>NC_068437.1:667500-1005000 GCF_023373465.1 Oncorhynchus keta
ACGCTATCCCTATCCCTGTTCCCTCCCCCTTTATTTTATCTGTGTGTGTGTGTGTCCGTGCTCAGGTGAGGATGGACAGTGAACCACTCACTCATGCACGTGTAGTGATCGAAGTTGGACTCACAATGTCATGAGATCAGTGTAAAATCAGCGTCACCCCTGGCCTGAGGTGGCACAACCGGTTCAAAAGTGATGTGGTAGAATTTGTACGTGTCATTTCTGGTGACTGGAGTTTTTTCTGATCTCATGTCCTGGTCAGGTCAAACTCTGGATCCTGTTCGTAGGCTATGACTTATTATTATTATTATTATTATTATACATAGCTTCCCTTTTCATCTGGGCTATGACTATAGGGCTGAGTTTTTTCTCGTCTGAATTGGAAACACTCCTTGCCTAAGCAGGATCAAACCCTTTCAAACCACCACAAACCATGTTAGTATTCATTCTGAATCTGTAATCAAAAGAGAGACAACTTCAATGAACAACACTGTGTAGTTTAGTGAAATACTATAGCAGGCCTTTGTGTTAACCTAAAAGTTATTCAGTTGTCCCCATAGGAGATCCCTTTTGAAGAACCCTTTTTGGTTCCAGGTTCCCTTTTGAGGTCCATGTAGAACCCTTCACATAGAGGTTTGTATCCGGAACCAAAAAGGGTTCTACCTGGAATCATAAAGGGTTCTCCTATGGGGACAGCCGCAAAACCCTTTTGGAACCCTTTTGGAACCCTTCAAGAGTGTATACACACAATCTTAAGCAGTGTGGTTTCAATGTTGAAAAGTATGAAAAGGTTATGTCATTAAACCTATTATTTGTCCATCTGATTACAGTGCTCTTCTGCAATTATGCATTCTGTAAGCTTTATGTAAAGTGTTATATTCTCCTACATTCATTTCACATTTCCACAAACTTCAAAGTGTTTCCTTTCAAATCGTATCAAGAATATGCATGTCCTTGCTTCAGGTTCTGAGCTACAGGCAGTTGGATTTGGGTATGTAATTTTAGGCAAAAAATAAATAATTAAGACCAAAAAAAACTCCCAACCCAGTAGGTTTTAGGATGTTGTTCAAATATTGCCCAGACAAAGTCTGAACCAGGAGTTAGGTAAACTAGGGACAGTTTGAGGTACCGCAATGGAAAGATAGTGATGACGCTCATTGACATTGTCATGTCTTTGGCATCATTAAAGGTGAAGACTATTATTTTATCAAATCAATTCTCTGTAATTATTACTACGTGATTAAACTAATCATGTAAATGTAATTAACTAGGAAATCGGGGCACCAAGGAAAATCTTCAGATTACGAAGTTATAATTTTCCTAATCTAACTCTTAAGATATTTTAATATCTGATCAATTAGTCTTCTTATTTATGAATTAATTTTTACCTCACGTTAGTCTCATTCCGAAGGTCGTAAATTGTTGGTTATCTGCACGAACCCAGCCTTTACTATGAATCATTCGTACACCATTGGCTTAATCATTTATTTACTAACTAACTAAATAATCACAGAAATGCATAAGCAAACAACACAGTAGATATGGATACAAGGAAATGATAGGGGAGGTTCCCTAGTGGGCTAAGCCGATTTGGTGGACAAAGGGAAGTGGGTGTGGACTGAGAACAGGCGGAAAAGATCAGAGGGATCACTACACACAGCACTACTATAATTATATTAATTGAAATGCTAATCCTTTGCACATGAATGCCCATTCATTTGGGAATAATTGCAATCAATATATATTTATGCCCAGTGTGTCGTTGTGATCTCTGTTGGAATCGTCAGTCCTTCTGTTGGATGGTCAGTTAATCAGCATCTCTCTCTCTCTGCTTCCCTGAAGATCAAAGTTTTGTGGTTAGAATGGATACTTCAGTGTACCATTCCAGAAATGTTCTCGTAGAATAGATGTTTTGGTGGTTGTCGGTCTTCGCATCCCAGGTTGACATAATTTCTAGCTGCAGACTAGTAGCAACTAAGATTTGCTCTTATTCTGTAGGGATCGATAGTCTCTGAGTTTAAACATTTCCAGCCGTGTAGCTGATGCTCCAAGTGGTATGGTTAGGAATTCAATAACTATTCGCAATCACAACTCACGCTGTATGTTTGCTTGGTCTAAACTCAAACCTGTGCCCCCTTGGTGTCCATCGAGGTATGCATTGTCTGAAGAGGATTTCCTGAGGAGGGTTTTTTATTCGTAACAATAGAAAAGGAGGTTCTATGACGCCATATCATGTCTGTGCTCACGGGGGCGGGCCAATGACATAGTTAGACTTTAAAGGGAATACAATTCTCTCACAGTAATAACCTCTTAGGTATAGTGAGACGCTAGCGTCTCAAGTGGCCAATAGCCTCGGGAAATGCATAGCGCCAAATTCAAATAAAACGCAATAAAACTTTCATTAAATCACACATGCAGGGTACTCAATTAAAGCTACACTCGTTGTGAATCCAGCCAACATGTCAGATTTTCGGCGAAAGCATGAGAAGCTATTATCTGATAGCATGCACCCCCCTGAACCAGCTGATCCAGTTGTAAACAAAAGAACTAGCGTTAGCAGGCGCTACACAAAACGCTGAAATAAAATATAAAACATGCATTACCTTTGACGAGTTTCTTTGTTGGCACTCCGATATGTCCCATAAACATCACAATTGGTCCTTTTTTTCGATTATTTCCGTCCATGTATACCCAAAATGTAAATTTATAAAGCAGGTTTGATCCGGAAAAAAACAGCTTTCCAAAACACAACGTCACGACAAAACATTTCAAAAGTTGCCTATAAACTTTGCCAAAATATTTCAAACTACTTTTGTAATACACCTTTAGGTATTTTTAAATGTTAATAATCGATGAAATTGTTGACGGGGGAATCTGTATTCGATAGAGCAAGTAAACAAAACATGCCCCTTTTTCCCTCTTGCGTAACTCTCAACAGTGTAACGTTGTTCCAGGAAGTCCTTCATCTTTGTTGAACCAATGATTTAACTTCAACCCAATTCCAAAGACTGGTGACATCCTGTGGAAGTCGTAGGAACTGTAAAATGGGCGCTATCAAATTTCCCTTGGCAAAGACAACTGAGGGAACGGTCAGAGGAAAAAAAATAATTCTGAACAGTTTTTCCTCTGGGTTTTGCCTGCTACATAAGTTCTGTTATAGTCACAGACATGATGGAGTGTTTTCTATCCTACTAATCATATGCATATAATATATTCCTGGCATGAGTAGCAGGAAGTTGAAATTGTGCACGCTATTTATCCAAAAGTGGAAATGCTGCCCCCTATCTCTAAGAAGTTTAGGTTTAACATCACATTACATTAACAAATAGTTTCATCTTTACTCACTCATTTTATACATGAATTAGATGTGAACACCATAATTGGAAATGTATACATTCAGAGATATAGTTACAGTTGAAGTCAGAAGTTCGCATACACCTTAGCCAAATACATTTAAAATTAAGTAGTGATCCTAAATGACCTAAGACGGGGCATTTTTACTGGGACTAAATGTCAGGAATTGTGAAAAACTGAGTTTAAGAATGTGATATGTCAGAATAAGAGTAGAAATAATTATTTATTGCAGCTTTTATTTTTTCATCACATTCTCAGTGGATTTACATACATTCAATTAGTATTTGGTAGCATTGCCTTTAAATGGTTTAACTTGGGTCAAACGTTTTGGGTAGTCTTCCACAAGCATCCCACAATAAGTTGGGTGAATTTTGGCCCATTCCTCCTGACAGAGCTGGTGTAACTGAGTCCGATGTGTAGGCCTCCTTGCTGACACACGGTTTTCAGTTCTGCCCACAAGTTTTCTATGGGATTGAGGGCAGGGCTTTATGATGGCCAATCCAATACCTTGACTTTGATGTCCTTAAGCCATTTTGCCACAACTTTGGAAGTATGCTTGGGGTCATTGTCAATTTGGAAGACCCATTTGCAACCAAGCTTAAACTTCGGGACTGATGTCTTTAGATGTTGCTTCAATATATCCACATAATGTTCTTTCCTCATGACGCCAACTATTTTGTGGAGTGCACCAGTCCCTCCTGCAGCAAAGCACCCCCACAGCATGATGCTGCCACCCCGTGCTTCACGGTTGGGATGGTGTCCTTTGGCTTGCAAGCCTCCCCTTTTTTCCTCCAAACATAACAATGATCATTATGGCCAAACAGTTCTATTTTTTGTTCCATCAGACTAGAGGACATTTCTCCAAAAAGCACGATCTTTGTCCCCATGTGCAGTTGCAAACCTTAGTCTGGCTTTTTGATCGCGGTTTGGAGCAGTGGCTTCTTCCTTGCTGAGCAGCCTTTCAGGTAATGTCGATATAGGACTCATTTTACTGTAAATATAGATACTTTTCCTCTAGCATCTTCACAAGGTCTTTTGATGTTGTTCTGTGATTGACTTACACTTTTCGCACCAAAGTATGTTCATCTCTAGGAGACAGAACACGTCTCCTTCCTGAGCGGCATGACTGCTGCAGGGTGACATAGTGTTTATACTTGCGTACTATTGTTTGTACAGATGAACGTGGTACCTTCAGGCCTTTGGAAATTGCTCCCAATGATGTACGAGACTTGTGGATGTCTACCAACCAGACTTGAGGTAGGCCTTGAAATACATCCACAGGTACATCTCCAATTGATTCAAATGATGTCAATTAGCCTATCAGAAGCTTCTAAAGCCACGACATCATTTTCTGGAATTTTCCAACCTGTGTGTAAAGGCACAGTCAACTTAGTGTATGTAAACCTCTGACCCACTGGAATTGTGATACAGTGAAATATTCTGTCAATAGACAATTGTTGGAAAATGTATTTGCGTCATGCACAAAGTAGATATCCTAACCGACTTGTCAAAACTATAGTTTGTTAACAAGGAATTTGTGGAGTGGTAAAAAAATGCGTTTTAATGACTCCAACCTAAGTGCATGTAAACTTCCGACTTCAGCTGTATGTGTGTTTCCTGTCCTCTCTGAGGTCACCAAATAAAACACACTCGTCATACCTGTGCCTTAAGTGTCCATGGACAATTCCCACCTTCCCACAAGTGGACATTTTGAATCAAATTCCCATTTTGGGTGTTTTGGCGTTCGCCATGTGAAATTATTTTTTCTCTCGATGTGTCTCTCTTTCTGCATGGCCTGGGTGAGAGAGTTTCCGCCAGGAATTTACGACATTAGATAACAGAACCTGGGTGTAGGAGAGAGAGATGCCACGATCTATACCCAGAAAGGGCCACGTCATGACAACATTGTTGCAAATAATTGGGAATAACCAATCGCGATAATGCATCGCCAGCTGTGAACTCTATTGCACGCTTCCAACAACTATGGTTACTGTGACTGTAGGCCTATATCTGATGTTGCAATGGAAAAAAAAAATGATAACATTTTTGGCCTGAAGCAATGACTTAGTCTAGGCCTACTCTTAAACCTTTCCTAATATGTTGGCATGCATGCATTTTTAAAAATCCAATTCTGATGGTTGTCAAAAGTGGAAATCAGATCATATTACAGGTATATCAAGGCTCTAGTCACTCCCGTTTAACAAATATAAATCGCTTTGGCATAGCTAGGCTACTCTGAAGCTAACGTTAGTAGTTTGTTGCCTAGCTAGAGACTGGATCATTCTAGCTTGTGATAGAGGACGACTAAAGAGCTTTTATGAACTGCTTTTATTAACATACATACCTTGTTTTCCATGAAAATTGGTGTTCGCTCTCTGTAGCTAGGAGACCAATGTGACTGACAAGTGAATATACCTGTTGCAGCGAGCATGGGGATTACTGCGTAAAATACAGGGTTGTATTCACTAGATAAAACAGAGGCAAAAGGGGCTGAAATTGAGGAAGGTACTATGTCAACTTGTTCAATAAGAAATGTCTGCTTTCCCTTTCGCTGTAAAACATTTTTCAACATTTTTATGATGTGAACTCATGAATATGTCTGGTAAAAGTGTCAGTGCTTTGAAACATCTTTCTCTCTCAATCTCTCTCCTCTCTCCCCCTCTCTCACCCTCCACATCCCCCTCTCTCTCTGGGATGTTGGAACCACTCCATGACATATACCTGCCTCAGCACTCACTCTGGTGGCAAAGATAATGAGCGAGGGAGAGGAGAGGAGAGGAGGGAGGGATTGAGGGACTAGCCCTCTACAACAGTGACTGCCAATGAGTGCATTAGGCTGCAGTCTCACTGACACCGAAGTGCCAGACATGTTATCTGCCCTCTGTTGACGCATTTGTGTCTGTGTGAGAGAGCGACTTTGTGTTTGTGTACATGTGTGTGTGCATGTGTGTGCAGATATACATGTGTGTGCGTGTTTGTTTGTGTATTTAGGTATACTGTTTCTAAGCACGTGTAGGTGTGAAAGTGTTAAAGTGTGAGGGTATTGTTTCTATGTTTGACTGGTTACTTTAGTTTATGTGAATGTGTGATGCCAACGTTTCTCAGTGACTCCAAGCCTCATGGACGGTTGAGGCTCAGGGGCCCTGTGGTCTCTCCTCACCCCAGTTCCACCTCACAGTTGTAAATCAGGATATTATTTATTTTGGCGATATATCGTATCGTTTTGACAATATCGCAATTTTATTGTTAATTCCAGTATTCACTCTCATGTCTCTCCCTCTCTTGTTCCTCCGTAACAGTAATATGTTTGGAACATTGAATCGCAATAAAATCACAGTATCGAAATGCGATACATATATAATTGTGAGAATCGTGAGAATTGCAATACTTATCATATCGGCACCTAAGCGTCGTGATGATATTTTATTGTGAGGTCCCTGGCAATTCCCAGCCCTACTCACCACGGTGGGGGTACATCTCCTCTCACACCCCCTTGGGCCTGAAATCTCCAGCTAGTTTTATCAACTCCCTATTTCATTTTTATTTTACCTTTATTTTGACAGGGAGTCAATGCTGATGTCTTTTTTCCATATCAGCCCAGTATAGCACCACAATACACATCAAAATGCAATGAACACACTAAAATACACATTTATATACACATTAAAATACAATCATAAAAAACAGACACTTCAGTAAAAAGGTCCCCTATAATAGCCAGCTGAAATGCCCTAGAGGCACCAGTTCCTCCAATTGTAAACTGTATTGTAGAACATTGTACAAGTAAGTTGCCAAAAAAACTAAAAGCAGACCTACCCAACTCAGTGGAGATGTAAGGGATCTCCAGAGTTAGCCATCCCTGAGCCCAGGTCCTGTAGCCCGTACATCTATATGTTAACAATTTGGTAAGGTATGGTGGAAGTTTATGCAAGAGGGCTTTATAGGCGCAAAGGACGCAATGCAACAATCTACGATAACTTCAAGGAGTGCCAGCCCACTTTCTGATACAAAATGCAATGATTTTTTACTGAACCTATCGCCTGCAATAAAATGCAATGCACTTTGCTATACTGCATTCAATGGCTTCACTACAGTGGCAGCTGCATTCATATAGACAATATCACCCATAGTCAATAACAGGAATGAAATTTGACTGAATTATTTGTTTTCTGCTATTTAACAAAAGACGGGACTTGTTCCTATAGAAGAAGCGTAATAAAGTAGAAAAAAAGAGGGATAAAAAGAGGAATAGAGAGTACCTTGTTTTCCCAATCAATTAGATTTTTATCAGGAGAGTCGGTGTTTTGATGGGGACATAGTTGTGTTTTTGTTGTTGTTTTGGATATGTTAGTATGTCTTCTCTTATCTGATGGGCACGAACTGTTCTGCTCACTCCTTTATTCTATTTTGACTTCCCAATCATTGGTGGGTTTGGTGAGACGGCTTGTGAATACTAACTGCGAACGTGGGATGAAATGATGCATGTGGGTGTGTGTGTTTGTGTGTGCTCGCACGTCTGTGTGTGTGTGTCTGTGTTTGTGGTTCAGCGTGTCCTTTCATTTTGTTTTGCCTTAGCGACAGAGGAAAGGAGGAGAAAAGAGGACTAGATCCAAATGAAACATGGTGTGACACCAAGTTGGGTGACATATCATTCCCGATGCTGTGTGTGTTGTCACAACATTCCCTGAGATCCCTTTGAATTTGTTTCCTTTAATTGTCACTATTGTGACTCTTGTTGTAGTGGTGGTTTTGTGTGCTGATGTTTCCTGTTCCTCGTTAGGTGTGAATATTGAAAGAATGTGGATAGATGAAATGGGTCAAATAAAAACAGGTTTGGTGCTGGCTTGTGGAGAACACACACACACACACACACACACACACAGGAGTGTGATAACCTCTGACCCTGTTCTCTCCCCCTACCCCCTCACTGGTCACCAGGGAGAGAAGGAGGGATGGAGGGAGTGAGGGATGAGGAGGGTGGTAGAAGAGGGTGGTGGTAGACAAGTGCAGACACCATGATGAATATTTTGGCCTAGTCCCGGTTTCTCTCACTTGCTGGGGTTGGTCAAGTTCACAGCTAGTACAATTTCCTGGCCTAGATGTGTGTGAAATCCCTGAAAACCGCCTCCTCCCTTCTTCCCTACTATATTCTCTCTCTCCATCTATCCAACTCAACCCCTCATCCATACTCCCCTCTCCTCACTCCCGTCCTCTGTCTCCCCTTATCCTCATTCTCCAATCACCCCATTTCCCCTTCTGTACTTTCTTTCTTCTATCACCCTTCATCCTTTCCTCCCCCATCTTCCTTACTTCCTCTCATTTCTTCCTTACTTCCTGTAACTCCTGCCCTCCTTCCTTCCCCTTCCCCACCTTCTTCCTTACTCCCTCTGTCCATCCCACTACTTCCTTTCCTCCTTATTTTCCTCTTCTCCCCTACTTCCTCTACCCCCTATTCTTCCCTAGTTCCCCTCTCCTCGCCTGTTCCTCCTTCCTCCATATTTCCTCTTTCTTCCCCCTTCTTACTTACTTCCCCTTCTCTACACCCTACCATTAAACCCATTGACCCTAGGTAGCCAGTGCAGTGGAGGATGCACTTCCCTGCACTGGTTCACTGTTGGTTGGTTATATTTGGTGCTGTGTTATAAGGGCTTTATGATACTGTGCTAGATGGTTGTGTTAGACTGGTTCAATTTGTTAACCCAGCTTGAACTGGAGTCTGGCAGAGTGTGTGTGTGTGTGTGTGTTTAATATTTCCCTGTATTTTACAAACGTTCCATCCTGAAATGAAATCCCTTTTCTCCCAGGGAAACTGGTGTGCTATACATCAAATCTAGCATTTTCTTATTGCATTCATTATCATTCATTAGCCTAAAAATATAATATTCATTTGAAAGCAATAAAGTCATTGATAATCTCACGTCTTGTTTCAAAATGTGTATTCATGTCATTGGGGTTTGAAGTCATCGAGGCAAAAATAGAACACGTTCAAATGAACAAACCACTTTATAAAACATTCAGGGTACGTCAGGGCATTCTTTGCTAATGTAGGCATAGGCTATTCACAGGAGTGCTATGATAATTCATTAAATAAATAAATCAACACAGTCGACTTACAGTAGGCCAATAATAAATCAGGCTTTTTACAAAAGAAAATGTTGGTGAAAACACATTGGCTAGCCTATATCATATGCAAATACAGCCACAATATAAAATTAATTAAACATGAGCCTTCTGGCTACATGAACTTAATGTTGATGCTGAAAAAGATGGGGAGCGAGAAGAAACAGACACCCAGGCTACGAGCTGAGAGGGGTCTGCGCAGAACAGTTGAGAAAGTGATTTTCACAGCTATGCCCTCCGTAAGGCAACAAAAGAGGCCAAACGACAGTAAGGGATAAAGTGGATTCACAATTCAACTGTTCAGACACTAGACGTATGTGGCAGGGACTCCAGACAATCATGGATTATAAAGGGAAAGCCAGCCGCGGTGCGAAAACCCACTCCTCACTCCCAGACAAGCGAAACACCTTTTTCGCCCACTTTGAGCCGGAAATGTGGGCCTCCGATGCGGCCACCGACACTCACGAGGACTGAGAGCTCAGCCTCCAACACCATAGCACCCTCCAAGCTCATCACTAGGCTCGGGGCCCTGGGTCTGAACCCTGCACTGTGCAACTGGGTCCTGGACATCCTGACAGGCCGAACCCAGGTGGTGAAGGTAACCATCAACACCTCTACTACGCTGATCCTCAACACGGGGGTCCCACAAGGGGGCGTGCTCAGCCCCTCCTGTACACCCTGTTCACCCATGACTGTGTGGCCACGCACATCTCCAACTCAATCATCAGGTTACCAACAATGATGAGACAGCCTACAGGAAGGAGGTGAGGTCCCTGGTGAATTTGTGACAGGAAAATAATCTCTCCCTCAATGTCAACAAAACGAAGAAGCTGATCGTTGACTTGAGAGAGAACACACCACCATGCACATTGACAGGGCCGCAGTGGAGAAGGTGAAAAGCTTCAAGTTCCTCGAGGTGGACATGACTGACAACCTGAAATGGTCCATTAGCACAGCATATTAGAGAAGCGCAAATGTGCTTCTAATTGGAACGTTTGATAAACTTGTGAACAAAATTCATAACACAGTCCTTTGAAAATAATTAAGGAGTTTGAGTTTGGAAAACACTGAGATCCTCTGCGCAATGTAATCTAATCAAATATCTAATGGTAGGTCTAATGTATAAATGAAATGCATTAATGGAACGCAACTAAATGATCTGCATAAACTGCACGTTTAAATGCAATTAAAGAGGACAAAATGGGATAACATTTTTAAACACATCTAAAATGCTGAACTTGCTCATTTCAATGCAAAATGGGTCAATATTCTGACACAAATGACTGTCTGTTAAAGCATTAAAGGAGCTCTAAAGTGCATTGCGTTTAACAATCAAATCAACAAGGGTGTAATTGTAAATTTTGTGAATTAAAAGTGAGCTATTGCGGACCAAAACCTGCATAAAACTCAACTGCAAAGGACAGAGGAGCATTTAAATTCACTCTGCAGGCCAGAGAAGCAAACTTGGAGTGTGTACACACAACATTTATTAAATAAAACATCATTCTTGTTGGTGGAGGAAATGTTGAAATTGTGAATGAAATTCTTGGTATTTTATGTTGTCTTCAATGACAGGAATGCTCACGAATCTGTGTCAATGCTGTTCACAGAGGAGGAAAAGGAGTAGGAGAGCATTAACTATTATCAACTAAGAATGAACACCTACAGTGCCTTCAGAAAGCATTCACACCCCTTGACTTTTCCCACATTTTATTGTGTTACAGCCTGAATTTAAAATGTATTAAATTGAAATAGATTTTCACACAATACCCCACAATGTCAAAGTTAAATTGTGTTTTTTAGAAATTGTTACAATTTTCTTTTTTTTAAAGCTGAAATGTCTTTGGTTAATAAGTATTCAACCCCTTTGTTATGGCAAGCCTAAATACTGTACGTTCAGAGGCAAAAATGTGACCCGTTTCAGGAAACTAGGCATATGGTCACTACCTCACACGAGAACCATTTGAACATAATATTTTTTTTAATCAAAATGCGTTTTTTTTTTAGAAGAAATGCCTTCTTGAACATGTGAACTTTCATGTGCCTTAATAACAAACAGGTATGCCTCCTGTAAATACGAATACAATTGTTAAATTACGAGCCTAGTTGGTTTAGCCACAGAAAAAGTCAGCAACCTTTCCTCTAGCCATAAATGGCTGAGATAATGACTGGGCTGGACATGCCGAGAGATGAGTTCGGATTGATCTACCATATAGCACGCTTCTGTCTATTTTAGCTGGTTAGTATGTGTAGGTAATCCTGTCTCTCAACTTTTTTTTAAATATATTGCTTAGTAGTTCTGCATAAGTGTTGCTCTCCACTTTCCGATTTTTGAAATCAGTGGAATTAGAGTTTGATAGCTAAGGACATGGAGAACACACCTGTCTCTGGATTACATCTTAAAACTAAGGCATCCGTGACAGGGAGAAGCATCCAACCATGACGTATACGGGTAAGATAGTCTAGCGAGCTACATTTTCAGATATTACATTTTGACGAAGTCATTTTCATTTCAAGTTAGTCTACTGTTAGCTAGCTAGCTAATGTTATCTGGCTGGCTCACTAGCAAACGTTACGTGTATGTTCTTATTATTCATAGCTCAGAGTAATTTGCTTGGCTAGTTATAGCCTAACGTTAGCTAGCTAACGTTGAACCTGGTTGGTTTGCAGCCTGCAGATTCATGCAGGGTAGTAAACGTCATGGGTTGGTATTATGGTTCATTGTTTACTTAACAAAAGACTCCACTAAGCAAGACACCATTCCGGGTACATTCGTGAATTCATTCTGGCCATCTACATTCTCGTCTGAGTGTGCCAGAGAGCAGAATAACTGATGAATTTATGAACACCTGTTGAATATGGCCGTTGTCAATAGACGTTGGCAAAAATGTGCAATTAAATTGTTGCCAGCAGCACAGTTACAGTCACCAACACTCTGAATAACATGAAAACAACCTAACCAGTTCTGCTAGGGCAAGTAAAATGGTCAGAATGGGGTGTTCTCTCATTTGTTTCTGGAAGTAGCTAGCACGCTAGCCAATGTTACACAATTAGCTTGACTGCCGTTATGAGGTCAGAACGTTCGCATCAACCCTACTCATTGGCCAGAGCATCTAGTGTGCTCTATAAACTCTCTGAGAGCGAAACACTCTCAATCTGACAGCACAGTTGCAATCACCAATGCTCTGGATAACGTAACAGCCTAACCAGCTCTACCATGGCGAGTAATATTCAGTGAGCTGTTCTGTAATTTGTGTCTGGAAGTAGCTAGCAAGTTAGATTGGGTGCTTGACTGCTGTCGTTAGTACAGAACGGTCAGATCAACCCTTAAATAGATAACTGAGGCTAAAGAGGGAGTGAACAATGGATGCTCTCGAAGGTGCAGCTGTGGAGCCTTTTGAGGATCTGAGGACCCATGCCACATCTTTTCAGTCTCTTGAGGGGGAATAGGCTTTGTCGTGCCCTCTTCACAACTGTCTTAGTGTGTTTGAACCATGATAGTTTGTTGGTGATGTGGACACCAAGGACTTGAAGCTCTCAACCTGCTCCCCTACAGCCCCGTCGATGAGAATGGGGGCGTGCTCGGTCCTCCTTTTCCTGTAGTCCATAGCCATCTTCTTTGTCTTGATCACATTGAGGGGGGAGAGGTTGTTGTCCTGGCACCACACGGTCAGGTCTCTGGCCTCCTCCTTATAGGCTGTCTCATCGTTAGCGGTAATTAGACCTACCACTGTTGTGTCATCTGCAAACTTGATGATAGTGTTGGAGTCGTGCCTGGCCATGCAGTCGTGGTTGAACAGGTAGTACCGGAGCGGACTGAGCACGCACCCCTGAGGGGCCCCCTGTGTTGAGGATCAGTGCAGCAGATGTGTTGTTACCTACCCTTACCACCTGGGGGCGGCCCGTCAGGAAGTCCAGGATCCAGTTGCAGAGGGAGGTGTTTAGTCCCAGGGTCCATAGCTTAGTGATGAGCTTTGAGGACACTATGGTGTTATCACTGAGAACAATCCTAAACAAAGAAGGGCTCTCCAGTAGTAGTACCAAAACATTCAAACAGCATTTTCTTAAAAGTGAGTTTACAAGTTTATCAAATTTAAAAGCATAATTACTTTCCCATTGTTCCTCAACTGTAGTCTATGATATACCATTTTATAGCTCTGAGTCTCTACTTTTATTGAATGTAAAAAACACATTGCAAATTTTGCTACATAAGCGTTTTGAGCCGGTCGGTCACAAATGTGCTTAACAAGTCACATAATAAGTTGCATGGACTCTGTGTGCAATTGTATTCCAATATGGCGTAGCAGTGAAGACGTGTTTGTTTTGTCCTCTCGTGTACTTTTGTATTTTTTCGTATTTTTTGTATATATATTTCAATTTATTTTCAATCTCTTCTCGATTTTTAAAACATGTGATTATACCTTCCGGTAACCTGCCTCACCCAATGTGATCGCTATTATTTTCAATTTTAGAACACATTCAAGAATCTCCAGAAGCTAACCAGCTAATTAGCTACAAGCTATTTAGTCATTGTTAACCACTACTAGCGGCTTTTACCTTCTGCACAGATACCAGCCATGTTTTTAGCCTGGACAATACTCGCCTGTCTACCAATATCGCTTGTCTACCAATATCGGACTGTCTCTCCACAACAACGCCGGATTTCTGCCGTAATCCCTGGACCACTACTTCTGATCTTCACAGCTAGCTTGCAGCTAGCTAGATCACAGCGAGCCAGCTCACAGCTCGCTTTCACTCACCGTGGCACCTAGTACCGAAGCTATTCCCTGAGGCCCACCTCCCGGCCTACTCAGCTGTTCACCTGAACCCCACTCATACACGGCAAGAGCCCAAAACTCCACCGGATCCTTGCTGTAAACTCTGGACCTTGGCACCAGATCACCGCTGCTACCGATTGGATATAGTGGCGAACGCCACTGCCACGAAGCTAGCACCAGTTAGCCGTGAGCCAGGCACATCTCCCGGCTAGCAAACTAAACTCCACAATACCTCTTTCGCCATCTGGCTTGGATTCTCTGTCGACACGGCGCCCCGCCGCACCACCACGACTAGTCTGCCGACGAATACTCCATCCGCTGTGCCTTCATCCGGCCTCCGTCGGAGCAGACGCTACTAAAATTAAACGCAGTGTCGCATAGTGGGGCTCCCCTGGTCCATCTACTGCTGCCCCCTGGACACTATGATCACATGGCTACATTGCTGATGCCTACTGGCCTGTCCATTAATCACGGTACTCCATTCTGTTTATTTATTTTTTTAATCTGTCGGCCCCAGCCGCAAACTCAGGCTCTGTGTGTAGTTAATCCGACCCTCTCTGCCTAGTCATCGCCATTTTACCTGCTGTTGTTGTGTTAGCTGATTAGCTGTTGTTGTCTCGCCTGTTGTTTTAGCTATCTCTCCCAATCAACACCTATCTCTCTCTTCATCACTCAATACCTAGGTTTACCTCCACTGTATTCACATCCTACCATACCTCTGTCTGTACATTATACCTTGATGCTATTTTATCGCCCCCAGAAAACTCCTTTTACTCTCTGTTCGAGACGACCAATTCTTATTGCTTTTAGCCGCACCCTTATTCTACTCCTCCTATGTTCCTCTGTCGATGTAGAGGTGAATCCAGGCCCTGCAGTGCCTAGCTCCACTCCTATTCCCCAGGCGTCCTCTTTTGACGACTTCTGTAACTGTAATAGCCTTGGTTTCATGCATGTTAACATTAGAAGCCTCCTCCCTAAGTGTGTTCTATTCACTGCTTTAGCACACTCTTCCAACCCTGATGTCCTTGCTGTGTCTGAATCCTGGTTTAGGAAGGCCACCAAAAAATTTGAGATTTCCATACCCAATTATAACATTTTCCGTCAAGATAGAACTGCCAAATGGGGAGGAGTTGCAATCTACTGCAGAGATAGCCTGCAAAGTAATGTCATACTTTCCAGGTCCATACCCAAACAGTTCGAACTTCTAATTTTGAAAATTACTCTCTCCAGAAATAAGTTTCTCACTGTTGCCGCCTGCTACCGACCCCCCTCAGCTCCCAGCTGTGCCCTGGACACCATTTGAATTGATCGCCCCCCATCTAGCTTCAGAGTTTGTTCTGTTAGGTGACCTAAACTGGGATATGCTTAACACCCCGGCAGTCCTACAATCTAAGCTAGATGCCCTCAATCTCACGCAAATCATCAAGGAACCCACCAGGTACAACCCTAAATAAGTAAACAAGGGCACCCTCATAGACGTTATCCTGACCAACTGGCCCTCTAAATACACCTCTGCTGTCTTCAATCAGGATTTCAGAGATCACTGCCTCATTGCCTGTATCCGCTACGGGCCCGCAGTCAAACGACCACCCCTAATCACTGTCAAACGCTCCCCAAAACACTTCTGTGATCAGGCCTTTCTAATCGACCTGGCATCGACCTGGAAAAGTACTTAGAAATCACGTAAGAGAATAACAATGTCAGGATGATTGACCTGAAGGTGTTTATGTGATAATAAATAAATAAAATATCATATTGTGACTAGGTATTTACATAGTAAGTACTTATAAGGTTCTAAATACTAACCTTTGGGACAAACAATATACTATATAATAATTACATTTTGTTACTTTGTATTTACCAAGAACTGTATGTAGTGCTTATTTGCTTGGTTCCTAGCAAGTACGTTTGGGACTAAATAGTTACTATGTATTTACTTTTTGTTCCTGGGTATTTACTTAGCTATTACCTAGTAATTACCATGCAGCAAAATGAAGGGTTACAGTATTTCCCAAATTGCACACTATTCCTTATATAGCACTACTTTTGACCAGAGCCCTATCAAACTCCAACCTGGAAATATACAGGTTGAATTCACAAGATATACATTTAGGCTTGGAGCTGTATTCATAAAGCAACAGGTTATGAGTGTTATGAGTGCACTATATAGGAAATAGGGTGCCATTAAGGATGCACACTAAAGGCGCCAGCATGTTCTCATACTTCCTTAAAAGAAAGACCTTCGCTTGAAAAATTAGAAAAAAGCGTAAATAAGTACTGTTTGTCCATGACAACCAAGACTTTACGGAAGAATCCCTACTGTTGACCAATGACCGATGAAGTGGTGTAGACTTCGGCTACTGACTTCGGCTTGCCTCAAGAAAAACAAATGGTGTGCCAGAACAACCCCAAAAAAACATACCCAAAACAAACGAAAAATTCACAAATGTATATGCACAAACTCTTCCAAAATGTTTCGGATGGGAAGCATGCGGACCCCTTTAAGGCATTGAATATAATGGTTAGAGGTGGCGGAAAAGTCCTCGCGGATACAGTGGGGTTGTATGGAATTGTGTGTGTGGACTGTTGAAGAAAGGGAGCTATGGAACAGCGCTCGTCGGTGTAATTTACATTATGTCAGCGATTGGGTGCAGAGTTATAGCGGAGTCAGGCGCAGGACACAGGTATTGAGTAACATAACTGACTTTACTCAAAATATCAAGAAAGATTCCAAATAGGAACATACAAAAAACACTAGCACAAAACACAACCACTAACGACATAAACAATCACGGACAGAACAGGAATGTGTGTCAGAGGGTTAAATAAGGAACGTGATATGTAATAGAAACCAGGTGTGTGTGTGTGTGTGATTACAGACAAAACAAAACTGAAACATGGCTCGATGGTGACTAGAAAGCCAGTGACGACGACCGCCGAACACCACCCGAACAAGGAGAAGGGCCGACTTCGGCGGAAGTCGTGACACATTAGCACTAGTCGGTGACTCCCATGGCCTCCCATGGCCACCTGCACAAACACACACTTATACGCATCACATACAAACAATTCACTTCATAATGTTCAAACACACTGCATATTATTCATACAACTATGCATACCACACACAAACATTAAAAAAAGTCTCCACACAAACTCATACTAACGCTTCAGGTAACAAATGCACACACACACACACCTGACATAATTATGCAGGTGTGATAATTTGCCATTATACATGGAACTGTTTCCAAATTGCATTCCTCACTTACCTTTTTCACATTTGCATAAAAATACAGATTTTATTTGAAAACAATTAAATACTGTGCTCCATGAAACACAATGACTGAGCAGAGGACAAGCTTTGTCGCTGTGTGTGTGTGTATGTGTGTTTTACAAACACAGTAATATTGGAACACTTGACTAAATATTGTCTGTCATGAGACGTGTGCTTAATTATTTATGCCATGCACTTTCTCTTACATACACAAACTAACAAACAACTAGTCACTCACACAGTCACACATACACACACCTTTTGTGGTTAAGCAGTGTTAATGAAGCCCTCCACTGGAATGGTCTTTGGATAAGCTGTGTGTGTATGTCTGTCACCCCCCCTCTCTCCACTCCTCCAGCCCCCCATCATTATAAGGACACCATTTTAACCAATTAGCCCAACTCTTAGGCCCTAATGGTGCTCATCACACACACAAACTTCCTACCCGTACCTCTCAAGTCTAATTTGGGCCTGAAAACCAGTGCAGGTAATTGGTGCCATTAGACCCTCTGTTAGCCTTCCCAGGCCAATATAGTCCAGTTGTGTTATTGCTCAAAGTTCTGTGTTTCCATGGTGAGTGATTATTCTTCTTCACTGTGTGTGTGTGGCACAGTAGTAGTCTCTGTTGGTCAGTGGGACACACCTTAGCCTCTCTCATAACCAATCAGGCTTCGGATTCAGGTCATGCTCTTCACCTCAGGTGGCCTAGCAACAGAGCTGTAGTGGGGGAGGAATCACTTGAAGCCATTGCTTCTGGAGAGTTTTTTCAGTTTTGCCCAAATAATTATTGTTCGTGTCCTCCTCCTTTTCAAAAAAGCCCGCCTTGGGGGAGAGACGGGGGCCAGAGCATGAAGCACCCCCCCCCAAAAAAAAAAAAGTATGCTTGTATATTTAGTAATGAATCCCCATCAATACACTGGAAACCGTCATAGGGTGCATCATTCAGCGCACCTGACCTGCTTTCCTCCTGGGCAATTATGTCATAGAAATGCCTCAGGCATGATGAAAACAAGCCCAGATTCTCCCAGGGTAAAATTCCACTTTAAGGTTAAGTTCAGGCATTAACTGCAAATAAAACAAAAATATTTACTACTTTTTAATCGCTGTATTCAAACCTGTGGAATCAGAAGCAGATGCTTACGCCCATCCACCATCCCTTTCCACTATTACCTAGCAAAACGGAAACCTACTTGAAGGTAACAGCACTCACTGTTTCCCCTTGTGGCTGGTTTCCACGTCATCTCCCGACGTCCTCAGACATTGAGTCGAATACTGACTTGTATCACGGGTGAGCTGGCTGTAATAATCACTTTCAATCCAACATTGGGGATGTGTTGAGTGCCAGGTCTCTCTCTATTCAGGGACGTCAGTATCAAGCCTGTCTGTCAGTCAGGATTCCAGCAGATCATCTTGCAAGTCTCCAAGTGTTGGATCCATAGATGCATCTGTGAACAGTCACTTTTTTTATTACCAATGGCAGTTAGGATCAGGGTTGGAACCAAAACTATTTTCCAATAGTTTCGTTGTGAACGAAAACATTGTTTTTTGTCCTGTTCCACTGATAAGACTAGTAAAATAAAGTTCTGAACTGGTTCGAACCCTGTAAAAGAACTGGTTTATATTGTGCTTTTCTGTTCCTTTTTTAAACTGTAAAATATATATATATATTTAAATATTTAGCTCATTAAATTACTTCACTAATCAGTGTTGATAGAGCTGGCAAGCGAGTTATTTACATGCATGAGGAGGAGGCTTGAAGCACTGGGCATCTTGTTATGACATGCATTATCTGAATTAGGTCCACAGAATTATACCTAGGAGGAGAAACTTCTATGGAGGAACTTTGAATGTCCTTTGAGCTAGCTAGCGAACAAGCTTGTGTGCGCAGAGCGGCACCACAAATAAAAACACATCTTACCTTTTTGTAGTTGATAAATCCAACGTGAAACGTGACAACTAGGTCTATAGTATCCTTATCTAGCATTGAACAAGTTAATTCATTGTCACTCTAGCTAATAAATAAATATCTCTCACTCTCTTCTGAATCAGCTTGTATCGTCAGTACCTTAGCCAATGCTTTGGAGGGGCAGGTAGCCTAAACACGCACACACACTGGCAAAGATTTTCAGCTTGCAGGCGTACACTGGAATAAGTTTCTGAGTGACTGAGGGACTAGAGAAAAATTCCTTGGAATGTAAAATAATGTTATTAACCGGTTCCCGTGTCTTTAAAATAACGTTTTTGTTCCGGAACCGTATGGATCAATTTTGTTCCTGGTTCCATTTCTGTCCCTTGAAAAATGTACTTATTTTCTGGTTTTTGGTTCTGTTCCTGAACAGGTTCCAACCCCTGGAAAGAAATATCTGGAAATAATAAACACTCCGCCAATATTTTCATCGTCGTTAAAGTTCTGCACATACAGTACAATTAAATCTGTTGATGGTGCCCCATCTTCCAATATAAGAAATATAAAAAAATATTGAAACAAAAATGGGCATTAGGTGATATCTGACAAACATATAATATGTTGAAGTTTCAACAGTTTCTCCCCATCGTCGACCATTGGTGAGCAGGCAAGCAGCATTGATGGGCATGGCATCGTAGATCAGCTGGACCCTCATCAAAGATACCTGTCAGTCACACACAAACACATACACAAGGCGATGATTACATTATCAATGGTTGTTATGATTAGATTTCATGGTATGAAGTGAAATAGAATGGTAAGCGCAGAAATCACGCTGGCTCCACCAGGCTTGGTTATGAAGGTGAATTGGGACAAAACCCTAAACTGTTTTGACCTTTGACCAGGTAAAATGTCACCAACCTGATTCAAGTGTCCTCCCTGTTCCAATTATAGGAACTCTCAAGGTGAGGGCATGTCTGCGTGATGTTGAGTTTCCCCTTGCTGGTCTTCTCAATGACGCATGTTCGGTTGCAAACTGGACATCTCTAAAACAACTGCAGCAAGCAATCCTCATAAACAATATACTTCTTATGAGGTGGTATTGACTGGGAGGGCCTGTGACATGTTGATACAATAGACAGTCAAGTGGTCAATTGCATTTTGTTATAAAGGACAACGCTTTTTGATAATGCACTTCACAACCAAAATGACTCAACCGCTTGTATCTGCTTGGCTGGGTAATTAAACTACTAGTTTATCATACCGGCTATTTATTTATACAACTTTTCACATAACACACGTTACCGTTGTGTCGTCAGGTCAGTAACTCGGGTCAAGCGAATTCTAAATCGTCACTAGTTTCCACAGCCACAAAGTCATAAGCCCCACCTATTTCTACATGTTCGCTTCTTTTAACATCTTTTAACGCTTCTTTTAACATCAGGCCGATGTCCGTGCCCCCGTGTAAGTCAAATTAGCATAAAAACCAAATCCCATCAAAAGTTGTCAGTTTAAGCCAGAGATACATGTATCTCAATCCTACACATCTGTCTATGTCGCACTTCCTCTTCTGCGGTGAAAGGTGACTGAGCTAGAGCTGTGTTTGTCAGGCCAGGAGACCCCCCCCCCCCCTCAAAAATCAAAATCAAATATCTAAATGATCCTTGGTATGGCATTCTTAAAACAATTCCATATGTGGCTGACCGGCTCAAATCGATTTTATGTAGCAAAATTTTAAATTGTGTTTTTTACATTCGATAAAAGTAGAGACTCAGAGCTACAAAATGGTATATCATACACTACAGCTGTTACGGTTTTCTTGCGGTGAAGGAGAGTCGGACCAAAATGCAGCGTGGTATTCTCGATACATGTTTAATGACGATGAAAAAACGAACAATACAAAAACAACAACCGTAACGTGAAAACCTATACAGCCTATCTGGTGCAAACAGAGACAGGAACAATCACCCACGAAACACTCAAATAATATGGCTGCCTAAATATGGTTCCCAATCAGAGACAACGATAAACACCTGCCTCTGATTGAGAACCACTTCAGACAGCCATAGACAATGCTAGAAAACCCCATTAAGCCAAAATCCCAAACTTACGAAAAACCCCAAGACAAAACACACCACAAAATAAACCCATGTCACACCCTGGCCTAACCAAAATAATAAAGAAAACACAGAATACTAAGACCAGGGCGTGACAACAGCTGAGAAACAATGGGAAAGTTATTTTACTTTGAAAGTTGATAAACTTGTAAACTCAGTTTTGAGAAAAGGACCTTGTAACGTTTTGGTACTACTACTAGAATCAAATCCAATTGATTTATATAGCCCTTCGTACATCAGCTGATATCTCAAAGTGCTGTACAGAAACCCAGCCTAAAACCCCAAACAGCAAGCAATGCAGGTGTAGAAGCACGGTGGCTAGGAAAAACTCCCTAGAAAGGCCAAAACCTAGGAAGAAACCTAGAGAGGAACCAGGCTATGTGGGGTGGCCAGTCCTCTTCTGGCTGTGCCGGGTGAAGATTATAACAGAACATGGCCAAGATGTTCAAATGTTCATAAATGACCAGCATAGTCGAATAATAACAAGGCAGAACAGTTGAAACTGGAGCAGCAGCACAGTCAGGTGGACCGGGGACAGCAAGGAGTCATCATGTCAGGTAGTCCTGGGGCACGGTCCTAGGGCTCAGGTCCTCCGAGAGAGAGAAAGAAAGAGAGAATTAGAGAGAGCATATGTGGGGTGGCCAGTCCTCTTCTGGCTGTGCCGGGTGGAGATTATAACAGAACATGGCCAAGATGTTAAAATGTTCATAAAAGACCAGCATGGTCCAATAATAATAAGGCAGAACAGTTGAAACTGGAGCAGCAGCACGGCCAGGTGGACTGGGGACAGCAAGGAGTCATCATGTCAGGTAGTCCTGAGGCATGGTCCTAGGGCTCAGGTCCTCCGAGAGAGAGAAAGAAAGAGAGAATTAGAGAGAGCATATGTGGGGTGGCCAGTCCTCTTCTGGCTGTGCCGGGTGGAGATTATAACAGAACATGGCCAAGATGTTAAAATGTTCATAAAAGACCAGCATGGTCCAATAATAATAAGGCAGAACAGTTGAAACTGGAGCAGCAGCACGGCCAGGTGGACTGGGGACAGCAAGGAGTCATCATGTCAGGTAGTCCTGAGGCATGGTCCTAGGGCTCAGGTCCTCCGAGAGAGAGAAAGAAAGAGAGAATTAGAGAGAGCACACTTAAATTCACACAGGACACCGAATAGGACAGGAGAAGTACTCCAGATATAACAAACTGACCCTAGCCCCCGACACATAAACTACTGAAGCATTAATACTGGAGGCTGAGACAGGAGCGAGAGCCCTTCTACTAGAGAGCCCTTCTTTGTCTACACCCATTCAGCATCGTTCAGACCCTCTTAAGCTTTAGCCCCACCCATCTGTAAGGGTTTATCCGAGCATTCTGTACTAACAACAGCACCCAAGCTAACTTGCTAACTACTTCCAGACACAAACGAGAGAACAGCTCACAGAACTTTACTCGCCTTAGCAGAGCTGGTTAGTCTGTTACGTTATCCAGAGTGTTGGTGACAGCAACTGTGCTGTCATATTGTCCGTTCTTAAATTCAGAGCATTTCGCTGCCAGAATGTTGGACGATAAGTAGGGTTGATCCGAACGTTCTGACCTCACAACGGCTAGCTTGCTAGCTACTTCCAGACACATAATGAGAGAACATCCCCGCTTGGACATTTTAACTCGCCCTAGCAGACCTGGTTAGGCTGTTTTCATGTTATCCAGAGCGTTGGTGACTGTAACGTTGCTGCTGGCAACAATTTAATTATGCTTTTTTTGCTGACGTTTACTGATATATCAAATCAAAATCAAATCAAATTGTATTTGTCACATGCGCCGAATACAACAGGTGTAAACCTTACAGTGAAATGCTTACTTACAAGCCCATAACCACCAATGCAGTTTTAGGAAAATACAAAAAAGAGATAAGCAAAATAAGTAATTAAGAGCAGCAGTAAATAACAATAGCGGGGCTACAGACAGAGGGTACGGGTACAGAGCCAATGTGTCAATGTGTGGGGCAGCGGTGTCGAGGTAGTTGAGGAAATTATTAAAGTGGATATGCATAGATGATAACAGCAAGTAGCATCAGCATGTGTGTGTGTGTGGGGGGGGTGCAAATGGTCTGGGTAGCCATTTGATTAGCTGTTCAGGGGTATTATGGCTTGGCGGTAGAAGCTGTTTAGAATCCTCTTGGACCTAGACTTGGTGCTCCGGTACTGCTTGCAGTGCGGTAGCAGAGAGAACCCTCTATGACTAGGGTGGCTGGAGTCTTTGACAATTTTTAGGGCCTTCCTCTGACACCATCTGGTATAGAGGTCCTGGATGGCAGCAAGCTTGGCCCCGGTGATGTACTTGGCCGTACGCACTACCCTCTGTAGTGCCTTGCGGTCAGAGGCCGAGCAGTTACCATACCAGGCAGTGATGCAACCCATCAGGATGTTCTTGATGGTGCAGCTGTAAAACCTTTTGAGGTTCTGAGATTGTATCATTTGTGGATCTGTTGGTGCGGTATGCAAATTGGAGTGGGTCCTAGGGTTTCTGGGATAGTGGTGTTGATGTGAACCATGACCTGCCTTTCGAAGCATTTCATGGCTACAGATGTGACTGCTACGGGTTAGTAGACATTTAGGCAGGTTACCTTAGTGTTCTTGGGCACAGGGACTATGGTGGTCTGCTTGAAACATGTTGTTTTTACAGACTCAGACAGGGAGAGGTTGAAAATGTCAGCGAAGACACTTGCCAGCTTGTCAGCTCATGCTCGGAGTACACGTCCTGGTAATCCGTCTGGCTCAGCGGCCTTGTGAATGTTGACCTGTTTAAAGGTCTTACTCACATTGGCTGCATAGAGCGTGATCACACAGTCATCCGGAACAACTGATGCTCTCATGCATGTTTAAGTGTTGCTTGCCTCGAAGCACGCATAGAAGTTATTTAGCTCGTCTGGTAGGTTTGTGTCTCTGGGCAGCTCTCCGCTGTGCTTCCCTTTGTAGTCTGTAATAGTTTGCAAGCCCTGCCATGTCCGTCGAGCGTCAGAGCCGTAGTACGTAGCCGTAGTACGATTCAATCTTAGTCCTGTATTGATGCTTTGCCTGTTTGATGGTTCGTTGGAGAGCATAGTGGGATTTCTTATAAGCCTCTGGGTTAGAGTTCCGCTCCTTGAAAGCGGCAGCTCTACCCTTTAGTACAGTGCAAATGTTGCCTGTAATCCATGGCTTCTGGTTGGGGTATGTCATACAGTCTCTTTGGTGACGACGTTCTCAAGTCAGAATGAGTCACTGTTATCGATATACTGTATAACTTATATATTCTTGAGTTTAATTCAGGAGATGGCAACTCGTTAAACAACTTATTCCGTGGTGCCCCAAATTCCTAATGAGTTAACTGTTATATTACTAATTTAACCAGGTAACAATTAAACATAGTGGATTGAATAAATAACAGTCATCAGATTAATGCAAGTCACATCACGACACAGTGCTTGGGGTAGCTTTGCTTTACATGGCAGTCAATACGACTAGAACTAACGACTAGAGAACGCCTAAAACTAGTGTTAGCGAATGTAGAATTACGTTAAAAAAATGTATAGGTTGGGAAAGAATATTACGTCTTAATGCTGATAACCCGTTGTATAAACCAATAACACACTTGAATCTATGTGTTAGGAACTGTTTTTCATGGCTGTGACATGGTCTTAGCCATGTGGCAAAGTCAAATATATTATGGCCTCTCAGGTATTATTGCTTAATTGCATCTGCACAGTTCTTCCATTAAATTTATTTTTGTACATTTCTCAATGGAAATAGCTAAAAGTAGTTATTGTGCATAGAGTTGTATGCTTTTTTAAAACCACTTGAACCTACCCATCCCGGATCCGGGAGCGTTGTCATCAACTGACACAATAATTAGCATAACGCAACGGACATAAATATTACTAGAAAATATTCATATTCATGAAATCACAAGTGAAATATATTGAAACACAGCTTTTGTTAATCACCCTGTCATCTCAGAATATATGTTTTACAGCCAAAGCAAGACAAGCATTTGTAAACGGGCTATTTTGTCAGGACAAGATGCTAGAATATGCATATAATTGACAGCTTAGGATAGAAAACACTCTAAAGTTTCCAAAACTGTAAAAATATTATCTGTGAGTATAACAGAACTGACAAAGCAAGCGAAAGCCTGAGAAAAATCCAATCAGGAAGGGACTCTTATTTAGAAAGCTTTGCGTTCTTATGCGTCCCTATTGAGCAGTGAATGAGATATCAACCAGATTCCTTTTTCTATGGCTTCCCTAAGGTGTCTAGTGGCACAATACATAGTTTCAGGCTTTTATTTTGAAAAATGAGCCTGAACGTCAACATTGCATCAGTGGTCAACTGGAGTCTCTCACAGTGTTTTGTGCGTAAAAGACAAATGCGGCCATTGTTTCTCTCTTTCCTACTAAGAAGCCACCTGTCCCGGTTGATATATTGCTAGCTAGGCATAATGCTATGCTAGGTTATCGATAAACTTACACAAATGACCTGAATCCAATTGAGCATATCTGGGACATCATGTCTCTCTCCATCCACCAACGCCACGTTGCACCACAGACTGCCCAGGAGTTGGGGGATGCTTTAGTCCAGGTCTGGGAGGAGATCCCTCAGGAGACCATCCGCCACCTCATCAGGAGCATGCCCAGGCATTGTAGGGAGGTCATACAGGCACATGGAGGCCACACACACTACTGAGCCTCATTTGGACTTGTTTTAAGGACATTACATCAAAGTTGGATCAGCCTGTAGTGTGGTTTTCCACTTTAATTCTGAGTGTGACTCCAAATCCAGGCCTCCATGGGTTGATAAATTTGATTTTTATTGATCATTTTTGTGTGATTTTGTTGTCCGCACATTCAACTATGTAAAGAAAAAAGTATTTAACAAGAACATTTCATTCATTCAGATCTAGGATGTGTTATTTTAGTGTTCCCTTTATTTTTTGGAGCAGTATATATATATTGTATTCTATTCTACTGTATTTAGTCAATGCCACTCCGACATTACTCATCCTAATATTTATATTTATATATATTTATTTTACTTCTAGATTTGTGAATTGTTGTTTCTGACCAATAAAAATGGATATAATTTGAAATTTGATTTGAGTTGTTTATAGTCTACGGCTTCATGATGTTTTGGCCACACTTCTGGTTATGTAGCGTGTGGTGAATGGACATTGACGATCAGCCATTTTGAAAATAGTATATTTGCACTGTATCAAAATCTTGTTTTTTTCTCACCCTCTTTCTCTCTTCTCTCCTCTGCCTCTTCTATCTGGATGGGATCCTTCACCTGCATGTTCTCCTCTCTCTCTACCTCAGGTAAAACACAGTCCACCTTAAATTATAAATCCACAGAAGGTATAATCATTGCCCAGCAAATCAAATCAAATGTTATTGGCCACACACATATTTAGCAGATGTTATTGCGGGTGTAGCAAAATACTTCTGTTCTTAGCTCCAACTATATTATATATATATATATTAGGACTAGCAATGTCTCTTTTTTATTTGTGGGAATACTTGATGAAAATATTTCCTAAATTAAATTTAGCTCAGTTCCTGGTGATTTTAATATTTTTATTTTATTTACCAAAAACAAAACAAAATCATAGACATATAGGGTTTGCATCAGTGTATGTAAGATTGTGTGTATAGTGTATAATTACTTGTGTGTGTGTTAACTGACTCTCTGAAGAGGTGCTGCTTTCTTTCTCTCTCCCGCTCTCTCTCCCTCTCAACCCTCTCATCTATCTCTCTCCCTCTCTCTCTCCCTCCCCTGTCTCTCTTTTTCTCTCTCTCTTTCGTTCCACTTCAGTAGCATCAAAGCACTGGGATTGCAGTGGATGTAGTAAAAGAGAGCGAGAGGGGGGAATGAAAAGAGAGAGTTGGAGAGAGAGGTAGTAGGGGGGAGGGGGAGAGAGAGTGATGCGGGAAGCCAAGTGTTGGTGGGAGAGGTACTTAGGGACAAACAGAGAGTGGGATTAGTGAAAGGTGCATGTTAGGTTGAGGCCCCTTCTGGATAGAGCTGGCAGCTGGTAACTCTCTCTATCTCGCTCTCCCTACCCATCTCTCTCTCTCTTTCCATATTTTCCCCTTGCTTGCTCTCTCCTTGTCTGTGTGTGTGTGTATTCATAGGGCAGATGACACAGTGTTGTGCACAGTCCCGGATGATATTCCCATGCATATTATGGTTAGGCTTCCTAATCGGAATCTGCTCAACTGAGGGACTGTGTGTGTGTGTGTGTGTGTGTGTGTGTGTGTGTGTGTGTGTGTGTGTGTGTGTGTGTGTGTGTGTGTGTGTGTGTGTGTGTTTATTGCAACTGCTGTATTCTCTTATATTCTGCTATCATACCAGCTCTCCCTCATCTCTCTCTCTTTCTATATGTTGCGGTGCTTCTTTGTGCTCAGGTGTATAAGGCTGTGAATCATAAACTCTAACACACACACACACACACAAACAAGCCAACCTACTCAGGGGAAAGCAAACTGTCCCACAGGGATTAATACACCGGAGATTTCACAGCAGACCAAGCATGATATTGACACTGTGTTTGTGTGTACATGCGTGTGAGTGTGCTTTCCTGCGTGCGTGCAAGAGCATGTTCAGTATGAACTAAGCAGCTGTCTTTCTGTGCCCACCTTAGATTGGCTTTGTTTTCTGTAAAAATGTGTTTATTCGTTGAGTAATTCATGTGTAGGAATGTGTTTGGATTTGAAGCGATAATGATATAATGGCAACTGGAACAGAGAAAAGAGGAGAAGGATCAGAAAAGGTACATCATCAAAGGCAGTGAGGCCAGGGTCCTGTGTGAGAGAACGTAGTACCTGGGCAGGGTTACAAGGCTGTTTGTCGGAGAAACTAGTGTCCACATACATTCTGTGCTTCGGTGGTCCACCTTCCAGCATCCATCAACAAATCACCTCACCACTGCTCTGTCTCCATGGCAACCACTTGACAACCCCATAGCAACCCCATGCTGACCCAGCCAGCCGCTGACGAGGCCCTTGACATGAACCTGGCCCGCCCCCCTGAACCCCTCCATCTGTCATCAGTGGCTGAGAGGCCTGTTTGTCAATCACTCTGACACTTTGATTGGCAACCGCTGCTTACTCATGCACTCCTAAGGCCTCCAGATCTGAAATAGGGCAGAGTGTGGGCAGGGGATGTTATTCTGAAGACATCGTAGAGGATATTTAGTATGTGAACATGTGCATGCTTATGTTTAAACAGTTAGATCCGCTTTCTTGACTCCGATTCAACCAATTCCTGGGGTGTATTCATTAGTGCATACCATAGCAAAATGCTTTGCAATGGAAATTGTTACGCAATGAAAACTAACTTTCCTCATTGGACAAGTTCAGGTTAGTCCGTCCTCATTTCGGCCAATTGCTTCTGTTTTGTTCCTAGCGAATACAGCCCTGGACTTAAAAGCCCTCATTGGAGATTTCCCATTGAGCCCTTTTTTGTTCAGAAATAGGTTTAAACCAGGATTCAAACTAACCACACTGTGCCAACATAGTGCCACACTTTACTTATATAGGTAATTTACACTTGAGCCGACATCCACCACAGCATTTATTTTATTTTATTTATTTAAAAAAATATTTAACCTTTACTTAACTAGGCAAGTCAGTTCAGAACAAATTCTTATTTACAGTGATGGCCTCGGAACAGTGGGTTAACTGCCTTGTTCAGGGGCAGAACGACAGACCTTGTCAGCTCGGGATGTGAATGTTTTTCCGTGAATGTGATCTCCGCAAACGGCCGGGAAATTGCCTTTAAAGGTCAAGTGCACTTTTTTAGTCCTGGACTAAAAAGTATTGTCATTGGAGATTTTCCACCATACATTTTAATTCCAAGGATAGGCTTATGGGTCCAAGAAACCCATAGCCTTAGTTCTGTGAATGTGTGCCTGGATTTATTTTCTGTGAACATTTGTGCTGCATCTCTCAGAGAAGTTCAACAATGTATACCAGTGATAGATCCATAAATATATATTGATGCTCAAAGGAATTGCTTGAACACTGTGCGTGTCACGCTGGTATGAAGGATTGGGAGACATGCGCAGGAATGCGTAATAGTTTTTAAAATGTCTTTACTCAAATTACAGCGTGTGTCGTGTAAAGGAACGGGGACGAAGACCAAACAAACACGTATACAAAACGCAAGGTAGAACCCCCAAAAAAGAGCGAGGAGTACCTTGAATAAATAACACAAGCGCCCAATGATTATCACACGGGACGAGACCCGTAATCATCTGCACAATATGCGTGGCACGAAAGCCAAAACAGCATAGCACAGGTTCTCACACGACCAACGGACATTGGAATAATAATCGTTCAATAGTGAACAAAGGGCACACTTATACCATTACTAATCTAATGGAAATAGGGACCAGGTGTGTATAATGACAGTTCCGGAGGGATCCGTGATAGTGTGTATAACACACATGCTTGTTTTTAGACTGTATCTGGTATCTGCAGCAAGGTTTAAATGTCAACAGATGCTCCCTTTATAATGCACTCATATATACATTTTCTTATTAAATACACAACACATAATGAGGGAAATGAGAAGCAGGTGTGTGGGGAAAACGAGAAAAAAGAAATGGAAAGTGAAAAATGATTCAGCGATGGCTAGAAGACAGGCGGCGTCGACCGCCGAACACCACCCGAACAGGGAGAGGCATCGAGTTCGGTAGAAGTCGTGACAGTAGAAAACCTGAGGTAAAGGCTGACTGAGACCCCCAGACGTTCCATGAATGCCCTCCAGACCCTCGAAGTGAACTGGGGACCCCGATCAGACACTATATCCGACACTAGCCTCCACAGTCTGTAGGGACGTAGGGAGACCGGGCAGAATAGGAGATGGCAGGACTTAGAGAAACGATCCACAACAATCAGGATCGTAGTGTTTCCCTGTGATGGGGGAAGATCAGTCAGGAAATCAATCGACAGGTGCGACCATGCCGTTGTGGAATTGGGTAAGGGGTGTAGCTTACCTGGGCAGGTGCCTAGGAGCCTTAAATTGGGCGCACACCGAGCAGGAGGAAACATAAACCCTCATGTTCTTAGCCAAAGTGGGCCACCAGTACTTCCCAGTCAGACAGGGCACCGTCCAACTAACGCCTGGATGACCAGAGGGTGACGTGTGGGCCCAATAGATCAACCGGTCACAGACAGCAGACGGAACATACAGATCTCCTCGCCGCCCGGATGTACTCCAGATTGCGGTGGTCAGTCCAGATGAGAAAAGTGTGTTTAGCCCCCTCAAGCCAATGTCTCCACGCCTTCAGAGCCTTTTACGACAGCCAACAGCTCCCGGTTCCTCACGTCGTAGTTTCGCTCCGTCGGGCTGAGCTTCCTCGAGAAGAAGGCACAGGGGCGGAGCTTCGGTGGCGTGCCCGAGCACCGAGAGAGCGCGGCTCCTATCCCAGCCTCGGACGCATCCGAACACCGCCTGAACAAGGAGAGGCATGGACTTCGGCAGAAGTCGTGACAGGTTAATGTTTTTTGCACCCTAAAAGAAACGTTGTAGAATCATCCGCAAAACTGGACAGTTTTTGTGTTTTGGGAACATATATTTTAAAATGTTCCCACAATGTTCCCACCAGACTGTTCGCACAACTTAATGAAATATTATGGGAATCTTTAAAGAACAAGTTAATAAATGTGTTCTGGGAACTTGCGACATCAGGCAAATGTTTTATTCAAATATTATATAATCATCAGCACGACAATTGTTGTGTTATGAGAACATGTGCCGCAACCTAAAAAATGTTCTGGGAACATTCGCAGAACCAGTTTTGGTTTGCTGGGGAGATACTCAGGTGGGCGGGGCATGTGTGTTGCTACAAACGTGCACACACACACACACAAACACATGTATGATTTACAGCACACTACTGTATAAGCATGTCAAGAATCCATCTCTGCTCTGCTCATATGACACGTGAATAGACATTAGTATGATCTATTAAAACCCATGATCACAATCATCATATTGATTTATACTCCTCCAATGTTTGCTCTGAGCAGTCGTGTGTGTGTTTAGGTGTGTGTAGGTGTGCGTGTATGTGTATGTGTGTATGTGTGTGTGTGTGTGTGTGTGTGTGTGTGTGTGTGTGTGTGTGTGTGTGTGTGTGTGTGTGTGTGTGTGTGTGTGTGTGTGTGTGTGTGTGTGTGTAGCGTGCGTGTGTATGATCTTACCCATATAAAACACTGAACAAAAGTAGTGAAACGCATACACACACACCCTCTCTTTCTTTAACGACTGCTCATAAAACGGTGTGGTAAAACATATGGTACTACACTGTAGGGCCATAGATGAGGGAAGTTGTGTTGTGAGTGATCAATACGGCGTCAGGAGCCGTTATCAAAGTAGTGACTGCAGTATTTTCTCTGTTGATGTGCTCTGAAAGAGAGTGGAGAGAGGAGTAGGACCATATACAATATATATACAAACGTATGTGGACACCCATTCAAATTAGTGGATTCGGCTATTTCAGCCACACATCTGGAAGTCTAAAGGACGGATCTGGGATTGACGAATACCAGGGGAACTCTACCTGCACAAATGAATAGTTCCAACTGTAAAGTTTGGTGGAGGAGGAATAATGGTCTGGGGCTTTTTTCATGGTTCATGGCTAGGTTCCTTAGTTCCAGTACAGGGAATTCTTAACGCTACAGCATACAATTACATTCTAGACGATAATGTGCTTCCAACTTTGTGGCAACAGTTTGGGGAAGGACCTTACCTGTTTTAGCATGATAATGCCCTGTGCACAAAGCGACGTCAATACAGAAATGGTTTGTCAAGATTGGTGGAAGAACTTGACTGGCCTGCACAGAGCCTTGACCTCAAGCCTATCGAACACCTTTAGGGTAAATTGGAACACAGACTGGGAGACAGGCCTTATCGCCCAACATCAGTGCCCGACCTCACTAATGCTCTTGTGGCTGAATGGAAGCAAGCCCCCGCAGCAATGTTCCAACATCTAGTGGAAAGCCTTCCCAGAAGAGTGGAGACTGTTATAGCAGCAAAGGGGGGTACCAACTCCATATTAATGCCCACGATTTTGGAATGAGATGTTCGACGAGCAGGTGTCCACATACTTTTGGTAATGTGGTGTACCATATTGAATGGTGTAGCGACCTTAATACAGTGGGGCAAAAAAGTATTTAGTCAGCCACCAATTGTGCAAGTACTCCCACTTAAAAATATGAGAAAGGCCTGTATAATGTTCATCATAGGTACACTTCAACTATGACAGACAAAATGAGAAGAAAAAAAATCCAGAAAATCACATTGTAGGATTTTTAATTTATTTATTTGCAAATTATGGTGGAAAATAAGTATTTGGTCAATAACAAAAGTGCTTCTGTTCGATTTCCATTCTTAAATTTCCTCTTCTGTCTTTGAATGATTACGAGCTTGTGGCAATAGCTCTAATCATGGATGAAAGTTTATGTAATCTGGACATTTATGTAACACCAGATGTATGGTGTTCCCTCAATGCTTTCAATGCTTTCATTGCAATCCACTGAGTACTTTTCTCAGCCTAGCAGACTGTACTGTATTCTGTCTGCGTCCCAAATGCACCCTGTTCCCTATGGGCCCGGTTCCGACCAGAGTTAAGCGCGGGTAAGTGGAACGTAATTCATTTTTCATGCACTTTTCTCTCTTCCGAGATAGCACGATTCCGGCTGAGAGAGTCGGGGCACTCGGCTGACGTCATGTGGCCCGAGTCTGGGCAGACTTCGGCAGTATTACTTATGGCTAGGATGCAGGGATTGAGCTCGGCCCTATTCCGGTGTGAGTTATCTGGCCCAAATGTATTACTTGGGGTTCGTGCCGATTGGGGCTACTCTCTGGCAGATGATTACACCGGCTGCTTTATATCAACTCAAATCAAATCAAATTTATTTATATAGCCCTTCGTACATCAGCTGATATCTCAAAGTGCTGTACAGAAACCCAGCCTAAAACCCCAAACAGCAAGCAATGCAGGTGTAGAAGCACGGTGGCTAGGAAAAACTCCCTAGAAAGGCCAAAACCTAGGAAGAAACCTAGAGAGGAACCAGGCTATGTGGGGTGGCCAGTCCTCTTCTGGCTGTGCCGGGTGGAGATTATAACAGAACATGGCCAAGATATTCAAATGTTCATAAATGACCAGCATGGTCGAATAATAACAAGGCAGAACAGTTGAAACTGGAGCAGCAGCACAGTCAGGTGAACCGGGGACAGCAAGGAGTCATCATGTCAGGTAGTCCTGGGGCACGGTCCTAGGGCTCAGGTCAGTTGAAACTGGAGCAGCAGCATGGCCAGGTGGACTGGGGACAGCAAGGAGTCATCATGTCAGGTAGTCCTGGGGCATGGTCCTAGGGCTCAGGTCCTCCGAGAGAGAGAAATAAAGAAGGAGAGAATTAGAGAACGCACACTTAGATTCACACAGGACACCGAATAGGACAGGAGAAGTACTCCAGATATAACAAACTGACCCTAGCCCCCCGACACAAACTACTGCAGCATAAATACTGGAGGCTGAGACAGGAGGGGACAGGAGACACTGTGGCCCCATCCGAGGACACCCCCGGACAGGGCCAAACAGGAAGGATATAACCCCACCCACTTTGCCAAAGCACAGCCCCCACACCACTATATAATTTCATTATTTCCTGATATAACATTTCATTATTTATTTTTCCATATTTCTCATTATTTCTGTGATCAAAAAATACAATTAACATTTAAATGAAATCCTTTAAGAGTCATGTGTGGTATTTTTGTATTTAGATACTTTGTGCAAGGCAGTTGATTAGCATTAAAACTTTGGATGGAACCTCCTGAGTGGCGCAGCGGTCTAAAACTGAGTTGCTACAGATGCTGGTTCGAGACCTGTGCCGGGCCGCGACCGGGAGGCCCATGAGGCGACGCGCAATTGGCCTAGTGTCGTCAGAGTTTGGGGAGGGTTTGGCCGGCATGTCCTTGCCCCATCGCACTGTAGCGACTACTGTGGCGGGGCAGGCACATGCAGTCACCAGGTGTATGGTGTTTCCTCCAATACATTTTTTTAAAGATAAATACACAATGCAGAGGATGAGAGGACTAAAAACTAGAGTACTAATGGTCAATAGGCAATTGTGAATAGGAGTTGGGTTTCAGTTCAACATCTGTTGGTATCTGTGGAATGTCACTCTGAGCGACATGTGTTACGTTCTATACATTGAGTCTGGGGCAGGATACTTGTTATGTGGCCATTGGCCAATTGTACTACAATGACTTTTGATTGGTCAACCCCAGGCTAGGATGGGGGGTTATCAATGGCAACCTGTTCCTTTTTTCAGGGAAGACTGGACGTATACTTTTCAGAATAACATCTTGACTTCTCCTTCTTAAAAATAAACCAATTTGTATCCCCCTGATTTGCTTTGGAGTTTGCATTATTGAAGAATAACATCAATTGCTAACAGATGAGTATAATTTGTATGTATAAAATGTATAATATTTATTTAACGTTTATTTAACAACGCAAGTCAGCTAGAACAAATACTTATTTACAATGTTGGCCTACAATAGTAATATTTAAAATGATTAAATTGGGTAATTGTGTATTCTGGTAGACAGAAACAGCCCGATATACTTTCACCACCTTTACGCGCGAGGAAACCATAAATAAGGTCTAGCTAACCTGCCAGTTCCAAGTGGAAAAATATAAACTTTATTATTTCCTATAGAAATAACACCATTCCCTGTGTGCTGTAATTTACAACTTGATAAGAGCTTGGTAAATGAGTAATCCATTTGTTTTAGAACTATTCGCCTTACAATTGCTGGAAACAAAAGGGAAACCAGTCCATATGGCAGCAAACTGAAGCATAACAACATATCATCTTTCCCATTGTAAAGTTGATGAAATGCTGTTCCATTAAGCAGAATTGTAATTGATCAGCCTTTTAGCTTACAGGGATGGACAATATCGAATGTCTTAGAAAAAGTTGGGTAGCCTATAATTGTCTCCTATTTCTCCTATTTCCAGCATGTTAAATATTATAAATGTCGACTGTCAGTAGGCCTAATAACCACACGTATTCAACAGCCAATTTATTGTTAGTTCCCTTCAGTTGGTATAGCCCACATTGTCATTCAATTTAATTACACAGTTTTGTTTACTTGCATTTGTTGATAATATAAAAAAAAGACATGTAGGCTATTTTAAATAGTTATGTAGTGGTGCACAGTATAAGTCGTAACTCTTTGAACCCAAGGCATTGCGCAATATTTGGCTGTGTCATCACACATTTCCAGTGTTAGTGCTTGCAATAGATGAGGGTATAGCATACTATTGTACACTATTCTCCCAATTATAATGATTTGTAAACTAATCTTCCAACATTACCATGGGTTGAAGAACCGAATGTGGCAATTTTCAGAATGAATCAAAGCACAGCTTTCTTTCTTTTGTGCGCAAAGGATCTCCAAACCTGTTTTTTTTATGACTCATACATACATGCCTAAATCACCTACAAGGTCAATATTTAAACATCTACCAATTTGTGTTGTAACGGTTAGGAAAATGCATATATTTAGATGGCTTTCAAACAGAAAAAGTACAGCGTATTTAGGGATGGCTTAATAAGATAAATGTACTGAAAACTCCATTGAATGAAAACGCCATGAAAACATGTATTATCCAGCAAGTGAGAGGGTTTTCAGTGGTTTAATGGAATTTATTTAGAGTGTGCAAGGTAGCCACACCTGCACAGGTAAGGTAAGTCTGAATACCAAATACTGATAAGTGCGTAGGAAAGGTGTAAATTCCTAAATTGGAATCAGTCATTATGGGCTCTAGTCAAAAGTAATGCACTATACATGGAATTTGGGATTCACATTTGACTCGGATGTACCAAGTCACAAGGACTAACTTTCAAACTGTAGGTTCCGTTGTTGTAATGTAGTTGTTTCATAAAGTATACCATATGATCATGTGCTTCCCAAATGACACGCTAAACCTTACACTACTTTTGCCCAGGGCCCATTGTGAGTTAGCGTGCCATTTGGGATGCAGAACAAATTAGAATTAGTTTACTGCTATGAGAAAACAGTGGAGGATCAAAACAGGAAAAAGCCTCGTTAGCTGGCTGCAGTGGAATTTGTTACGTTGTTGGAGAGAAAGAGAGAAAACCAGTGTGTGTGTGTGTGTGACACAGGCAGATTGATAGACATCAGTGTGAAAGCCCCCCGAAGTCCTGTTGAGCAGATGTATCTCTCCATGAGCGATTACTCGCTCATTCTTTCTCCCCCTCTATCTTTCGTTCTCTCTCTCTCTCTCATACACACTCTCTCTGTGTCCCCGACTTCTATAAATATTTTCTCTTCCCTCTTTTCCATCATGTAATTTGCTCCCTCCATAGACATTCTTCTCCCTCCCTCACTCTCTCATGTTTTTTAATGTCTCATAATGTTTGTCCTTGTTCCACTCTCAGTTAATCATCCTCGCTTTCGTGTCTTTCCTCTTTTCTTGATGTCTCCTATTGCCTCCTTTTCCTCTTCTCATCTTTTCTCTTTATTTTTTGTTGAAAATCGACAGGTGGAATCAGGCTACTAAAGTGTTAAAGTGCCCCTGGTGTGTGTGTGTGTGTGTGTGTGTGTGTGTGTGTGTGTGTGTGTGTGTGTGTGTGTGTGTGTGTGTGTGTGTGTGTGTGTGTGTGAGTGAGCTAATCTTACTTGTGTCTGACACATAATGAAAAAGCCATTGGACACAAAAAGACTTTACAATTTACATACATTCATTCTTGGAAGCTGGGTTCCATACACAGTGACGTGGGCTCAGTCTCTCCGAAAGCAAGCGGGCTATCAGAGGCTTGGCCAGGGTCCAGAATCCCTTTCATATCCATCCATATCCAACCTGATATTACTCGCTCGCACACGCACACACACGTAGGTATGAGGGAGGGACAGTGTTCACCTCTCTCTTTCTCTCTGTCTGTCTTTCATGAAGACTCACCCCCCCCACACACTTTGTATCATTTTGTAGAACTCAAATTCCACCCTAAGGCACCCATTAAGTAATAGTACAGGGTCTGTTATCCCCCCACCTTTGACCCTGTTCCTCCTTGTTAGCCAAATTGCCAACTTTGTCTGAGCAAACAGAAAATTCACCAAAATACATTTGGACTTCTCCTTATTTGAATACCTGTACCCCATTATAAACATCCCAACAGTAAACCCCAACCCCAACTTCTCACACAGACATTCCAACAGAGACATTAATGGCATTAACCTGGAGCACACAGAAAACACATGAATCACAGTTTCACTCATAACACAGAAAGGACACCCTGCCCGACTCCCGGTTCAACCCGTGACAACCAGCTGTTAGTGGCCAGGGCTTCATGTGGAACCCTCCACTGGAGGTCCCCTGACCTCTTTGGTACTGGGAGTTTGTAGAGCTAAAACTCACCATACTCTCCGCCCCACATACCCCCTACTACTGATGCGCTTTCACTCCTGTTAGGCTCCTAATGTTCCTTAACTTAATGCAGAGGTTGTAGCCAGACCCCCTTGCCAGTCCCCAGTCTCTGCCGTCACCTGCAGTGACAGAAACATTGGTGGCCCAACCCCCTTTAGCCGCATTAAACACCCCCCCTTACCGGCTCAGGCGGGGCCTCCTGGACCTTCTCCAGGAATCTCTCCAGCAGCTTAAGAGACTTTATTCCTGTTTGTTGTGCCAGGACTACCAAGGTTTTCCACCCCTCCTCTCCCAGCAGTCGCAGGTCACCCAGCCTTAGTAAACCCGCTGCCATCAGTTGCCTCTGCAGGGTGGCTGACTGAACCGATCTCAAAGGGATGGCTGGGTTGTGGAAGATAGGCTCGTCCCACACCCACAGCCCAGGCTCCACACCCCTTAACCCTTAGCAGCTGCCAGGCCCTCAGCACCGCAAAGTAAAAGTCTGAGAGACCTGCTGTACTCAGCCTCTCCAGCTTCATGAGGAACAGCTACCAGTCCAACCCTAATCCGCCAGCTCTCTTCAGCAGCGCGCATGCTGGTTCCCTCCAGCCGACATCAGTATGGTACAGCAGTCTCTGTGCCGCTTTTAGTTTGAAAGCAGACACCCTGCTCCCCAGTTCCACCAGGCCCTGTCCTGGACATGTACAACACTGCTGCCCTCAGTAAGTGATGGCCCGACCAGAAAATCCGCGAGCAGACCAGCGGGGGGGTTGAGAACAACCAGTTTATGCCACAGGGAAGATGCCACCACGTTGTTGATTATCAGCACCCTCCCTCTATATGACACTTGGGACAGGAGCCACCTCCACCTGGTCAGTCTTGCCACCACTGCCTGTGACAGCCACTCCCAGTTCTTCCTGACCACCCAATATGTCTGGTCCTTGTGTACTATAGAGTCCAGATGAGATTTCAGTCTATTATCGAGGACCTTGGCAAATATCTTGTAGCCTGCACAGGGCAATGCCACAGGCCTCCAGTTCTTAAGTTCACACAAGTCCTCTTTTTTGGGCAGGAGAGTCAGAGCCGCCCGACGCACTCACGCAACATGCAGAATAAATCCAGTCCAATTATTCCCAAAAATGTTGTATAAAACTCCACTGGGAGTCAATCAACCCCCGGTGCACAGTCGGGGGACATCTGGGTTACGGCCTCTGCTAGTTCATGGGACAACAGGGGAATGTCCATTTCATCCCTCTGTGCCAGAGAGAGCTTAGGGAGTTCTGCAAACAAAACCTGAGCATACATAGGATCAAACAATTCTGCCCTATACAACTCAGTTTAAAACTCCACAGTCCGCTCCTGCATCTCCCCCACCACAGAGGTCACCCGTCCATCCGAAAGCTGTAGACAATGCATACCCTTGGCTTCACCACTCTGTGTTTCCAAACCAAAGAAGAAGGAGCTGGGAGCAATCCATCCGATTGAGCATGGAGAACCTGGCTCTTAGAAGTGCTCCATTTGCTTTAACCTGGAAAAATCTGCCCAGGTCCCTACGTAAAATCATCTAAATTAGCCTGGATGCCTAACATTGCCTCTTGCCCCACCAGCTCTACCTCCATCTCACTAATACTACGCTCGAGTTCCCCTAAAACTCTCCTAGCAACTGAGGATGAGAGAGGTGTATACTGTTAACAGAACATCCAAATTTGGACTTTCCCCACATCCCACCATTGACTCAGAGAATCACACTTCTCTCTTTGCTGCCCCCATCTTTCCCAAAAAGTCTGAAAACCTGAGCAGAAAGTGACATCTTGTAAGAGATTTACATTAAACTTCCAATAGGATGCCTGCCGAGGCCCTGGTGAAATAGACAGCCAAGCCATGGTTATGTGGTGATCTGAAAAACCCACCGGGAGAATGGTAGTGCCCAACAGCCTATTGCTCTGATTCCTGGACATGTAAAATTGATCAAGCCAGGCTGTACTCACCCTAGCCCCAAAAACCTTCACCCGTGTATACTGTCTTGTGTCAGGATGTCTAGTTCTCCAAACATCCACGAGGTCAAACTGCTTAATGATGTCCTTTAACACACCCACTGAGCCTGAATGAGGCTCCTCCCCATTTCTGTCTTTCGTAAAATCCATTGTGCAGTTCAAGTCCCTGCCAACAACCAACATCTCCTCAGGCGCTACCTGTGAGAGTTCCTGTCTAAAACACCCAAATAGAGGTCCCCTCTCTCTCCCTGTGTAAGGCGCATACACAATTATAAAGACAAAACCGCTGTTAATTTCTACTTTTACTACAAGCAGTCTACCCCTACACATCCGCTTTGAGGAGCAAATTTGTACAGACAGACCAGGTACAAAAATGACTTCCACCTCTGCATTAACATTTGTCCCATGGCTCAGCACACTTCCACCAGTACCCAATCGACTTCATTCACCAAATCAATATGCGTCTCCTGCAGAAACAACACCTGTACTTTTTTTGTTTTACATATTCACCCAACACACTCCTCTTTCCCGTATCTCTGGCGCCATTTATATTATTAGGCGAGCCTACCCGAAGAGTCTCCATAAGAAGTCGGAGAAAAGCCATCAAGGTAAGAGACCAATAGCAAAGCTCAAAAAGCACCAGTGCCAGAAATAAACTATTAATCTAAAAAGCATCTAAAGGTAGACCTTTACGCACTGTTGTGACCCACTTCACCAACTGTTTCCTGGGTGAGAGAACACCATACCCCTCATTTTTCATAGCGTGTTTTATTGATCTTACACACTTTACTGGATTGCAAAAAAAAGCCTCAAGATGAACTTTTTCCCATTAGTCTCATTCATGAACCTTGACTGTTCCCTCACCTTATACTTTGACCCCTCTGCCTGACTGGCTGTCAGCTCTGGACCCATTGAGGAGGAGTCTGAAAATAAATCCTCCTCATCGTCCCCTTCCTCATCTTCCTCTTCCTCATCTCCATCTCCCATCCTGACCATCTGCTCTTTCTCTCTAGTCGGGGCCTCCCCCCAGCACCAGGCAAAGTTTTCTTAATGCCTTTGACAACACCAGCCTCTCCCCTCCCGACTTCTTTCTTCTCCCACTTTTTCTTCTTCTGCATGACACCGTCCTCCACCCCCCTTAGTCGCTTACCCTTCCTCACTATCCTCTCTTCATCCACTAGCATAACCTGACTTTGCCCAGCCTCATCTACACCACCATCCATGGTATGACTAGACCCAGCCTCAGCTACACCACCATCTGTAGCCTGAGTAGACCCAGCCTCATCTACACCACCATCTCAAGCATGACTAGTCCCAGCCTAATCTACACCACCATCCATAGCATGACTAGACCCAGCCTCATCTACCCCACCATCTGTAGCATGACTAGGCCCAGACTCAGCTGCCTGCGTCTCATGGCCCCCTGCACTTTGACCTCGATTTCCCCAACTGGCACTTGTACCTTCACCTTGTCTGTGGCCTTTATGTAGGCACGCAAAGCTCTTATGCCCCAAATCCCGACGCTCAAAGCACTGTAGTCTATCTGTGCTGGCAAACCCTTCCTAGAGCCCCTCCGCATGCCTCACTTTAAAATGCAGATGTATCTGTTGCTCATTGTTAGTCAGAAACATGAACACTTGCCTCCGGAACGAAACAACTTGTTTGACGGCATCTAACTAAAAACCTGCAGACAGTATACGAAACCTACTAGCAAACTTACCAAAATGACTCGGATCGTCCGTAATAAACAGAGGCAAATTTGCAACTACCCCCCTGGTCGAGGGGGTAGAAAGAGGAGAAATTGGCACCGACACACCCCGTACAAATATTCCACTAGTAATGAGCCTACACATCAAATGTGCTCTTTTCATGAACACAACCACAGCTTTGTTCATTAAACTCCTACCTGTTCGCCGACAGCGAGTTGAACCTCCTCCACCTTAATTCCATTCTTAGGGACACACCTGAATCCATGCCGACAGCGTCTCCTCCACGCTAGGCTGCGAAGCCATCGCGCACACCACATCTTCCAAACCCCAGGAAACTCTGTCCTCTTCCTCCCTAACTTTGAAAAAAAAAACAGTGGGTACCACTAAAACAGTACATGAACCCTCCACCGTAGAAAATAAACATTGAAAGAAAATAAGGAAAGAATCAAGAAAATAAGTTCGGACAGAGCCCTCCACACCAAACACTCAATCTCCAAAAACCTCCCAGCATGCACTGCAAGAGAGAGAGAGAGTTGCATTGTGATGGTGGTGGCTAGTCGTAGATGATTTAGCCATGAGAGCCAGCAGCACCCTATTCGCAGATCCAGAACTACCAACAAACAAGAAACCTTTACCCTCCATCCATATTTTTCCCTCCTCTCTCCCTTACCATATTTTCAAAACAGATCTGATCCACAGAATGTATGCATAGAAAAATAGAAAACATGCAGACGTGTTGTCACTTTGACAGAGAGCAGAGAACCATTGAACCATTGAAGTGAAACATTGAAGTGCAACGTGAAGCTCACCTTCTATAAACTGTGTCGTGACGTTGTATTAGTTAATGTGACGACTGTTGCTCATCGAATGATTAAAGTTTCTAATTGCGTGATTAACTGAATCAAGCAATTATTAACTCGTTAACCTGGGGCACCATGGGAAAACTAGTTTTTATTGAGTTTCTATTTCACAAATGAACTCGAATATCAGAATATCGATTTTACAACAGCCGCTAATTAACCAGTTACCACTACCATCTCGTTCTGAACGTCGTATAGTCTAGTCAATGAGTTCGTACCACACCAATCTTAGTTTAATATTTATTTACAAAAAAATCTAAAATGATGATAAAAGATACACATAGACAAAAAACATTATAGGTTATTGATTAGAACTTAGTATAACGGGCCAACACACTATGGCGCGTGGTACCCAAAATGAGGATTTCAAAGAGAGAGAGAGAAAAAAGAAAGTACACGAGAGAAATATACATATGGGTGAATTTGGCAGCTATGCTATTCTAACCCTAGCCTTGCCCCATACTACCACTCTTATGGGTCAGATTATAATGATGTAATTACGTGGGGAAGTTATCTGTGGATCCTCCGCGTGGACCGTTCAGGCTGCTCGATGATGCACTTCTCTGGCACGCCTTTCTGGTGGTCCCCACAATGTCAGTGTCCTTTTGGCTTAGGAGTCTGTTCCCTCACCCTTGCTATGGAAGGGGTCTTCCGAGGACAGACAGCTCTGTAGCTCAGAGCTCACAGCATAGGAATGAAACCTTTTAGATACCACGATTCGCTGGGATTGGATGCTAAGGGGGTTCGGCTTCAATTCACCCGCTTAGACACAGATACTCATCCGTAGCTTGGGTTGGAAAATATTTCTTTGTCTTCAAACTTGTGTTGCGTTCTGGGTTCGTTGACTTTTAGACCTTGGCTGCAGCTTGGGTCACGTAGTCTTCCTTGGAAATTCTTTACTCTCAGGTTTTATACCCTTGGGTTAGAAGTGGGCGTAACTGCCTTTAGGGCAATCCTCTGGGCGTACCCAGTTAAGAGCAAGGTCTAGGTTTTTCTCAAATCTGATTTTAGACAACTTTAACATTTCATCGTTACCAAAACATTCCTTTTGATTTGGACATTTTCCACACAACGTACAATGTATAAACATCAAACATATACTAGGAAAACTCTTCATGTTACGTTTTCATAATAACGTCATCTATTATCCTTTAATAACAAAACAAAAATGACACACATTTTCATATACCATCTATCGTCATGACCACCATTGTGGCTGACGAAAATCATTGTTCCAAAGTCCCTTTAGTTCATGTGTAATGTTCTGAGGCTGGTTCTCCATAGCAACAGGACCAAGTAATTTGTCTGTGGCCTGAGATTTATCAGGGGCGTGAGGGGTCATAACACCCCCACATCTTCAGACCCCTCGATCTCTCCTCCTCTGTTGGGATTGAGAGATAATCTGTAGGGTTGTGGTCTCCTGTAACCTGACCTGATCAGGACAGTAATGACAGCTGTCACTTTCTCTTACCTTCTGATCTTCAGATATGTTGCTGCTTCATCCAGCAAGGTGTCCTTCCTATAGTTGTCCTCTCTTCATACATTATCGTGAAAGTTCTATAGTCTGGGCCAGAGTGAAAATGTGCATTTGTTATGGGTCTAATTGTAAAGATGTAAATGAACTGTATTTTTTAAATGACCTTTTAATTTGGTATTACCACAACTAGTCATGATGTTTTCATCTTATAGTCAAACAAATCTCTTCAAAAAGTAGGCTAACTGTGCATGTTTGATCCATGTTTCTCAAACGTCAAATTTGTTGCAAATGTCATGTTTCAAAGTGTTAAGGTTAAGCTTAGGCATTAACTCCGGAATATTATGGTTAGGCATTAACTCATAACGGTTAAGGTAAGGGTTAAGGTTTTGCAAAGGTTTAAAACAAAACTCTCCAAAGCAACTTCATGTGAATTTGAACTTGCAACCTTTGGAATCAGAGGCAAATGCTTTTGGCCCTCCCTGTCCACAACACCCTAGAAAAACCGAAATCTACTTGAAGGTAACAGCGCTCACTCTTGCCCATAGTGTCCGGTTTCCACATCATCTCCCGACATCCTCAGACATGGATGGACTTCGAGTACTGACTTGTATCATGGGTGACCTGGCTGGTTCATCCACTCCAAAATAAGTCTAGCATTCAAACAGTACACTGTGCACTCGTGCCATTTGATAAATGCAATAAAGAGATGTCCTTAACGAAACACCAAAAAGTGTAATGATTGTCATTCGGTCTCCACTAGAAGGATGAATTCCCGCTTTAGGTCCTACAGAGATCATAGCAGTGCTGTTGGCATTTTTCATTCTGCGGGCGGATCAGACAATTTGGGATTTTTTTCACAGATGAATTGCAAACGGTCATCTTTCTGCTTTGTATGCGTTTGCCTACCTCATATTAAAAGCACCACTTTGTTGATTGTATTAACAGCACCTCTGTGTCATTATTCACACACAAATTCCCCTCCTAGCTGGGCGTGAGAGATTAAGTGCGCCTACAGTATATAAGTGGTCTCAATGAAATAGAGTAGGCTGCCGATGCATGAGTGGAGAATCACGTGACAGTAATCTTTCCAAGGATTATGATTATATGATTAGGATATATAGTTTGCTACAGTTTCTATACATATTAATAATGGAAATAAGTGAAGGGCACGCAGCCAAAGAAAAGTCACAATGCATGCATACCATTGTGAGCAAGTGTGGCGCATTTTCCTTTTCAATAAATATTGATTACCCATTTATTTGTCACTGCCTACAAATCGTCCCGCTCCTAAAAGGTAGGCTCAATTAGAAAGTGCAAGTGTCCACTCTCATCATTCTTGCTGCTACAAGTTCCGTAGCCTTACCTCTCTTAGGTGTGAGAGATCAGTTGCACGTATGGTCTCAATTAAATAGAGTCGGCTCAGGCTATAGCCACATGGATAGGCGGAGAAGCACGTGGCAGTTATCGTTCCAAGGAAATTGACTTGCTAAATATGATTAGGCTATAGTTTACTACATTGCCTAGAAATAAGTATTGATCACTCATATTTGACTCAAAAAAGGCCTGCTCCTATAAGATAATATGCAAAACATAGCTCAAGAGAAAGTACAATTGCGAACTCTCTCCAACTCTGCTCTCTGCAAACTATGTCTAGCCTATTAGCTGAAATAGCCCATTAATACCAATAAACTAATACAGTGGACTACATGAGAATCTCTGGTAATCTAACCAATGTTTTATGTGGTTCAGTTTATAGAGCATGCCACTTGCAACACCAGGATTGTGGGCTCGATTCTCACGGGAACCAGTAAGAATGCAAATGTATGCACTCACTACTTTAAGTTGCTCTGCTAAATTACTTAAGTGTAAAAATGTAATTTTTTTGTGCATTTTGATATTGCCTGTAGGACGCAACATTTATTCGACCATGGCTGGCAAGTGAGCTGCATCACATACGCCTAAAATAACATTTCGAGATTGCGGTTGGGTTCAAGACCAGTTCTTGCGGTAGTGGGTGGAAGTCAAACAGAAAGCCAGCTGGTGCGGGCAGTTGCAGTATGAAAAGCTACAAGTGCAGGTGGGAGCAAATTTGTCTTGCTAACAAAAGGACATTTTTTGTAGAAAGTTGGAAAACCAGAAAAGGGGCTGAGATACTGGACGGTCCTAGGCTAAGTGCAGCCACATGGATTTCTTTGTTTTTAAACCATAAGACAGAGGTGTGGGTGTTAGTTTATTTTAATATTTACCACTGTAGTAGTAAAAATACAATTTTAAACAGATAGGAGAATGGTGAGATTTGCATTATTTAGAGACTCCCCAATAATTGTACTCTGTTGCATTTAGGGGTACTCATGTCTCGTTCAGGGACTCTGTGACCCTCCTGGGCCCCCGTAATTCTCACTCTGGTCTGGGTCCCAGGCTCACATGCAGTGCATACTAACAACATACACATTTAGAGCCCAATCGCGATTTAGGAATTTATGCCTTTACTTAGCACGTCCTTCCTACAGACTTCTCAATATTTGGTATTCAGACTTAACTTATTCAGTTGTGTAATGCACTCTGCAGGTGTGGCTACCTTGTGTGCTCTGAATACATTTCATTAAACTGCTGAAAACCCTCCCACTTGCTGGCCAACCAATTTTCCTCATGGAGTTTTTATTCAAAGGGGTTTATTCAATTCTGTACATTCATCTTAAACCACCCCTTTAAATAAGGTGTACCTTTCAGATATAATTTCTTGACAGACTCAATAGAATACATAGAGAAAACGGGGTCAGAATATAGGGATCAATTAAAGAAAGAAATCTATGTGTTACAGCAGCACCAACTGGTAGATAATACAATTGTCTAATCTTGTAGATTATTTAATGTAATGATATTACATTACTGAGTTTTGGTAATCCAAAATTATGTTACTCATTACAATTGTGGACAGGTAACTAGTAACTGTAAATTATTACATTATTACATTATTACAACCCTGTGTGTGCGTGTGCTCACTCAGTTGTGTGTTTGTGTGTGTGTGTTCTCTCTCAGATGTGTCTCAGCTTGTCTTTAATCATGTCTCAGATAGAAAAAAGTCATTGGGAGCAGTTCTTTTTCTTGCTCTCTCCCCCCTTTCCCCAGACTGTTTCTCTCTGTTTATCTTTCTCTCTGTCCAAACTTTCTCATCTCTCCATCTGAGTTTAAATTGAATCTCCTGTTTGGTAATTAAAGCTAATGAAGACAGATTGAGAAAAGAGACAAAACCAATATCCCCAAACACACTCTGTGCCAGGCATCAATTATCTTTAAATTAAGGACAGCCAAGATGAGGGGAGTGGAAGATGGTAAAAGCCAACTTCCTCTCTATGACTGCGTCCCAAAAAGTTCCGGCCCATATGGCTCCAGTCAAAAGTAGTGAAGGGCAATTCCATGATAACGGAATTACACTGAGATTCATATTTTTCACTTTAACATCTACACCAGACAAACACAATTGATTTAAAAATGTATGCACAAGGACTGCTTTTAACAATTTGCATTTACAAAATGCATTTACAGGAAGAACAGTGCAGATACAAAGTTTGGTAACATAATAAAGCTGAGGGAGATGTTACCTTAATTCTGTTACCAAATGTATTGTTATTTTGAGGGGGTACGTCAGCTTTAATATTGCAGATAGCATGTGGCTTCTATCAGTCTAATTGTCTGCATCAATTCCAATCCCCCATATATTTCTGTAATTATATATTATTTCAAATATTTGTTTTATAATTTTCCCATAACATCACTCCCATAATTGGAGTAAACTAATTCAATATATTTTACCCTAACCCTGCCACCCCTCCCCTAATTGGAATAAACTAATCGACAATAATACTTAGGCTTCCACTTCCAGCATATACAGTTGAAGTCGGAAGTTTACATACACCTTAGCCAAATACATTTAAACTCAGTTTTCCCAATTCCTGACATTTAATCCTAATAAAAAGTCAGTTTTAGGTCAGTTAGGATCACCACTTTATTTTAAGAATGTGAAATGTCAGAATAATAGTAGAGAGAATGATTTCAGCTTTTATTTCTTTCATCATATTCCCAGTGGGTCAGAAGTTTACATACACTCAATTTGTATTTGGTAGCATTGCCATTAAAATGTTTAACTTGGGTCAGACATTTCGTATAGCCTTCCACAAGCTTCCCACAATAAGTTGGGTGAATTTTGGCCCATTCCTCCTGACAGAGCTGGTGTAATTGAGTCAGGTGTATAGGCCTCCTTGCTCACACACGCTTTTCATTTCTGCCCACAAATGTTCTACAGGAGGACATTTCTCCAAAAAGTACAAACCGTAGTCTGGCTTTTTTTATGGTGGTTTTGGAGCAGTGGCTTCTACCTTGCTGAGCGGCCTTTCAGGTTGTCGATATAGGACTATTTTTACTGTGGATATAGATACTTTGGTACCGGTTTCCTCCAGCATCTTCACAAGGTCCTTTGCTGTTGTTCTGGGATTGATTTGCACTTTTCGCACCAAAGTACATTTCTAGGAGACAGAACCCATCTCTTTCCTGACCGGTATGACGGCTGTGTGGTCCCATGGTGTTTATACTTGCGTACTATTGTTTGTACAGATGAAAGTGGTACCTTCAGGCATTTGGAAATTGCTCCCAAGGATGAACCAGACAATGTTTTTTCTGAGGTCTTGGCTGATTTCTTTTGATTTTCCCATGATGTCAAGCAAAGAGGCACTGAGTTGAAGGTAGGCCGTGAAATACATCCACGGGTACACCTCCAATGAACTCAAATGATGTCAATTAGCCTATCAGATTCATCTAAAGCCATGACATCATCTTCTGGAATTTTACAATCTGTTTAAAGGCACAGTCAACTTAGTGTATGTAAACTTCTGACCCACTGGAATTGTGATACAGTGAATTATAAGTGAAATAATCTGTCTGTAAACAATTGTTGGAAAAATTACTTGTGTCATGCACAAAGTAGATGTTTTAACCGACTTGCCAAAACTATAGTTTGTTCACAATAAATTTGTGGAGTGGTTGAAAAACAAGTTTTTATGACTGCAACCTAAGTGTATGTAAACTTCTGACTTCAACTGTACATACTACGTACATTTCATGGACAGTATATTTTACATGAGTCATGCATTGTTTGTTTTCATTTGCAGCCTCAACCCCGCCCATCTACTGTATCTCTGAAGAACATCCCATATTGATTTCTAGCTGCCATATATATTTCTTCTGTGCTGTGATTTTTCTCAAAAGTTCTGAACCTTTCACAGTTTCTACAGATTATTATATTCTAGATTATTATATTATTGATCGATTGACTATGACTTTTCAAAGCACCCATTAGTGCTATTGCAGAGTTATCTCCAAGTAAATGTTACAATTTTTCAGCCATTCCTGAACTTGTGACTAAATACAAGATACATATTTGCATTACCAAAACAAATCAAATCCAATTGTATTGTTCACATACACATGGTTAGCAGATGTTATTTTTAAATCCTTCTAGTTCTGACAGTGGAGCAATATCTAACATGTTATCTAACAATTCCACAACAACTACCTAATACACACACATCTAAGTAAAGGAATGGAAAAATAATATATACATATAAATATATGGATGAGCAATGACAGACCGGCATAGGCAAGATGCAATAGATGGTTTAAAACACAGTATATACATATGAGATGGGTAATGTAAGATATGTGGATAGAGGGGTGCTCCCTCTGCTGTTTCCTGAAGTCCACAATCATCTCCTTTGTGGACGTTGAGTGAGTGGTTGTTTTCCTGATTCCACACTCCGAGTGCCCTCACCTCCTCCCTGTAGGCTGTCTCTTTGTTATTGGTAATCAAGCATACTACTGTTGTGTCGTCTGCAAACTTGATGATTGAGTTGGAGGCGTGCATGACCACACAGTCTTGGATGAACAGGGAGTACAGGAGGGGGCTGAGCAAGCACCCTTGTGGGGCCCCAGTGTTGAGGATCAGCGAAGTGGAGATGTTGTTTCCTACCTTCATCACCTGGAGGCGGCCCGTCGGGGAGTCCAGGACCCAATTGCACAGGGCCTCAAGCTTAATGATGAGCTTGGAGGGTACTATGGTGTTGAATGCTGAGCTGTGGTCAATGAACAGCATTCTTACATAGGTATTCCTCTTGTCCAGATTGGATAGGGCAGTGTGCAGTGCGATGGCAATTGCATTGTCTGTGGACCAACATCACTCCTCTGGACGGCTCTGACTTAGAATACGTGGACAACTACAAATACCTAGGTGTCTGGTTAGACTGTAAACTCTCCTTCCAGACCCACATCAAACATCTCCAATCCAAAGTTAAATCTAGAATTGGCTTCCTATTTTGCAACAAAGCATCCTTCACTCATGCTGCCAAACATACCCTTGTAAAGCTGACCATCCTACCAATCCTCAACTTCGGCGATGTCATTTACAAAATAGCCTCCAATACCCTACTCAACAAATTGGATGCAGTTTATCACAGTGCAATCCATTTTGTCACCAAAGCCCCATATACTACCCACCATTGCGACCTGTATGCTCACGTTAGCTGGCCCTCGCTTCATACTCATCGCCAAACCCACTGGCTCCATGTCATCTACAAGACCCTGCTAGGTAAAGTCCCCCCTTATCTCAGTTCACTGGTCACCATAGCATCACCCACCTGTAGCATGCACTCCAGCAGGTATATCTCTCTGGTCACCCCCAAAACCAATTATTTCTTTGGCCGCCTCTCCTTCCAGTTCTCTGCTGCCAATGACTGGAACGAACTACAAAAATCTCTGAAACTGGAAACACTTATCTCCCTCAGTAGCTTTAAGCACCAACTGTCAGAGCAGCTCACAGATTACTGCACCTGTACATAGCCCACCTGTAATTTAGCCCAAACAACTACCTCTTTCCCTACTGTATTTAATGATTTATTTATTTATTTATTTATTTTGCTCCTTTGCACCCCATTATTTTTATTTCTACTTTGCACATTCTTCCACTGCAAATCTACCATTCCAGTGTTTTACTTGCTATATTGTATTTACTTTGCCACCATGGCCTTTTTTTTGCCTTTACCTCCCTTATCTCACCTCATTTGCTCACATCGTATATAGACTTGTTTATACTGTATTATTGACTGTATGTTTGTTTTATTCCATGTGTAACTCTGTGTCGTTGTATGTGTCGAACTGCTTTGCTTTATCTTGGCCAGGTCGCAATTGTAAATGAGAACTTGTTCTCAACTTGCCTACCTGGTTAAATAAAGGTGAAATAAATCAAACAAATAAATCTGTGTGAGCGCTGAAAGGGCAGAGGTAGGGGGAGGCAGACACAGTAGTGGAGGGGCCTGTGGAAGAAACTTCCTGCAGACACCACTGTGATCTCAATGGCTTTAATTTCATGAAACTATGTGTAATGGCATTGTTTGCATGTGTCAAGAACTGCAACGCTGCTTGGTTTTTCACCCTCAACATTTTCCCGTGTGTATCAAGAATGGCCCACCAGCCAACTTGCCACAACTGTGGGAAGCATTGGAGTCAACATGGGGCAGCATCCCTGTGCAACTCAATATTAGGAAGATGTTTCTAATGTTTTGTACACTCAGTGTATATCTCCCCAATGTTTCAGTAGGATCAGTGTAGAGCATAAACTGCATTTTGCTCCTTTGTAGGTGATGAGCAGCATTTACACACAAAATTTGCACGTTTGCATTTCTTACTTTTTGCCCTGTTTTGCCTACTTTTCTACTCGGGTTGTCATGATACCAGAAGTATCATGGCAAGCAAAAAAACATGAAGCAGACTTGAATTATTGAGGAAAACAGTCCTGATGTTGGAAACAAAGAGTCTTATGTTGTCGCAGAGCCTTTTTGCCATTGAAAATCAATGTCGTAATATCACAATACTAGTATTTTGACAATCCTACATTCTACCATGACATTCCTAAGTAGGATTCTACAATATTTGCTATAAATCTGCTAAAATATCTAGCTTGCTGAATGTTCAATAATTCATAAGTAAAGCTTGTCTAACAAACCACAGACAGACAGTAGCAGTAGAAGTCAGACAGAGTAAGTGGTGTCTGGGGAATGCTTCTAGTTTGTCGACTGTATGAAGTCTATCACAGGATCATCAATAGGCATTCTGCTAGACTGACTGGACTGTTAGACTGCTATAATGTTGATTGATCTGTTGCTCATCTTCTCCTTGGGATGTGTGTGTATTTGTGCGTGTATGTGTCTGTTTGTGTGTGTGTCTGTGTATGTGTCTGCTGTGTGCGCGTGTATGTTCATTTGTGCGTGTGTGTGTGTGCGTGAGTATATGTGTTTCTGTGGGTATGTATAGGTGAGTGTGTGTGTGTGTGTGTGTGTGGGGGGGGGGGGGTTAACATATCTGTGTGTGTGCCTACCTCAATGTATTTAGGCTAGATGTTACTGTAGATAGTATCACGTGCAGGTTGAACACACACAACACACACATGCATAGTCTCAAGTGGTGTACCTGTCCTCTCTTGCCCCTTTTGTTCATATATGTGTGTCTATGTCTCTATACATGATTGTGTGTGTGTGTGTGTGTGTGTGTGTGTGTGTGTGTGTGTGTGTGTGTGTGTGTGTGTGTGTGTGTGTGTGTGTGTGTGTGCGCGTGCGTGCGTGTTTATGCCGTCTGGTGCAATTGGTGCTCGGCTGGATAATTAAAGAATCCTAATTGCATATTCACGAGTATGGTAATTAGGAATTCCTTTTGCTTATCCACAGTCAGAGGCATTAAAAATAGATCAAACTGCAAACCCTGCCACTACAGGCCTCCCGCTCCCTCTGTTATGACTGCATCTCTCCATCCTAACTCAATCTCTCTTTCCATCCATTCATCTCTTTAATTCCCGTTATCCAGTTGTCTACTAATGCCTCCATCCTGTCTTATTTCCAGCCCCCACATTCCCTCTGTTCTTCTGTCTCTCTCTCTCTCTTTTGTCTCTCTCCTTCCGGCGTCCCCATTCCGTTTTTTAGGAGAACATTCCATCTGACAGTGCCTGTCTCAGTCCTCTCTGTCTCCTGGCCCCAGTCAGGACCAATTCTGATAACTAGGAAATTGTACAGACTCAATTTCTAGTGCCCACAACTGTACTCTTTCATATTTTTGTTACTGTTTCAAATTAAATTACACACATCTGCTCACACTCTTACAAATGTGTCACTTGATCACATGCCCTGTCAAGTAGCTGCCAATCCCCCTCACCTTTAAACTGCCAATTCCCCCTCTCTGTCTCTGTTCTCCCCCTCTCTCTGATATTTGGTTGGCATGTTTCAGGCGCACGCCCCATGCAGCACCCAGTCAGCAAAGCCTGGGAAACTTCTCTCTATGCACTGTCACTGCAACTTGAACTTCCTGAGAAAGAGAGAGGAGACATGGCTCTCAACGGAAGAAAAAACATTTCTTGGGAAAATCCTGGAAGGAGTTGTTGTGACAGGGTAGGAACCATAGTGTTGGTCAGTGTTTTCCAGGGGACCCTCATTCTTCATTACATTTTAATACATTTTTCTCTACAGTCTCTGATTCAATTAACATTTACGCTTCACCTATTCAGAAAATGCCGTTGCACAAACAACATGCTGATCTAGGCACTGGTATTAGTATTATTATTTTAGCTAGCCAAGCTAACATTTGCTCTGGCTCACCTCATTTACCTGGCTAGCCAGTTAACTAACGATTATTAGTGTTAACACAAACGTTTTGGGCACAACTTGCTATGAAAATACTAACTAAGTAGCTTTCTTCAGAGAGTAAGATACACAAACAAATATAATAATATAGATATTTAAACTAAGAAGCAGTGTGGAAAGCAGCATCGTTTTCACCAACATCTTGTTCCATCTGTTGCATTGACCATGAACGCCAAGTGGTTGAGCAAGTTCACTGCTTGACTGACAGGGGTCAGGGTTTGTTGTATGGGAAGCATACTCAAGTAGCAAACAAAGTCAATTATAATGCTGCGTTCATGAAATATGGTAAATCCGTAAATACGAGCATATACGACTCGGAAAAATACACTTGAACCCCCTCCAACTTGTAACTACTAGTGGGAAACTGGTCTATCATTCCTGTGCTTCGACTTCTCCCACATGCTGACGTCTAAGGAAATTACCTTGATGACAGCATTTTCAGCAATTAAATGCAACAACAAAAATACAGTATTTTATAAAAACAAACAAGCTATTTATGTCACGTTCTGACCTTAGTTCTTTTGTTATGTCTTTGTTTTAGTATGGTCAGGGCGTGAGTTGGGTGGATTGTCTATGTTTGTTTTTCTATGAGTTGGTATTTCTGTGTTTGGCCTGGTATGGTTCTCAATCAGAGGCAGCTGTCAATCGTTGTCCCTGATTGAGAACCATACTTAGGCAGCCTGTTTTCACCCTTGATTTGTGGGTGATTCTTTTCTGTCTGTGTGTTCCAAACGGAACTGTTTCGGTTTTTGTTATTTCACATTATTATTTTGTATTTTTCAGTGTTCTATTAAAATAATCATGAACACGTACCACGCTGCGCATTGGTCCTCCGATCCTTCCTACTACTCCTCGTCAGAGGAGGAAGAAGACTGTTACAATGTATATGTTTTGTGAACACTATAATTTGTTTATGAGCAAGCAAGAAAGCTGTTGTAACGTTATTCCTGTGGTGAAGTAGAGGCGGACCAAAACGCAGCGTGGTTATATTGATTCATGTTTAATAAAAAAAGATAAACACGAACATTACAAAACAATAAACGTGGAAAACCAAAAACAGCCCTATCTGGTGCAAAATACAGAGACAGGAACAATCACCCGCAAACACAGTGAAACCCAGGCTACCTAAGTATGATTGTCAATCAGAGACAACTAATGACACCTGCCTCTGATTGAGAACCATACTAGGCCGAAACATAGAAATACCCCAAAACATAGAAAAACAAACAGACTGCCCACCCAACTCACGCCCTGACCATACTAAAATAAATACAAAACAAAGGAAATAAAGGTCAGAACGTGACAGCTGTACTTTACGTTTATGGTTGACACATCTCGTTTGCCACTAGCCGATCTGCGTTTTCAATTTGTTCAAAGCATGTGAATGCAAACAACTTGTTGCCCCATGTAAGCAAAAAAACGGACATTTCATGCGGCATTTCAAAATATGGCAGATTTACAGCCTCTTGCAATATGGATATTGCACATGTCAACATCACAATTTCAATATGAATTCAATTAATCGTGCAGCCCTAAGCGGGCGTCAGTTAAATAAGTAGCCTATGTGGGCTACCTGCAGGCTACAGCAAATCTCGTGTGAATTCTTATGTGGATTATAATAAATTGACAATATGTGTGTATTTTTCATTAGGGAAAATCAGTTTTTTAATCAATTGTTTTATTATCCAGTATTATACAAGTCAAAAGATTGGACATACCTACTCATTCAAGGGTTTTTCTTTATTTTTCTATTTTCTACATTGTAGAATAAAACTATGAAATAACATGTATGGAGTCATGTAGTAACCAAAAAACTGTTAAAGAAATCAAAATATATTTAGTACTTTAGATTCTTCAAAGTAGCCACCCTTTGCCTTGATGACAGCTTTGCACACTTTAGGCATTCTCTCAACCAGCTTCACCTAGAATGCTTTTCCAACAGTCTTGAAAGAGTTCCCACATACGCTAAGCACTTGTTGGCTGCTTTTCCTTTACTCTGTAGTCCAACTCAACCCAAAACATCTCAATTGGGTTGAGGTCTGATGATTGTGGAGGCCAGGTCATCTGATGCAGCATTCCATCACTCTCCTTCTTGGTCAAATAGCCCTTATACAGCCTGGAGGTGTGTTGGGTCATTGTCATGTTGAAAAAAAAAAGATTGTCCCGCTAAGCACAAACCAGATGGGATGGCGTATCGCTGCAGAATGCTGTGGTAGCCATGCTGGTTAAGTGTGCCTTGAATTCTAAATAAATCACAGACAGTGTCACCAGCGAAGCACCTCTACACCATCACACATCATCCTGCATGCTTCACCAGTGGGAATCACACATGCTCTGCACCTACTCTGCATCTCTCGAATACAGGGCGGTTGGAACCAAAATTCTCAAATTTGGATTCATCAGACCAATTTACAGATTTCCACCAATCTAATAATATGTAATATGTAATATGGACTTGGTCTTTTACCCCTACCTTGTCATAACACAACTGATTGGCTCAAATGCATTAAGAAGGAAAGAAATTCCACAAATGTACTTTTAAAAAGGCACACCTGTTAATTGAAATGCATTCCAGGTGAATATCTCATGAAGCTGGTGGCAGTTAGCCTAGTGGTTAGAGTGTTGGACTTGTAACCGAAAGGTTGCAGGATTGATTCCCTTAGCTGACAACATAAAAATATGTTGTTCTGCCCATGAACAAGGCAGTTAACCCACTGTTCCTAGGCTGTCATTGTAAATAAGGATTTGTTCTTTTTTAACTGACTTGCCTAGTAATATAAAAGCTGGTTGAGAGAATGCCAAGGCAAAGTGTGGCTACTTTGAAGAATGTCAAATAAAAAATATTGCTTGGTTTGTTTAACACTTTTTTGGTTATTACATGATTCCAAATGTGTTATTTCATAGTTTTGATGTCTAAACTATTATTCTAAAAAAAACTTGAATGTGTAGGTGTGTCCAAACTTTTGACCAGTACTCTGTTTGAGCAATAGGCAAAAATAGATTAATGGTTAAGTTAGTGCCTGTGTGATCCAGTGGGTACAGCTCCTGATAATGGCACACATATGCAAGAGTTGCCATGGGTTTTAAAATTGGTCCACTAATGCCCTTTTAATTTTTGGAAGAGCTAGTACTTTTCTGGTTACTCTCTGTGGGCTGTACTTGTACCCTTGCTCAAGTAATTTTTGAAGGAAGTAACTTGCTTTTTTTCTCCTTTACATTTGACCAAATCACTTTAGTTACATAGATGTATATTATCATATCGTCACTTTCGAATTAAAACCACCTAAGCAAAGTTGTGATTTTCTTTTTTTACATTATACTATTGGTTCCCCTTATGTTTGTATTACATTTTGCAATCACTTAACCAATCAAATTTATTCTAAATAGCTTGTCATCAAAACTCTTTAAGTCCATTGGCTCTCTAAGTTGTCCGTCAAATCCAGTTTTATCTCCACCATGACTTTTGAAGTGAAACTCATATCTTTTGTTTTTGGCTTCTTAGCAAGACGCAATCAGAGGTAAGTCACACTTTAATTACCTTCTGCCTTTGTAATATTATATATGACTGGAGAAATATAAGTATTTCCAAAATATAATTATGTTGTTATCGTGTTTTGAGGACAAGTGCAAATCAAATGGCTAGTTAGCTAGCTTTTGGCTAACCCAGAATCTGACAGATAATGTTTACTGTTTTTAGCTCCCCATATAATCTCTGTTTGTTGGCCAACTAGCCAATTTGTCATTGGCATAAAGAATGAATAGATTAATCAGATGTGTGTGGAAATAGCTGCAGTGTCAACCATGTCTCTAGCTAACGTTAGCTAGATCAATGGGTCAGTCCACTGTAGCATTTTCCCACACATTGCTCTCACTCTCTCTCTCTCTGTCTGTGTGTGTGTAAATGTCATTCTGTTTTTATGACAAAGTATAAGCACATTTGTCAAATAATCAGTGTATCATCTAAATAAGCTTTTTGTGTTATATAGAAATCTAGATTTTTTTGTCTGTCTCATTTACAGCTTGTAGCGGCACAACCGAGGGGGGAGGAGAATGGACCAGCCAAGAAATGAAAATACCCTTCAGAGTGGAAAAGAGAGGTTCGGAAGAGAAGGAGAATGGAATGTAAATCTGGTTTTGTCTAGAAGGGATACAGCTTTTGTAAACAAAATAAAAAATAATACTTTTCGTTAAAGGTTAGGAAAATTAACATAGCAAGTTACGAGGAGTAGGTTAAGGTTAGGAAACGGGTGAGGGTTAGCAAAAATTTACAGAAAACATTTTTTAGACATCAATTTAATCCATGTTGAAATGTGTCTGATTTGCATACTAGTAACATGATTGATGGTGACATTTCGATATTGGTTGTTTGACTGTTGTAACACTTACCTGTTCATTCTGAGTGAAAAATTAAACATCGGACTTGGTGTAAATATTTTTAGTAAGCATTTCCCATCACAAGTACTTGAAATTATATTACGAAATACATTTTCATTAATGCTATTGAAATTGGAAAATTATTCCATTGTCTCGAGTACCATACACCTTTTTATGAAATTGTGCACATTGATAGATATTAAGTCAACTTTGAATGACCTGTTAGCAGTTGATGTTGCTCTTCAATAACACAGACCCCAAGACAAATCAGGGGGAGAAAAATAGGTTTATTCAAAGAGGACAAATCATAGATGTTATGCTGAGAGGTAGTAGATGTTCATTCTCCCCTGTCCTCAGTGATTCTCTTCACAGCACAAAGGTACAGGATGTAGTTGTATAACCCAACCCTAGCCTGTGGTTGACCAATTAGAATTCCTTGCAATAAAACTGGGCCAATGGCCAAATAATAAGTATCCTATTTCTGCCTTAATACTCAATGTAGTCAATACTCAATTCCTCCCATGTCTCTGACCCATTGATCTTTCATTTCATATTACAAAAAAAAATGATTTCCATTGATCGTTAGTACTCCATTGACATTTAGTCCTCTTGACCTTCAGCTTCTGCATTGTGTATTTATCTTCAAAAAAATCTTAAACTCCCCCCCAAGACCATTTTAAAAAGAAATATACTGAGAAAACATGAAACAATAGACAGTTTAAAAAACATGATCAATAAATTGGGTGGAGTGGCTGGTAGCTTCATGGTTGGAGTGTTGAGTCAGTAACTGAAAGGTTGCTGGATCAAATCCCCAAACTGAGAAGGTAAAATCTGTCATTTTGTCCCTGAGTAAGGCAGTTAACCTACATTAGCAGGTGTAATGATGATATCCCTTACGATACCTACCACATCCTGTATTAGGAGGAAACTCACAAAATAAATAATTGTCTACAAGACAATATTATTCAATCACCCTATTGGCAAGGTAGTCATTTACCAAGTCCTTTAAAAGTGACCAGCTCTTCTACACTGGTATCAGTCCCACATAGATAACTATTAGAAATGATGTTCTGACAGTCTGCCGGTAGTGAGGAATTTTTCTTCCATTCCACTGGTTGATAAGGACTTCTGTAATGAACACTTCACCGGTGGTCTTGTATCGTTTCAGGTACAGTCCTTGGGTCAAGGGATATTACTGTAACTTCAGATTATCATAACCTGTAATGAAGGAAACAAAAAATGAATGAAAGTAACATGTCTTGGTTTGAAGATAAATGTACATTTCACATAGATTTCCCTAAGTAAGCATGTCCCAATTTGTACGAAAAAGTTGGACATTTCACCTAGATATCCCTAATATGATGACTGCGGTGTACAACATAGAAGCTCATCAGGTTCTGATCATCTTACGATGCTTCTTCACCTCAGATTGGCCCCCGATTGCTAATCAATCAGTTCTTTATTCTCCAGGCTCCGCTTTGTCATCAAAATGGACAACTTTGCAATGAGTGACATGTATCCATCGTGATTTTCCCTGGACTTTTACTGCTGACCTCGTTATGAGCAAAACTTGATAAGGACCTTCCCATTTTGGCCCTAATGTCTCTAGTACATAGTAAAACAATTATCACCTACTGTCCTGGCACTACGTCAAATCCCCCCTCGGGAGTTATTCCCCACGCCTCTTTTACTTGTCTGTCCATGATTTTTCCATGTGCTTTCATCTTCAAAATTGCAACTTGTCCAGTTAACTGGGGAGCATTCAGTTGAGCCATCACCTCCAGTCCATTCTTCACAGGAGCTCCCAGTGATGTCATGAAGCCTCTATTTTCCCATATTTATCCAAAGTCATGGATAACGCCAAAAGCATACCTTGAGTCTATGTAGATATTAGCTGTTTTTCCTTCATCCTGTTTGCATGCTTCTGTCAAAGGCACCAAATCTGCCACTTGTGCTGATGTTCCTGCAGGGTAACATGCCTGTCACTATCACATTGTCCATTGTAGTAACTGCCCAGCCTGCCTTCCTCACACACCCCTCCACAATGCAGATCCTTGTGTATGGATTGCATCAGCTGATGGGTGATTGGACCATTTTTGGAGGAATTGAGTGCTGCTTCATCTTCCACGTCGGGTATCCCACTGTGTCTAAGCACCTCTGCGCTAAACCTTTCTTCAAATTCAACAAACGGTTCTTTCGGTTTTTGAACACATTTTGTTCTCTCTGCCTAATGGGTGGACAGAACCTTAAGGAAACCATGTATGGTTCTCCATCCATCGGCCACATATTGCTCTTCACCACCCACAGCTATATAAAATCTTTCTTTGAGTGTGCCGTGTTCACGGTTGTTCAAAACAAAGGCTAATAACTGGAACCCATCATAAGGATGTAGATTGTAGAGTTTCTTAAATGGTCAAATGGTCCCAAGTCTTCATACCCACATCTCGTGGATGCTGCAAAGTTTTTGACCTTTCATCCAACTGTTTTGGAGATGCTGATTTGTGTGTGATTACTGTCGCCGGGGGTTCGTCTTTACTACCTTTTACAGCCTGTGTTCTGGTTGGCCTTAAGACATCATTTGTCACCGCTTTCAGTATCTATTGACTCAAAGCCAGTCAAGCCAGATGCTTGAAACCCGATCATCCTTGCGCAACTCAGGTGGGGGCCAAGTCTGTTTTTATGGTCCTTGCCTGTAATTGTTGAATTTCTTATTTTAAGGATTTGATCTGTTCACCAAGATCCCTGAAACGTTCTTTATCTCTCTGCAATGTTCTATCACGGATATCAAGACAGAATTTCTCATCCCTCTTCCTTACTTCGGCTAATACAGTTATTGTTTTTTTCAACGAGTTAGACATTTCCTGTATTTTTCCCCAAGCTTTGTATATATCAGACAGATTACATATTCCATCTTTGTCAACAATGACGTAATATGTCTTTATTATCTCTTGCCTACACTTCTCTACTTTGAAATGGATCTTCATATCACTAGACAGTGAATTTAAAATGTTTTTTTTTATTTTTATGTTCACATCCGGAGGATCCGCCTTTCTCCAGAGTGGGTTTCTCACATGAACTAAAACATGTGTATAATTTCAAATCAAATTGTTATTTGTCACATGCGCCAAATACAACAGGTGTAGATCCTACAGTGAAATCCTTACTTACAAGCCCTTAACCAACAATGCAGTTTTAAGAAAATACCCCCCAAAAAGAAGAGATAATAAAAACAAATAATTAAGGAGCAGCAGTAAATGACAAAAGCGGGACTATATAGAGGGTACCGGTTCAGAATCAATATGTCAATGTGCGGGGGCACTGGTGTCGAGGTCATTGAGGTAATTATGTACATGCAGGTAAGGTTATTAAAGTGGCTATGCATAGATAATAACAGAGAGTAGCAGCAGCGGTGGTGGGGGGACAATGCAAATAGTCTGGGTAGCCATTTGATTAGCTGTTCAGGAGTCTTATGGCTTGGGGGTAGAAGCTGTTTAGAAATCACTTGGATCTAGACTTGGCGCTCCGATACTGCTTGCCGTGCGGTAGAAGAGAGAACAGTCTATGACTAGGGTGGCTAGGGTGTCATTGACCATTTTTAGGGCCTTCCTCTGACACCGCCTGGTATAGAGGTCCTGGATGGCAGGAAGCTTGGCCCGGTGATGTACCGTCTAACTGAAATGTCTAACTACTAGTCAATCTGGAGATTGCATTTTTTTTGTGCCTGAGCACTTTGAAGATATTCACCTACACCAATGGCTGTATGTATCAAGCAGAGTATGAGTGCAGATTTAGGATCATGTCATTCATTGTCATCTAAATGGAAAAACTGATCCTAAACCAGCACTCCTACTCTGAGACGCTTTATGAGTACTGTCCCCAGATCCCTGTGTTCAGTCAATGTTCAGTCAGGGGGTTAACGACTAAACGTTAAGGTGCTGCTTTTTCCTTCTCATATCTTCTTTTGTTCTTTTCATACTCTCCCCTGTTTCTCTATGCATGCGTTGCGTCAAGCCTTAGCGCACCCCTCCTCTCCTCTATCCTTTCCCCAACGATTAGGATTCCTAGTCAACTTCCTGCATTTGAAGATATGCCTCATTGAAGAGTCAATGAGAGAGAGTAGACAGAGAGATGGAGAGCGAAAAGAGAGAGGGGGAGCGATTGAGTAAAAGGATGAGGGAGAGAGAGAAAGAGAGGTTGAGCAAGCTCGAAAGAGGGGGAGAAAGGAATTAGGGAGTAGAGAAAGGAAAGGAGATGTGAAAACTGCCGCACTGGCATTTTCCAGCTCTTACGCCAGGTTCGGTAATTTACCTGTCTAACATCACTCTTCTTTCCTTCCTCCCCTTTCTCTCCTCTCTATTCCTGAGGTGGTAGGGGTACAAATATTTGAGATGTGTACAAAACGTGCACCAATATGACAATTTTAGTGAGCGCATCTAGGGATATTTAAGACCGACCAAAAGCTGGTCTTAGTGGTAACGGTTATGGCATTTCTTTTTCCAGTCAAGGATCACCGAGGTTTTATTAAAATATCATGAGCAGCAAAACAGACTTTCCCGCTTTTATTTATATTGGACATAATTTTTTGTCCAGCTTCTGTGAAACATTTGGGCTCATTATGTCTGATGTCCATTGCATGAAAGGTATCAGTGATTGTAGGAAGCCTGTTCAGGAACATAATTTTGGCAAATGTATTGAAAATTAAAACATAAATACCTTATTTACATAAGTATTCAGACCCTTTGCTATGAGACTCTAAATTGAGCTCAGGTGCATCCTGTTTCCATTGATCATCCTTGAGATGTTTCTACAACTTGATTGGAGTCCATGTGTGGTAAATTCAATTGATTGGACATGATTTGGAAAAGCACACACCTGTTCATATAAGGTCTCACTGTTGACAGTGCATGACAGAGCAAAAGCCAAGACATGAGGTCAAATGAATTGGCCGTAGAGCTCCGAGACAGGATTATGTCGACCCACAGATCTGGTGAAGGGTACCAACACATTTCTGCAGTTATTTTGTCAGTGAGGTGACCAAGAACCCGATGGTCACTCTGACAGACCTCCAGAGTTCCTCTGTGGAGATGGGAGAACCTTCCAGAAGGACAACCATCTCTGCAGCACTCCACCAATCAGGCCTTTATGCTAGAGTGGCCAGACGGAAGCCACTCCTCAGTAAAAAGGCACATGACAGCCAACTCTGCGTTTGCCAAAAGGCACCTAAATAACTCTCAGACCATGAAAAACAAGATTCACTGTTCTGATGAAACCAAGATTGAACTCTGTCCTGAATTTCAAGTGTCACGTCTGGAGGAAACCTGTCACCATTCCTACGGTGAAGTATGGAGGTGGCAGCATCATGCTGTTGGGATGTTTTTCAGCAGCAGCGACTAGGAGACTAGTCAGGATTGAGGGAAAGATGATCAGAGAGATCCTTGATGAAAACCTGCTCCAGAGTGCTCAGGACTCAGACTGGGGTGAAGGTTCACCTTCCAACAGGACAACGACCCTAATCACACAACCAAAACAACACAGGAGTGGCTTCGGGACAAGTCTCTGAATGTCCTTTAGTGGCCCAGCCAGAGCCTGGACTTGAACCCAATTGAATATCTCTGGAGAGACCTGAAAGTAGCTGTGCAGCAATGCTCCACAGAGACGCTCCCAATCCAACCTGACAGAGCTTGAGAGGATATGCAAGAGAAGAATGTAAAAAAACTCCCCAAATACAGGTGTGCCAAGCTTGTATCATCATACCCAAGAAGACTCAAGACTATAATCCCTGCCAAAGCTGCTTAAAAAAATACTTACTAAAGGGCCTGAGAACTTGTGTAGACGTGATATTTCATTTGTATTTTTATTTTAAATAAATTTGCAAACATTTCTAAAAAACGGTTTTTGCTTTGTCATTATGGGGTGTAGATTGATTGGGGCAAAAAACAACTTAATACATTTTAGAATAAGGCTGTAACGTAACAAAATGTGGAAAAAGTCAAGGGGTCTGAATACTTTCCGAATGCACTGTATACACTGAGTAATACAAAACGTTAGAAATACACTGCTCTTTCCATTACATTGACTGATCAGGTGCATCCAGGAGAAAGCTATTGATGTCACTTCTTAAATCCACTTCAATCAGTGTAGATGAATAGGGGGAGACAGGTTAAAGAATGATATGTAGGTCTTGAGACAATTAAGACATGGTTTGTGTACGTCTGCCATTCAGAGGGTGAATGGGCAAGACATACATTTTAAGTGCCTTTGAAAAGGGTAGGTATTAGGTGCCAGGCGCACAGGTTTGAGTGTGTCAGAACTGCTACACTGCTGGGGTTCTCATATTCAACACTTGTGTATCAAGAATGGTCCACCAACCAAAGGACATCCAGCTAACTTGATACAGCTGTGGGAAGCGTTGGAGTCAACATTGACCAGCATCACTGTGGAGTGCTTTTGACACCTTGTAGAGTCCATGCCCCGACGAATTGAGGCTGTTCAGAGGGCAAAAGGGGGTGCATTTTAAATTAGGATGGTGTTCCTAATGTTTTGTACACTTAGTGTATTTGGCAGCAGTATAACGGTGAGTGGACTTTCCCCTATTCTCTTTACATTGGACATTTTTCCAGCTCCTGAGAAAAGTTTGGATGTGCGTAAAATCCTAGTCTACATTATCTTAGGCCTAATATTATTTGCCAATGGGGAGCAATTATGGTGCCTGTAACTGTATTTAGACATAGCCTAAGTTGTTTAATTTTATTATAACTTTTTAGGTGTTATCAATATTGAATTGAATCTTTCTTATTGACAACGTTTGGCATGTTCATGGCTCAGAATGTATGCATTTTATAGTAGGCCTATATCAGAGTGAATGCTATGTTGACAATATATTTTCATATTGAAGCCATGCAATTACTGTTCAAAAACATATTTAACATTTTTAGCAAATATGGGATAGGCCTACATTTTGTCATATGTTTCTGTCAGCTATTTGGGCTCCCAAGTTGTACAGTGGTCTAAGGCACTGAATCTCAGTGCTAGAGGCGTCACTACAGACCTTGGTTCTATCCCAGGCTGTATCACAACCGGCCATGATCGGGAGTCCTATAAGGCGGTGTACAATTGGCCCAGCGTCGTCCGGGTTAGGCCGGGGTAGGCATTCATTGTAAATAATAATTTGTTCTTAAATATTAACTGACTCACCTAGTTAAATAAAGGTTGAAAAAAAAAATCTCTATATTCGAATTGGAGGAGTTGATGACAGCACAATACATAAAAAACGTAAACAACTTAAAGCAAAACATATCTAGCCATGGCGCACGTTCTGACTAATCAGTGAGGGGTCAAGTCTTGACAAACCTTCAACTTGTACATTCATCAAAACCCAGCCATTTTTCGCCAGCTACTGTGCCAATAATTCTGGTTGTGACAATAGCTAAACTATTTCTGACACCCCCCCAAAGTTATGGTGCTAAGTTAGATTTGTTAAAATAGAACCCTGAGTCTTTCCTCCCTCTGATGAGAGAGGCAGCTATTTGATGGCCTCTGTGCTGACGTTCCTCCTCCTAAGCACTGTGACTCAGCAGCTTTCGACTGGATTAGCCTCTCTTTCTCAATTAAATTTCAATTTAAGGGTTTTATTGGCATGGGAAACGTATGTTTACATTGCCAAAGCAAGTGAAATAGATAATTAGCTAAATTGAAATTAACAATACAAAATTAACATTAAACATTACTCTTACAAGGAGGGCCTGTTGTCCGGACCTCTGGCAGTCTCTATAGGGGTGCTACAGGGTTCAATTGTCAGGCCGACTCTTTTCTCTGCATATATCAATGATGTCGCTCTTGCTGCTGGTGATTCTCTGATCCACTTCTACGCAGACAACACCATTCTGTATACATCTGGCCATTCTTTGGACACTGTGCTAACAAACCTCCAAATGACCTTCAATGCCCTACAACTAATAAAACTAAGAGCATGCTCTTCAACTGATTGCTGTCCGCACCCTCCCGCCCGACTAGCATCAGTACTCTGGACGGTTCTGACTTAGAATATGTGGACAACTACAAATACCTAGGTGTCTGTTTAGACTGTAAACTCTTCTTCCAGACTCACATTAAGCATCTCCAATCCAAAATTAAATCTAGAATTGGCTTCCTATTTCGCAACAAAGCCTCCTTCACTCATGCTGCCAAACTTACACTTGTAAAACTGACTATCCTACCAATCCTTTACTTCGGCGATGTCATTTACAAAATAGCCTCCAACACTCTTCTCAGAAAACTGGATGTAGTGTATCACAGTACCATCCGTTCGGTCACCAAGTCCCATATACTACCCAGCACTGCGACCTGTATGCTCTCGTTGGCTTTCCCTCACTTCATATTCGTCGCCAAACCCACTGGCTCCGGGTCATCTATAAGTCTATGCTAGGTAAAGCCCCACCTTATCTCAGCTCACTGTCACCATAGCAACACCCAACTGTAGCACACGCTCCAGCAGGTCTATTTCACTGGTCATCCCCAAAGCCCACACCTCCTTTGGGTTGCCTTTCCTTCCAGTTCTCTGCTGCTAATGACTGGCATGAATTGCAAAAATCTCTGAAGCTGGAGTCTTATATCTCCCTCTCTAACTTTAAGCATCAGCTGTCAGAGAAGCTTACTGGTCACTGTGCCTGTACAGCCAATCTATGATACTCTGTGTATCATACAGCCCTTCACTGTGTCACCAATCAGAGACATCCAACTAACCATTGTGATCTCTGCAGTGCTGTCAGGTGGACATCCCTAGAAACATGCAGACTCCAACACTGGTACATTATTATTTTTAAGCCCATTTGAGGGAAAACTGCCATTTTATCTATCCTCTCTTCTCGCTCAAAATTAAAACACATACAATCTCAGATCTCAATCTTGTTTTATGCTAACAGTTCTGAAAATTAGAACCGAGCATGGAAAAAACTCCTTTCATTACTCAGCCCATTGTAGTATCTTGAATAGACCAACATATAATTGGAGGACAAAGGATGTAATCTTTACTTGTCATTTCTTAGCAACTGATTTACACCACTATCATGGAGACCAATACTCAACTAACTATATCGCTCACAGAACAGTTACCAAGCTAGGACTGGTGATAGCGCCGCCATTTGGTGAGATGAGCCAGCATCATTTATCACTTTATAACACCAACGGTCTTGGGATTCCTTTCAAGCCAAACTAAAACTCCAGGACATGGTGTCCCTGGAGAGTTCAAAGGTCAAATAGGTGAAACGTAGTTGTTTCCCAATGTCAGTAGTTTGCATTGTCTTATGTAAAGAAGCATGTTGTTAAACTTCACACACACCACACACACATCCACTGTTTGTTTGCTGTTGTATTTGTGCTGTAGCCAATGTCTTCTGTCTGTGTTGTCCGTTTTGTCTTACCCCCGTCCCCACAGGAGACCTTTTGCCTCTTGCCAGGCCATCATTGTAAATACAAATGTGTTATTTAATCGACTTGCCTGGTTAAATAAAGGTTAAACAAAAAATATATACCACACAGTCAGGGTGTTCCTCCGTCAGATCGATGAGCATGCAGGGATGGGCATCACCCTGGGCATTTCCACCACAGCCTGGTGATAATCATAATCATCGTTTTGCTTCAGAAATAGAACTAGGAAGAGGTCCTACAAACATGAGAGCTTTATCCTCAGTGAAGTGAGGATAATTGCTAAATGTTTCTTGGCTGCTCTGCCTGACTCCCATGGCTTCTGGTTTTGGCAGGGTTCGAAGTAAAAGGGGTACCCGGGGAGGGCTGGCAATGCCCAACACAAATCAGGACTCTCCCATAGGCATTAGACATATGGGTGAAGGGCGGGCCAAACGAGTATTTTTGTCCAGAGCCCCCCAATGGTGGCTGTATAATTCAAACTTTTGAGGTTTCTAAAGAAAAATCTTCAGAGGCACCAAGCCTCCGATAAAGAGCTCTCTTCGTTATCATACCCAAGGTCCCCCAAGGGGAAAGTATATTTTTATGGTCCTTCTGTGGCTCAGTTGGTAGAGCATGGCGCTTGTAACGCCAGGGTAGTGGGTTCGATTCCCGGGACCACCCATACGTAGAATGTATGCACACATGACTGTAAGTCGCTTTGGATAAAAGCGTCAGCAAAATGGCATATATTATTATTATATTATATTTACTCACAGTTTTCATATCCGTTTCGAGGACATTCATTTCATTTGGAGCCTTGCAGTAATTTACTTTGCAACCAATACAGTAATCCATTTAACCTGGTCTCTTTTATGGACATAATCAATACTCACTTATGAGTGCAAAAGGAGAGTCTTGGGAGTGGATGTGGTACTCAGTGAGGCTGTCTAACATTATGTCTCTACCCTTTTTCCTTCCATCTTTTATGACATAACACTGAAACCACACCGGTCATGTTGCGTGCGCGAGCATTGCAAAATAAATGCAAACATTTCACCCAGACTGCTTGAGCGTGTGAACGAGTGTCTGCGTAGCCAAGCGTTAAAATAGAGCTTGATTCTACTTGACATTCTCAATGTGGAGCAGCCTTCTGCAAGTCCCGCCTCTCCCATCTCCTCATTGGTTCTCACAACGAACATACTCTCTGTAAACAAAACCAATGTGGGTGCTTGAAAGATGGACGGGGAGAGATTGAAGTAGAGAAGTGCACCCTTTTATGACCCGGCTTAAACATTCTACAAGGATCCGGCGAAAAATGCAAGGACCATGTTCATTTCAGGTAAAGTAAAACAAGTTAGCTAGCTAAATGTGAATGTCATGTGTGCTGTATACCTCTTTTTCCTTTTACAGAAATCCTCTATAGCCAAAAGAGTCATGAGTCATGGTGTCAAATTACAATGCTATATTTAAATTGTTTACATTTCATGGGTAGATTTTTTGTTGGTGGAATGGTAGTTGCAAATTGTAGAATGAATACACTAAACAAATAAAAGAAGTGTAGCTTATAGAAAGTTGGTTATATTCTTAAGGATCCGCCCCTTTTTTAAAATTTTCACCTAAAATAACATACCCAAATCTAACTGCCTGTAGCTCAGGCCCTGAAGCAAGGATATGCATATTGTTGGTACCGTTTGAAAGGAAACACTTTGAAGTTAATGGAAAAGGAATGTAGGAGAATATAACACAATAGATCTGGTAAAAGATAATACGAAGAAAAAAACAACCGTTCATTTGGATTTTTTTGTACCATCATTTTTGAAATGCAAGAGAAAGGCCATAATGTATTATTCCAGCTCAGGTGCAATTTAGATTTTGGCCACTAGATGGCAGCAGAGTATGTGCAAAGTTTTAGACTGATCCAAAAAACCATTGGATTTCTGTTCAAAATGTTGTATCAAGACTGCCCAAATGTGCCCAATTTGTTTATTAATAACTTTTTATTTTCAAAATTGTGCACTCTCCTCAAACAATAGCATGGTATTATTTCACTGTAATAGTTACTGTAAATTGGACAGTGCCTTTAGATTAGCAAGAATGTAAGCTTTCTGCCAATATCAGATATGTCTATATCCTGGTAAATGTTCTTGTTACTAACATTAGCCTACGTTAGCTCAACCATCCTGTGGACGGGACACCAATCTGAATAAGTTTTTTTTTTTTAAGTATAGGCTCTAAACAAAGTTTTCAGTTACTAAACTGTGACTCCCACGGTAGGAGAAAGTAGAGTCTTTTCCAAACAGAATGACTAGAATGGCATTGTATTTCTAGTGTGATGGTTCTGACTGGACACACACAGCACAAACACACCCTGTGCATCTAAGTGGGCCTAGCTCCAACCACTCTGTCCTGGAAGGCAATTTTGCCTGCCACAGAGGTGAAATACATTGTCAACTTTTCCCTGACCGAGACTGCCTCTTGACCTGCTCTGTTGGCCTAGATGGAAATGCCTCTCATCCCTTGCCTCATCCCTTCCCCACTCTGCTGTAGCCAACACAAGGCTTTGTGTGGAATTTATGGAGGATGCACATTGCAACCACTAAGGTATCAACATTGCTTGGCAGTAGGTTGATATTCTTGTTGAGGATCCTCCATCTGGCCACAAGGATCCCAAATGCCTTCACCACTCTCATTCTAGCTTGACAGAGATCATAACTGAATATCTCTTTCATGTAGTTGATGTTGTGCCTGGCATATGGTCTCATGTAGGGCTTTAGTAGGATGGCAGCATCCCACCATTGTGTATGGCATCTCTCCCAACTCTTCACCCCCTGGCAGACAGGCATCTTGGGTTACCTGCATGATTTTTACTCCCTTCCAAGTACAGAGTTGGCATAAACTCTGCCGTCTCTGTTTCTCCCAAAATCCCAAACTTGAATAGCTGAGAAGTGGTAGTTGGCATCCACGAGGCGAGTAGCACAATTGAGAACGTTGCTTTATAGTTAGAGAAACAGCACCCTAAGTTTGATGGTCTTGTGATCATATATTTTTTTTTCCGGCAACCAATCCCAAGTCCCATTTTTCCTTAAACACTTAGGCAATTTGTCTCCAAGTTTCCTCAGTGGGTTGTGGAAGATAGGACCTCAGCATCTTCCTTAATATCCTCACAGTTCTCTATAATGCACTGTGATACTGTATTGAATCCAATACGTTATGTGAAGGCCATGCTGCAAATAGAGTTTCCATATGTCAAGTACCTGGTAATGACAAAATACATGTTTTGTTATTGGTTAACAATTACAGATATTGAATTGTGCAAAACCAGATGGATGTCCCTCCGTTAAACTTTCATAAGGCAGTTCTGAAAGACCCAACCCAATGTTTCTGGGAGAGCCAATCAGAAAGAACAGTATAATATAATACAGTATATACATATGAGATGAGTAAAGCAGAAATATGTAAACATTATTAAAGTGACTAGTGTTCCATTATTAACATACACAATGATTAACAAAACCTTGGCTATATTTTTTTCCTTTATTTAACTAGGCAAGTTAGTTAAGAACAAAGAGTGCCAAGTTGATGTGCAGGGGTACGAGGTAATTGAGATAGATATGTACATATAACTAGGAATAAAGCCACAGGATAGATAATAAAAGCAGCAGTGTCAACACCAAAATAAGGTTGTGTAATAAGGGCCAATGCATATAGCCTGGATAGCTAATTGGTTAACTATTTAGCAGTTTTGGCTTGGGGGTAGAAGCTGTTCAGGTTCCTGTTGGTTTCAAACTTGGTGCATCGGTACCGCTTGCTGTGCGGGAGCAGAGACAACAGTTTTTGACTTGAGTGGCTGGAGTCATTGACCATTTTTAGGGCCTTCCTCTGCCACCATAGGTCCTGGTTGGCAGGGATGTTCTGTGGCTGTACGCACTACCCTCAGTAGCCCCTTGCGGTCAGATACCAAGCAGTTGCTATATCAAGCAATGATGCGGCCAGTCAATAACTTTTTGAGGATCTGAGGGCCCATGCCAAATATTTTCCTCAAGGTGAAGAGGCATTGTCATGCCCTCTTCACAACTGTGTTGGTGTGTGTGAACCATGATGTATCCTTAGTGATATTGACACCAAGGAACTTTAAGCTCTCGACCCGCTTCACTACAGCCCAGTAGATGTGAATGGGGGCAGACTCGGCCCTCTGTTTCCTTTAGTCCACGATCAGCTCCTTGGTCTTGCTGACGTTGAGGTAGAGGTTGTTGTCCTGGCATCACACTGCCAGGTCTCTGACCTCCTCTCTATAGGCTGTCTCATCGCTGTTGGTGATCAGGCCTACAAGCGTTGTGTCATCAGCAAATATAATAATTCTGTTGGAGTCGTGCACGACCACGCAGTCATGGGTGAACAGAGAGTACAGGAGGGGAATAAGCACGCACCCCAGAGGGGCCTCTGTGTGGCGGATGTGTTGTTGCCCACCCTCAACACCTCCATCAGGAAGTCCAGGATCCAGTTGCATGAGTTCAGTCCCAGGGTCCTTAGCTTAGTGATGAACTTGGAGGGCACTATGTTGTTGAACACTGAGCTGTAATCAATGAACAGCATTCTCAAATAGGTGTTCCTCTTGTCCAGGTGGGAGAGGGCAGTGTGAATTGTAATAGAGATTGCGATCTGTGGCTGCGAATTAGAGTGGGTCCAGGGTGTCTGGGATAATGGTGTTGTGAACCATGACCACCCTTTCAAAGCATTTCATGGATGTGAGTGCTACGGGGTGATAGTCATTTATACAGGTTACCTTGGCATTCTTGGGAATAGGGACAATGGTGGTCTGCTTGAAACATGTAGGTATTACAGACTGGGTCAGGGAGAGTTTGAAAATGTCAGTGAAGGCACTTGCCAGCTGGTCAGCACATGCGCTGAGTACACATCCTGTCAATCTTTTTAGCCCTGTGGTAATTGTGAATGTTAACCTGTTTAAAGATCTTACTCACATCAGCTATGGAGTGTGATCACACAGTTGTCTGGGACAGCTGCTGCTGTCATGCACGGTTCAGTGTTGCTTGTCTCAACTCAAGCATGCAAGGCATTACATTTGACATTTTAATCATTAGCAGACAGGTTAAGTGCCTTGCTCAAGGGCATATCGACAGATTTTCACCAAGTCAGCTAGGGGACTCAAACCAGAGACCTGTTGGTTACTGGCTCAACAATCTCAACCACTAAGCTTCCTGCCCCCATTAACCTCTTGAAGCTAGGGGGAACTATTTTTATGTTTGGAAAAATAACGTTCCCAAAGTAAACAGCCTATCTCTCAGGACCAGATGCATGAATATGCATTGACAGATTAGGATAGAAAACACTCTAAAGTCCAATTGCTCCATTTAAAAGGATATCAACCAGATTCATTTCCCTATTGCTTCCTCAAGGTGTCAACAGTCTTCAGACATAGTTTGAGGCTTTTACTTTGAAAAATGAGCCAGAAGGATAACATCGCGTCAAGTGGTCACATGAGTTTTGCCCACGGAACAGTTTGTATAGGTATTGCTTTCCCTCTCCTACTGTGAAAGACATTTGCGGTTGATATATTATCGATTATATATTTTAAAAACAACCTGAGGATTGATTATAAAAAATGTTTGACATGTTTCTGTGGACATTACGGATATTATTTGGAATTTGTCTGCGTTGTCGTGACCGCTCTTTCCTGTGGATTTCTGAACATAATGCGCCAAACAAACGGAGGTATGTTGGATATAAAAATAATATTTATGGAACAATAGGAACATTTGTTGTGTAACTGGGAGTCTCGTGAGTGAAAACATCCGAAGATCATCAAAGGTAAATGATTAATTTGATTGCTTTTCTGATTTTCGTGACCAAGCTACCTGATGCTAAGTGTACTTAATGTTTTGTCATGCGATCGCTAAATTTACACAAACGCTTGGATTGCTTTCGCTGTAAAGCATAATTTCAAAATCTGAGAAGACAGGTGGATTAACAAAAGGCTAAACTGTGTTTTGCAATATTGCACTTGTGATTTCATGAAAATTAATATTTTTAGTAATATTATTTGACTGAGGCGCTATGCTATACAGCGGTTGCTGATGACAATTATCCTGCTTAAGGGATGGGTAGCATCAAGAAGTTAAGCTCGTTTGGTAAGCTTGCATCACTGGGCAACCTGCGGCTGGGTTTCCCTTTGTAATCCATGATAGTTTGAAAGCAATATCCAACGAGCATCAGTGCCTGTGTAGTAGGATTCGATCATATTCGTGTATTAACACTTTGCTTGTTTGAGCACCTCACTGGTACTTTCTGTTTGAGTTTTTGCTTGTAAGCAGGAATCAGAAGGATAGAGTTAATGGTTAGATTTGCCAAATGGAGGGCCAGGGAGAGCCTTTTATGCGCTTCTATGTGTGGAGTAAAGGTGATCTATAGTTTTGAGGCCTCTAGTTGCACAGGTGTCTAGTGTCCCTGCATTAAAATCACTGGCCACTAGGAGCGCTGCCTCTGGACAAGCAATTTCTTGTTTGCTTATGGCCCTATTAATCTCGTTGAGTGTGGTCTTAGTGCCAGCATCGGCTTGTGGTGGTAAATACAGTTACGAAAAAATATATAATGAAATAGCATGGTGTACAGCTTATCATGAGTTATTCTAACTCAGGTGAGAAGAACCCCGAGACTTCCTTAATATTTGAGATTGCACTCTAGCTATTGTTAACAAAGAAACACATGCCTCCCCCTTGAGGTCTCCCCCCTAGAGGTCTTTTTATGCATCGGTCTTGCCGATGCATAAAAAAAACAGCTACCTGTGCATTATTTTTAATTTAACCTTTATTTAACTAGGCAAGTCAGGTAAGAACAAATTCTTATTTACAATGACAGCCTACCCTGGCCAAACCCAGACGACGCTGGGCCAATTGTGCACCACCCTATGGGACTCCCGATGACAGACGCTTGTGATACCACCCAGGATCAAACCAGGGTCTGTAATGACACGTTTAACACTGAGAATCAGTGCCTTTAACCACTGCACCACTCAGGAGAACAAATAGTAGAAGTAGAAATCTTCATCCAAATCAAGGTTTGTGATTGCTGTTCTGATCTCCAGGAGCCGTTTTCAGTCATAGGAAACAGTGGCGGAAACATCATGTACACTTTTTTTTAAGATCACCTAAAAACCACCGGAAACCTTAAAACGGCAACTATCCATTGCAGTGCCATTCCTTTCCACAAATCAGAGTTAATTTGAACAGGGCCCCTAAAGTAATATAATTGGTTCAGAGTTTCTTTTGACATTTCAACCTGCATGTCCAAATCATGGCTGGTGCGAGTAGACAAAAGTAAAGTGTGTACGTTATCGAACCAGTACTGAACCCAAGCCACGAGGTCGAAAGAATTGTCTCTGCAGCACTCCACCAATCAGGCCTTTATGGTAGAGTGGCCAGACTGAAGAAACTCAGTAAAAGGCACATGACAGCCCGCTCTGAGTTTTCCAAAGGGCACCTAAAGGACTCTCAGACCATGAGAAACAAGACTCTCTGGTCTGATGAAACCAAGATTGAACTCTTTGGCCTGAATGCCAAGCTTCACGTCTGGAGGAAACCTGGCACCATCCCAACTGTGAAGCATGGTGGTAGCAGCATCATGCTATGGGATGTTTTTCAGCGGCAGAGACTGCGAGATTAGTCAAGATCGAGTCAAAGATGAACGGAGCAAAGTACAGAGAGATCCTTGATGGAAGCCTCCTCCAGAGCGCTCAGGACAGACTGGGGCGAAGGGTCACCTTCCAATAGGATCCTAAGCACACAGCCAAGACAATGCAGTGGTGGCTACGGGACAAATCTCTGAATGTCCTTGACTGGCCCAGCCAGAGCCCAGAAATGCTCCCCATCCAATCTGGTAGAGCTTGAGAGGTTTTGCAGAGAAGAATGGGAGAGACTCCCCAAATAGAAGGTGTGCCAAGCTTGTAGCGTCATACCCAAGAAGACTTGAGGTTGTAATCGCTGCCCAAGGTGCTTCAACAAAATATTGAGTAAAGGGTCTGAATACTTATGTCAATGTGATGTTTCAGTTTTTTATTTAGAATAAATTAGCAACAATTTCAAAAAATGTTGATTTGCTTTGTCATTATGAGGTATTGTGTGTGGTTTGATTTAGAAAATAAACCATTTAATGCATTTTCGAATAAGGCTGTAATGTAACAACGTGGACAAAGTCAAAGGTTCTGAATACTTTCAGAATGCACTGTATCTATGATTCAAACCATTAATCCGACATTGCTTATAACCCTGTAGATTCCAATGCTTCTTTTCTCCTCTTCAAAATGCTTTTCTGCGTTGAAGCTCATTGAGCCATGCTCTGAAGTTCCCTTTTTGTGTCTTACCCAGCGCCAGCAGTCGCTCCACATCAGATCATTAAAGGGGAACTGCCTCCTAGAACCAACTTCTCTGGTTATAATCAGCCTATATGGCATCGATATGAGTCAGAAACCTTAGTTCCAGTATCAAAATGTACTACAAAGTGTAAATATGATCATTTTGGTCATGAAGTCAGTCTCGTCCAAAACGAGATTTGGAAGTGAGTGCGTCACGATGCGTATGGATAGGTTGGGTATGGATTACTTACATGCTCACTTTTGCCAATGATGTCCGATTGCCCAAAGACAACATGGTGTGGCAATAGAAATGCCGGCAGGGTCACTGGCCTGCATCTATTCTGTACTTATATGTACTTATATGTACTTATATTTAATATAGTTTTATCTAAAAAGGATAACTTTTTTAATGTTTCACTCTTTTTATTTTTTCATGAAATTTCACTGAGGAGGATGATCCTCCACTTTCTCCTCTGAGGAGCCTCCACTGACACACACACACACACACACACACACACACACACACACACACACACACACACACACACACACACACACACACACACACACACACACACACACACACACACACACACACACACACACACACACACACACACACACACACACACACACACACACATTCTCTCTCTCTCTCTCTCTCTCTCTCTCTCTCTCTCTCTCTCTCTCTCTCTCTCTCTCTCGCGCTTTCTCTTTCTCTCACTCTCTCTCTGTTCCCCTCCCCTGCAGCAGTGCAGCAGTAATCTTCTCTGTCTCTCCCTGTGCTCTGCTCTCAGTCAGAGTTGAGTGTTTGAAGCTCTGCTCAAAGCCAGCAGTGCTACTGAGCCTGCTGTGCTCCTTGGGCTTCCCTCTGCATATTCCCCCTGTCTACTCCTGGTTCACCCTGCCTCTCCCTGGCTCCCCCAGCCACAGAGCCGGGGCTCACCCAGGGCTCAGTGGAGGTTCACCCAGGGATCAGTGGGCTACCCTGGGAAAGAACACTGACAGGTGAAGAGGGCACCTGAGCTATCACTCTATTGCACTCATTGTAATGAATTAACTGAAGGGTCTAGTCTAGGTTAGACAGAGAGACATAGAGAGAAAGGTACCTGTGTATCTGTGTCTGTAACTATGCTTATTGGCAATTCCATGCCAGGAAGGCCCCAAAATATTTTTGGTATCTCAGATTGTTCTGGCAATCCTCATATAGAAACTGCATTGGGAGGATTTTTCTATTCATTTTTGATGATGAAAGTGTCCATTTTAGGCCCTTTTTTGTTTGTTGATCTATACACAGTGTATACCAAACTTTAGGAACAGCTTCCTAATATTGAGGTTCAATATTTGAAAAACACAGCAGCGTTGCAGTTCTTGACACAAACCGGTGCGCCTGGCGCATACTGCCATACCTTGTTCGAAGGCACTTAAATATTTTGTCTTGCCCATTTCCCCTATGAATGGCACACATACACAATCCATGTCTCAATTGTCTCAAGGCTCAAAAATCCTTCTTTAATCTGACTAAACACGGGACGGGACACACTGCTGCCAGATCTGGTCTTTCATTACTGGATGACATAATACAACTGCAGTGAACAAGTGCAGTGCAAAGCAATGACATGAAATGGCTAACCTCTCTCTGCTGCACACACCTTTCCTCAGCATGCATAACATCAGACTCATATAATACATTCGCTAGACAACAATAAAGGTATTTTATTAGGTGTTTTTATTCAAAAGTAATGCATTTTCCTATTGCATAGTCTGAATACATTCATAGATGTTTTATGTTTCACCCATTTTACATTCCAAAAGACCACCGGCTAAAATAAATGCATAAAGCAATGGAAAGTAACCAAAAATACCAATAGGGTCTGACTCCAGCAGATACCTTCTGAGGGCACAGACGCTGTGAGACATACAAGCTGAGACAGGATGTTGAATGGTGCCAGAGAGGATGGTGCGTTGCAGCCACCAACAAACAGTAAGGGGGTTGAAATGCCATAACTAGCTAGCTATCCCTGGACCAGAGCTAGTGCAGACAAGAGTCAGCTAGCTATTCAGGCCTTCCTGGGGTGGAATCACTCTTGCTTGAGACCTTCCGATGCACGGTTACTTACTAGTGCCTATGCTTAAGTTCAGTGGACTAGTAGTTGAGTTGCTGTATTTTTACCTGGTCATTCACATCTTTGAAAGGTTTTTTATGTGCATGTAAAAATGCATTACCACTGTTGATGATTGGGGCGGCAGCGTAGCCTAGTGGTTAGAGCGTTGGACTAGTAACCGGAAGGTTGCGAGTTCAAACCCCCGAGCTGACAAGGTACAAATCTGTCGTTCTGCCCCTGAACAGGCAGTTAACCCACTGTTCCCAGGCCGTCATTGAAAATAAGAATGTGTTCTTAACTGACTTGCCTGGTTAAATAAAGGTAAAATAAAATAAAATAACTGTTGATGCATTATCGCTGTTGATAGCCTTAATGCATTACCACTGTTATTATTGCATTATCACAAGTCAAAATAATGGAAATATATAAAGTGTCTTAATAGGGTGTTGGCCACCATGAGCCTCTAGAACAGCTTCAATGCACCTTGACATATACAGTTGGGCAAAAAATAATTTAGTCAGCCACCAATTGTGCAAGTTCTCCCACTTAAAAAGATGAGAGAAGCCTGTAATTTTTATCATAGGTACACTTCAATTATGACAGACAAAATGAGAAGAGAAATCCAGAAAATCACATTGTAGGATTTTTTATGAATTTCTTTGCAAATTATGGTGGAAAATAAGTATTTGGTCAATAACAAAAGTTTATCTCAATACTTTGTCATATACCCTTTGTTGGCAATGACAGAGGTCAAACGTTTTCTGTAAGTCTTCACAAGGTTTTCACACACTGTTGCTGGTGTTTTGGCCCATTCCTCCATGCAGATCTCCTCTAGAGCAGTGGTGTTTTGGGGCTGTTGCTGGGCAACACAGACTTTCAACTCCCTCAACCCCTAGCCCTCTAAGGGGTTGAGTGGACCTAAACCTTGGCAGAAAAATCCACCCCACACCATAGCCACCAGAACCCTAATTTACTCAAGTGTTTCCCCTATTTTGGCAGTTACCTCTACATTATCAACTTTGATTCATTACCACTGTTATATTTGAGTTATTTAGCAGACACTCTTATCCCAAGCCACTTACGGGAGCAATTAGGATTAAGTGCCTCGCTCAAGGGCACATTAACAGACTTTTCACCTGATAGGCTCGGGGTTTCGAACCAGCGACCTTAGGTTACTGGCCCAACACTCTTAACCGCTAGGCTACCTGCCAGCCTTGTTCCTACATTACCACAGTTTTTAGGGGCACTAAAGGAGTTTCATATATGCTTAAACTCATTTTCTAAACTGGTACCGGGCTACCTTCAGACGAGGCTTGTAGGCGTCCTAGAGCAAAACATCCGACATTTCGGACGCTACAGACATTTTTGTGAAAATACAGATTTTCAGCATGTCTCCCCTTTTGACAAACATCGCTTTTGCTCTGCCACCTTCCACCGCAGAGGACAAAGGGCGATGACGGCGGATGTTGTGGATTGAGATGCAGACCATGCAAAAAAAAACAGATATCTTTAAATTAAACAGATATCTTTAGCTTTTTTTTTTTTAAAGAAGCTAATTAGATTTCCGGGGGGCCTTGGATGTCGACTCTAGTTAATGTATTAATCATTATTATGCCTGTCTCCCTGTCACCCATTAACTTGTGATTACCATCTCTGGCCTAATGGGCCTCTTGTGTTGTAGTTCTCTCTTCCTTTGCCCCCATCTCTCATCTCTCTCTCTCTCTCTCTCTCTCTCTCTCTCTCTCTCTCTCTCTCTCTCTCTCTCTGCCTCATCTCCTCCATGTGTTTCTACTCTGAGCCCCTGCGATCCACAGGCCCTGGAGTCACCCTAACTCCCACAGTCTGCTCTTCATTATTGCTTAATTTTCTATGGCCCGGCCATTTATCTTGTCTCCATCTCCTTATCTCTTCTATTGCTCTCTCCCTTTCTTCCATCTCTCTCTCTCTTTCCCTCTATTTCTCTCTCTCTCTCTCTCTCTCTATCCCTTACTCTCTTTCCTTTCTTTCTTAGGAAGTGCAGCTCAGTTTCCACCTCATTTTGTGGGCAGTGTGCACATAGCCTGTCTTCTCTTGAGAACCAGGTCTGTCTATGGTGGCCTTTCTCAATAGCAAGGCAGTCACAGTGGACAGGTATTCTGCCAATGTGTACTCTCTGTTTAGGGCCAAATAGCATTCTAGTTTGCTCTGTTTTTTTGTTAATTCTTTCCAATGTGTCAAGTAATTATCTTTTTGTTTTCTCATGATTTGATTGGGTCTAATTGTGCTGCTGTCCTGGGGCTCTGTGGGGTGTGTTTATGAACAGAGCCCCAGGACTAGCTTGCTTAGGGGACTCTTCTCCAGGTTCATCTCTCTGTAGGTGATGGCTTTGTTATGGAAAGTGTGGGAATAGCTTCCTTTTAGGTGGTTGTAGAATTTAACAGCTCTTTCCTAATTTTGATAATTAGTGAGTTTCTCTCTCTCTCGCGCTCTCTCTCTCTCTCTCTCTCTCTCTCTCTCTCTCTCTCGCTCGCTCTCTCGCTCGCTCTCTCTCTCTCTCTCTCCCTTATTCTCTTTCCTTCCTTTATTGATCCCCTTTTCTCTCTCTCTTACTGTCCACCTACTTTTCCTTGTCATTGCCAGGGAGTCAGAACAGAACAACAAACACTTAGCAGTCTCTCTCCCGTATCTCCCGTATCTCACAACCTCCTCCCTCTCTTTCTCTCCTTCTTCCCCTCTCCCCCTCGCTCCCTCCAATTAGAACAAACAATTAGCCGTCTCTCTCTCTCCCCTATCTCACCACCTCCTCAAAGCCCAATGACTGTCTTTTTCCGCTGCTTCATAAAATAAATCACACAAACTAGGAACAGAAGAGAGGAAGCTCCCCACGCTTTAATATGGATACATCCCAAATGGCACCCTTTTCTCTATTTAGTACACTACTTTTGACAATGGCCCATAGGGATCTTGTCAAAAGTCGTGCACTATATAGGGAATTAGGGTGCCATTATCGACAATCCACAAGCCTTTCTATCACATCCCTTCATAATTTTAGCGTTGGGTTTCTGTGTTTCTTTCTGCTCATCATTCGCTGTCATTCCGCCATACATGTGCCTCTCCCTGGCAATTATGTAGAGATAAAGTATTCATTATCTATGCACACACACACACATAACTGCATGGACACATAACTGCAAGCACACCCGCAGGATGCTGATGATGATATGTGGGCATTTCCATGTGAAAAGCTTCATAACATCTGAAGTTCATAGAAGCATGTCTAAATTTGGTCTAAAAATTGAAGCTAAGAGTCTACATTTTTTCAAAGTGAATGCATATATACAGTACTAGTCAAAAGTTTGGACCCACCTACTCATTCCAATAGCGGAGACAAACAAAACTATGAAATGACACAGGTGGAATCATGTAGTAAGCAAAAAAAGTGTTCAACAAATCCAAAGATATTTTATGTTTGAGATTCTTCAAAGTTGCCACTCTTTGCCTTGATGACAGCTTTGCACACACTTGGCTCCTGTAAAACTCCTATAAAATACAGCTTAGCAATCTGCTACGAATGCATCTTTGCCAGAACAACAGGCGATTTCATTGATCATTTTCATATTTCGGATAGGTCTTATTCGGGTGGGTTTTCATGATGTACCTCAATGGTGGTGCTGGCTACACTGTATATCTAAAGAGAGCTGTAACGTCGCAATAAATTCAATATTTTTGCGAGGAAGTAAAAGGCTACAGATAGATGATGCTTTCCCAGGTTTGCATACAGGTAGGCCTTATGATCCTGCTTGCTCTGGACTCCAGAGCAATTACAATGTGACGTTATATTCCTAGTCGATATTGACTGCTAACATGAATGACGTTCAGATCAAAATGCAGGTGTAAAACGCAGTTTATTTTTGTATCTTGCATTCAAAAACGACATCACCGTTTATGGCTGTAATCACAGGCTACATCTGCGTAGCATTTGTGCGCGTGTACGCCCTTGTGCGTGTGTGCATGTGCATGCACTGGGGTCTCAAGCTTTGAACCACTCCTTTTTGGTGTTTTGCCGGTCAAACATTTGAGAACCACTGAGCTAAGAAATCAATAGCTAATTTTGGGAAATCGGTTCAGTTGTACAACTGAATGCCTTCAACATTTACCTCAACCCCTCTGAATCAGAGAGGTGCGGAGGGCTGCCTTAATTGACATCCACATCCACGGGGCCCAGGTAACACTGGGTTAACTGCCTTGCTCAGGGGCAGAATGGCAGGTTTGTACCTTGTCAGATCCAGGAACCTTTTGGTTTACTGGCCCAGTGCTCTAACCACTAGGCAACTGTCGCCCCATAAGGGCTAGATAGCTATAGGATCGGGTGGAGTGCAAATGGCAAAATGTAGGAAGAGAGGATTGCCATAAATAAATATGCAGCTCCAAAAACGTTGGGTGATCAGGAATACCAGCTGTTCACTTTGCATTCACTTGGCTGTGAGTGTTTCCTTGGCACGTTGACCTGTCCAGCCCGTCTGTGCTGAAATAAGAAAATGGCAAGGTTCATAGATCTTATGATGAACAGGGGGTTTCAAACTGAGAAAAATCCTTCAATCTACAAGTCCAAAATGGAAAAACCAGTCAGTTCTTGTCATTTTTACCACTTAAAAAATGAGGATTATAAAAAATAAATTCAATTGCAATGTATCTTTTGGTAAGTTAACATTTATTGAAATTGATCATTTACTTATGAAGTTTGGATTTGGAATTTGTTGGTCAAATGTATTATTACATAATCAAAATGTGTTGTAGGCAAAATAATAAAAAGGACTGTCTGGTAGCTTCAATAAACAGACAAAGATTTGTAGATGAACAAGTCATTACATGTATGTATATATTTTTTTACCTTACTTGAAAAAACTCCACTCGACTTGACTTCCTCTTAGAATGCATGACTTGGACTTGACCCGAGACTCAACCCATTGTGACTCGACTTGAGACTTGCACCTTGTGACTTGAGACTTGCTTGTGACTTATAGTGACAACCTCTGGCTCAACCATCTACCCATGAGCCCCCTCTGTTTTTATTTACTGTAATGAGCCCACTCACCCACTGAGCACTGACCGACATTGGACATCCATGGACCTTGAAAAGTAGTTGAAATTTGGTCAGTCGAAATCTGAACCAATCATAGACATCTGTTTCACAAGTTTGTACAGCACAGTACAGTGCAGTAGAGCACATTAAAGTACAGTACGGTAAAGGAAAATATATTATAGGTCAGTATAATACAGTACTCTACAGTAAAGTAGAGTTTAATACAGAACAGTACAGTACATTAGACTACACTAGAGTAGAGTACAGTATAATTTAATGTATTGTACTTTACTAAACTCTATTCTACTCTACTGAACTATACTGTGCTGTACTGAACTGTACTCTACTCTAGTGTGCTGTACTCTACTGTGCTGTATTCAAATCTAATTTTATTTGTTACATGCTTTTTAAAAAACAGGTGTAGACTAACAGTGAAATTTTTACTTTTCCATTGCAGAGTTACAGATAAATAAAGACATATTTTTAAATAGATTGTCATGTTCTGACCTTAGTTCCTTGTGATGTCTTTGTTTTAGTATGGTCAGGGCGTGAGTTGATGGTCAGGGCGTAAGTTGGGTGGGCAGTCTATGTTCTTTTTTCTATGATTTGGTATTTCTGTGTTTGGCCTGGTATGGTTCTCAATCAGAGGCAGCTGTCAATCGTTGTCCCTGATTGAGAACCATACTTAGGCAGCCTGTTTTCACCCTTGAGTTGTGGGTGATTATTTTCTGTTTCGTATCTGTACCAGACAGAACTGTTTCGGTTTCATTTCGTTCTCTTGTTGGTTTTGTATTTTAGTGTTCTCAGTTCTATTAAAGAATATGAACACTTACCACGCTGCGCATTGGTCCTCACATTCTTCCACCACAGACAGCCGTTACAGAATCACCAACCACCAAAGGACCAAGCAGCGTGGTAAGGAGCAGCGCTATATGGAGAAGGTGACAACATGGGACGAGATAGAAAGGTGGTCGGTCGACCCAGGGAGAGTGCCGGAGCCCGCCTGGGATTCTCTGGAACAGTGTGAGGAGGGATACCGACGAATGGAGTTGGCACGGCGATCAAGGAAGCCCGAGAGGCAGCCCCAAAAATGTCTTGGGGGGTGGCACACGGGGAGTGTGGCTAAGTCAGGTAGGAGACCTGCTCCAACTCCCCGTGCATACTGTGGAGAGAGGTGGACCGGGCAGGCACCGTATTATGCCGTGAGGCGCACGGTGTCCCCGGTGCGCAGGCATAGCCCGGTGCGTTACATCGCAGTGCCTCGTATCGGCCGGGCTAGAGTGGGCATCGAGCCAGGTGCCATGAAGCCGGCTCAGCGCATCTGGTCTCCAGTGCATCTCCTGCATCTCCTCGGGCCAGGGTACATGGCACCAGCCCTACGCATGGTGTCCCCGGTTCGCCGGTTCGCTACGGGGAGTATCCAGCCAGGTAGGGTTGTGCAGGCTCAGTGCTCGAGACCTCCAGCGCGCCTCCACGGTCTGGTCTATCCGGTGCCTCTTCCAGGCACCAGCCCTCTGGTGGCAGCCCTCCGTACCAGGCTGTCTCTCCGTCTCCTCCCTACAGTTGCTCCTGCCTGTCCAGCGCTGCCAGAGTCTCCCTCCTGTCCAGCGCTGCCAGAGTCTCCCTCCTGTCCAGCGCTGCCAGAGTCTCCCTCCTGTCCAGCGCAGCCGGAGTCTCCCTCCTGTCCAGCGCTGCCGGAGCCTCCCTCCTGTCCTGCGCTGCCGGAGTCTCCCTCCTGTCCTGCGCAGCTGGAGTCTCCCTCCTGTCCTGCGCTGCCGGAGTCTCCCTCCTGTCCTGCGCTGCCGGAGTCTCCCTCCTGTCCTGCGCGGCCGGAGTCGCCCGTCTGTCCTGAGCTGCCAGAGCCGCCAGTCAGGAGCTGCCAGAGCCGCCGGCTAGTGGTGGGGCTGCCTCTCAGAGCCGCCGATAAGTCAGGAGCTGCCAGAGCCGCCGGTCAGTCAGGAGCTGTCAGAGCCGTCCGTTACTCCGGTGCTGCCGGAATCTCCCGTCCATTCGGGACCCGCGGCAAGGGTCCCCAGTCCGAGGTCGGTGGCGAGGGTCGCCACTCCCAAGGCGCCACTTAAGTGGGCCGAGACTATGATGGAGTGGGGTCCACGTCCCGCGCCAGAGCCGCCACCTCGGACAGACGCCCACACAGACCCTCCCCTATAGGTTCAGGTTTTGCAGCCGGAGTCGGCACCTTTGGGGGATGGGGGGGGCTACTGTCGCGTTCTGACCTTAGTTCCTTTGTGATGTCTTTGTTTTAGTATGGTCAGGGCGTGAGTTGGGTGTGCAGTCTATGTTCTTTTTTCTATGCTTTGGTATTTCTGTGTTTGTCCTGGTATGGTTCTCAATCAGAGGCAGCTGTCAATCGTTGTCCCTGATTGAGAACCATACCCTTGATTTGTGGGTGATTATTTTCTGTTTCGTATCTGTACCAGACAGAACTGTTTCATTTCGTTCTCTTCTTGGTTTTGTATTTTAGTGTTCTGAGTTCTATTAAAGAATATCAACACTCACCACGCTGCGCATTGGTCCTCACATTCTTCCACCACAGACAGCCGTTACATAGATAGTGAATAACAATAACAAATAAAAATACTTTGATGTCCGAACTTAGACATCCATGGTTGCTACAGATTTGGTCCGAACGTTACATCTGCACCATTCTTCGAATAAGTGTGTTTTTGTAAAGTTTTCAGTGGAAATTGTTGAAGCCCCCATGCAGTATTTTTTGTTAAAAAAAATAACAATACTGTATGTCTAGTAAATCACTGTGTGTGTTCATTTCATAAAATAAATATATGTTTTATTATTTATTTCCCTGATCCTCCCTGAAATGTTCAGTCTGATCATGTGGGCGTGTTGATACATTTTTTAAAATAATTTACATACACAGCCCTGATTGGTGAATAGGATCATCTAGACTTTAGAGCCTACCTCGCTTAACCTTTCAAAGTAGGAGGATACATATGCAAATAAAAGGTGACTGGTCAGAATAATGAGATCAGATTGTGATGTCATGATGTGTGCTAAAAACTCCATCCCACCTGAACAGGCTGAAATTCCAGGCATTTTTTTTCTCCAAAAGCTCAAACGAAAAGGGCATTATCATAATTTTCACAATGTCCGAGTGTCATTTCAACATCATAGTATGGAAATATAATAAATAAAAAAAACAGGATAATCACATTTTGACTGCACTGCCCATTTTAAAGATAATCATTGTGCATAGAGTTGTATGGTGTGTTTAACTTTGCAATCAATGGTTTTGGCTTGGTATACTATTAAAGTGAAAAATCGGAGTCTCAGTGTCATTCTTTTACGGTGGAATTGCCCAAGTCTCATTGTGAAAAATTGGAGTCACACTTTATTTGGACTATCAAAGTGTTACCGAAAATGTAACTATGGAGATACATGAAAATGTAATTGCTCCCAATATGAGGTTATTCCATTTGACCTTGTATTTTGAAAACAAAAGATGCGATATAGTATGTCTCAAGCACCTTGAGATTTCACACTTTCAAGTTTGCTGAAATGTTGTCATTATTGTGTTATGGTGGACATTCTGGGACGGGAAATCATTGTCAATGACTATCATCAGAGCCCCAAAGAGGCAACTATCCACTGCCCAAAGTCATCTTGGGTAAAACCAAGGGAAATCAACAGTGGAAAGGTGATATGTATTATGTACGTGTGTGTGTGTGCCTGCGTGCAGTCGTGTGTGCATGTGTTTGCCACCTATGCAGTGTGCATGTGTGTGCCACCTATCTGTATCTGTTTGAGTCGTAAACATGTGTTCTGCTCTGAGTCTGAGACTCTAGTGAACAGTGGGAAATGGATTGGCTCAGCCAGCATGCTATCCACAGACAGAACACACATTCCCCTCGTTGTGTATTTCCGACATTTAATGATGATCATGTGTGTATCGGCTTGAGTGTGTGTGTGTATCTGCTTGTGCGTGAGTGTTTTTCTCTGTGTGTGTGTGTGTTCTGCTGTGTGTATGTGATAGAACAAGGATTTCCTTCTCAGTGTAGTTCACAGTTTTTGGTTAGTAAACTGTAAACTCATTCAGCAATTCTTACATGTATTGTGTTGTCTGTCTTATCTTATCTAGTGTGTGTATGTGTCGTGTGTGTGTTTGCTTATTTACCTGATGACATTTGATTTAAGATGCTGTATTCTCTGCTTGTATTCTACCAGTGGAAATGTCTCTGTGTCTGGTGGGGAGCAAGGGAATTTAAAATGAAAAGTTATCTTTTCTAACACTGATGCTTATCTCGAATGGAATATCACGTTGTCTTTGTGAGGAAGTCCCTGTTGCCTTGCCAGAATAGCTGTCGTTGAACGCTTGAGTGCCTCTAGGTACTTGACAAAGAAGCCATAGTTAGTGCGCTTGCTTCAGGAAGAACATTATTGTTATCTGACATAGTCAAGCTTACTAACGTAGATAGAAACTTTGTTAAGTGACTACAATGACAGATACTTTTGGACAGATGAAGTTAGCACAGCATTTTCTATTGAGGACTATTACCTTTTTGTAGTTTTTCTCCATTGCTGTAAATGAAACAACACAGTGTTATTTCTGTACATCATTTTTTTGTTTGCTGTTTAGAGAAGAGTGATATTATAGAATAGAATAGTAATGAATCTGAAAGGGGTAATTTCTTCCTTTATTAACATGGCAGGATGTCAGTCTCTCTCACTCTCGCTCACATGCATGCATGCACGCACACAGAAGCCTGTGCAGAGTGCTGAATGTGTGAGTCTCCTATAACCTGTGTCTTTCTTTTCCAGGCCTGGTCAAGCTGGGGATCCACTGTGTCACATGCCAGAAAGTTGCAATTAAGATTGTCAACCGAGAGAAACTCAGCGAGTCGGTACTAATGAAGGTAAGACTACAGCCCTGAATATAATCTTCTCCGTTCAAGTAGGCACAACATGTCGGGATTTGGGGAGGTACTATCTGAACTTGTCCAATAAGAAATGATTGTTCTCATTTTCTTCTGCAAAAGGCTTTGATGCGGTGCGCCCAAATGAACACGATCCAAATCTACATATCTGTGTGTTGGTACTCTTGCACTCAGGCCTATACAGTATTTGGTCCCAATTGGTTTCTCTCTCTTTACTAGGGTTGCATAATGATGGGAACGTCCAATAAATTCCCTGTTTTTTTCCGAAATCCCGGTTGGAGTCTTCCCGGAATGAGAATGGAATAAGCAGGAAATCTGGAATTCTCCAACCCTATCATTCTGTTTGGACATCTCCTAATGACCCCCAATATCTTTCAGGTTTCCTGGCTTCCTCTATAGCCTGTACACAGATATGGACCATATCAAAGAGTCATTGGAAAAATAAGATTACTTACTACCTGCTCACAATTAGACTCTTTCTGGAGGGTTTCCCTATAATTGGCCCCTCTGCTGGTTTCAGGAAGGGGGGGATGGAAAGGGCAGGGTGAGGCGGAATGGAGAGGGTCATGACCTGACCTGATAAACTATAATTGTCTTTCCTGGGACACATAGAGATAGAGGAGTGGCTGTAATTCTTTAGAAATTAGGTTTGAGAGGTGAGGGTTTGATTTGCAAATTTAACCCAGTCGATTTGCAAATGGAAATGCCTCCATTTGCAACTGTTGTATTAGAAAACCAGAGAGGTAGAAACCAGAATCTTTGATTTTTCTGTTTAATATTTCTCCATTTCTTTCAAGCGTTTCCCGATTTTGTTTTCTAGGGAAGATATAAAGGCCCCTGAAGCAACTACCATGGCTGGTCACAATGACATTGTCTATATAACAGTAGAGTAGACATGGCTGACATAATATGGTCATGGTCAAAGCAGACGGCACACACACGCACGCACGCGCACGCACACACACACACACACCTGTACACGCACATACAGTCTCTCTCTCTCTCTCTCTCTCTCTCTCTCTCTCTCTCTCTCTCTCTCTCTCTCTCTCTCTCTCTCTCACACACACTCTCTCTTTCCCTCTCTCTCCTCTCTCTCTCTCAAACACACACACAAACACATACTCTTTCTCTTCTCAATTCAATTCCAAGTGCTTTATTGGCATGAGAAACATATGTTTACATTGTCAAAGCAAGTGAAATAGATAATAAACAAAAGTGAATTAAACAATACAAAATGAACAGTTAACATTATTCTCAGAAGTTTCAATGCAATAGACACGTTGTGACGGCCCTGAATTTTTCTGAACCGTCTCAGTGCAGCTCCTTCCAATAGGCGCTTTCCCTTTAATTCCCAATTAAATAGCCAGCATCAGCTGCACGAAAGGGGGTTGTGATGGAGACGTGCATGAGGATGTGTTCAACCCTCAGTTCCGAAGCTTCTCGATTCCGTTTGTTTTGTTGCCGTTAAACGTGTGTTTTGTAGCTTAAGAGAGTTTACCCAGGATCGGATCCACTCTTTGCATCCCTGGACTACACCTCTCCGTTCTTCGTGGCCTTTCTCCGCTGGAGATCTATTGGCGGATTGGATTGTCTGACTGACCGACTGACTACCACCTTTTTGTATACGGTATTTCATTTGTTTGGATGTGATGTATACTGTGATTTGTGTAGTTAGTTGTAGTTGAGGACTTAATTAAGAGTTGATCCGCTTTAAAGTTCTGTGGTAAAGTAATTGTTATATTGATTGTATGTTTAATACTGGGTTTACGCTACACTGAATGAACGGACAAACATCGCGTGACAAAAGTCACTTGAGTTCACTGAACTCCTTTACCGGGCTGGACTCTTTTTAGGCCCGAGGTACAGGACATTTCTGGAGGAACCAGAACTCATTGTGATATTATTATATGTGTGTGTGTAATCATTGTTGTTGCTAATACAACCCACGCAACAGAATATAGTTGTTTTTGAAGTTCTTTTCAATGTTTTAAGGGTTTATGAAAAGTTTATTTCCATCCTGACTTTTACATACGTCCTTTGTATTGGTGTAGACTTGACGGACCAGATGGGACTCATTCCCACCCAAACTAAAAGGAGAAACCAATGTTTTCTCTGGTAGGCACAACCTACCTGGCACCCCTATAAATAATAACCTCAAGTCAAAACCGTTACATAAAAAATGGCACCCAGATGGGACAGCTCAACATTGAGAACTAACCAAAGCAAATATTTTGTGTGGAATTAAAACAATGGATTCACCCCAAGATAATGTGCTCATCCATGTCATACCTGTCAATGGGAATACACAGGGCCATTCTGACCATCAAGCTGACAATACAAATCATAATGTGAATGGAGATAATGGAGTTGATTTGGGCCAGAGCCCTGGGAATCTGAATGCTCGGCCTGAGCCACAGGCCACAGGAGGTCTAACCAGTTACTCACTTATTGACATGGATCTGTGTGGAAGTACTGAGCTAGTCCTCCCTCTGACACCCAACCTTCCTCCATTGTCTGGTTTATCTCCAGAGGTTGTAGTCTTACAACTTCAAGGTGACATCCTTGATATTCGTCGGACTCAACAACATCTCCAAACTCTTATCCACCATAAATTCAAATGTCTGAGGGAAGAGCAACAACAGAGTGCCATGGAATTCAGAAACTCACTGAGCACTCTAACCCACACGCTGAAAGAGCTCAGTGAGAGTGGAAGACGGGAAATGACTGGTGCCATGGACAGGCAGTTTGACTACCAACGAAACCAACTCACTGCCACTCTCCAATGGCGCCTGCAACATCACCACACTGAGGTCCTCAAGGATGTTAATTCTGTTTTTTCTCCCATGGTTAACACTGTAGACCACTTGCAGACAGAACTCTCTAATTGTGTTAAAATGTTGGATGACGTGTCTGTGGACATGGCCTCCATTAGGCACAACTCCTTACACAGAGTTTCCCTGGTGTCCACTTCAGTTCAGACCACTGAGGGCCAAGCTGGCACCTCTGAATGTCCAAGACCGTATCAAGTAAACCCTTCCAGAAACCACAAATCACAACAGGCCAACACACCTAACTCTCTTCGCAGGAATGACCATCCTTCTCTGGGTGCTTTAACCAGAGCTGAAACCCCAAGAGTCACTGCCTACGCCCCCATCGACATCCCCTTCCTTTCAGTTAATACCGCACCAATCGGAAGCTAAAAGTTACATGATTGGGGTTCAAATGTGGCAGTCTTCTCTGCCATTGCTCCGGTACCACTAACCCTTGATAATCCTTCTGATGATCTCCTTTTACAGGCTGTGAGAAGAGCTCAGCTGGAACAGCCAGAGGAGTTAAGGCTGTTGGAGCAGCTGCAGAATAATGCTGATGTATGTACTTCAAAGCTAGGACGCACCGGGCTCCTGAAGCACAAAATATTCCTTACACAGGAAATGCCGATCAAGCAAAAGCCATATCGTTTGTCCCCAGCGAAGCTAATCATCCAAAAGGGACTCATAAATGATATGTTAACCCAAGATATAATAGAACGTTCCTCCTCTCCCTGGGCTGCTCCTGTTGTCCTCATCCCAAAAAAGACTGGTGGTCTTAGATTTTGTGTGGACTATAGGAAGACCAACAATGTTTCCCAGACTGATGCCTATCCTCTTCCCACCATCCATGAGATCCTGGAGTCATTGTCTGGCGCTGTTGTGTTCACTACCCTTGATCTCAATAGTGGTTATTGGCAGGTTGAGATGGACCAGGAAAGCAAGGACAAGACTGCGTTTGTCTGTGCCGAGGGCTTGTTTTCCTTTAAGGTGATGCCCTTTGGATTAAAGAATGCCCCTGCCACTTTCCAAAGACTCATGGAGATTGCGTTAGGTGAGCTCAAAGGGAAGATCTGTTTCGTCTACCTGGACGATATAATTATCTACTCTCAGAACAGAGAAAGACACTTTCAAGATCTTCAAGCAGTGTTGGACAAGCTAAGAGAAGCTGGTCTGACCTTAAATATGAAGAAGAGCAACTTCTGCCAAACCTCCCTGAAGTTCCTTGGCCATATTGTGTCTTTCGACGGCATTCATGTGGATCCTGAAAAGACAAAGGCTGTACAAGACTTCCCTGTGCCAACCACACTCAAGGCCCTTCAACGGTTCCTTGGTATGGCTGGATGGTACCATCGGTTTGTGTCGAACTTCTCCCAGGTGGCAGAACCCCTCAACGCGATGAAGCGAAAAGGAGCGAAATTCCAATGGACGGCAGAGTGCCAGACTTCCTTTGAAACCCTGAAACGACATCTCATCACACCTCCCATTTTAGGTCATCCCAACTTTGATTGCCCTTTTGTTGTTTACACTGATGCAAGTGATGTTGGACTTGGTGCTGTCCTAGTCCAACAGACTGGACTTGGCACTGAAGAAGTGCTAGCGTTCGCCAGTCGGACATTGAATGGAGCAGAACGGAACTACTCCACAACAGAGCAAGAGTGCCTTGCAGTGGTCTGGGCTTTGGAAAAGTGGAGGTACTACTTGGAGGGAAGACACTTCACTGTGGTCACTGACCATTCCTCCCTTGTGTGGGTGTTCAAGACCAACAAACCAAGCACCAGACTCATAAGATGGGCTCTACGGTTGCAAGAGTTCACATTTGCAGTGGAATACAGGAAAGGAAAATACAACACTGTTCCAGATGCCTTGTCCAGAGCTCCTACTTGTGATAACGGTGGCCCTGATCTTACATGTGCTACTGTCCTGTCAAGCAGTCGAGACTCGCCCAAAACAGACTTTCCCATCTCTGATGAGGCCATATGGAAAGCTCAACAGGATGATCCAGAAGTACAGGCTTTGTACCAGACTATCCTGGAAGATGGAGAAAAGATGGTCAATCCTACCACAAAGCTGACCATCATTGAAGATAAAGTCTACCGAGTCGTACAACTACCTCACAGAACACTCTACCAAATGTACATACCGGACACTCTACGCCTACAACTGCTTCAACATTTCCATGAAGACCCATTAGCTGGTCATTTGGGCAGGTTCAAAACCTACAAGCGGTTGCAAGCGTTACTCTACTGGCCACATCTGAGCATGGATGTGAAGTCACACATCCGAAATTGTCAGGTTTGTCAAATGTACAAACCAGAAGGTAGAAAGCCTGCTGGCAAGTTGCAGCAAACGGTGGTTACCCGACCTTGGGAAATGTTAGGAGTGGATTTGATGGGTCCATTTCCTAGAAGCTCCAATCAGAATGTGTACATGCTTGTTTTTGTTGATTATTATTCAAAGTGGGTGGAGCTCTTTTCCCTGCGTCAGGCCACAGCGAGGACCGTCTCTAACATCCTTACGAAAGAGATCCTGACTCGCTGGGGAGTGCCTGATTACATCCTGTCTGATCGAGGTTCCCAATTTGTCTCTGATCTCTTTGAGGAGACCTGCCAAAGATGGAACCTGAGACAGAAGTTGACCACGGCCTATCACCCACAGACCAATCTCACTGAGAGAGTAAATCGAACCTTGAAGACAATGATTGCTTCCTATGTAGGGACCCAGCACAAACACTGGGACAAGCACCTTCACGAGTTTCGATTTGCCCTGAATTCTGCGGTGCAAGAGTCCACTGGAGTCACACCTGCAGAGCTGAACCTAAGTCGTCCTCTCCGAGGACCCTTGGATATGGTGCTACAGCCCCAGCAGCTTACTCCAGACGCTGCTTGCTATGACCAGGTAGGCCATCTCCATGACTTGAGAGCTCTTGTCTCAAAGAACATGATCCAGGCTCGACTCAAGCAGAAGAGAAATTATGATAAGAACAGACGAGACATGCAGTTCCAGCTTCGTGATCGGGTGTGGCTTCGCTCTCATCCTTACTCGAAAGCTGAACAATTCTTCTCGGCCAAGCTCGCTCCTAAATGGCAAGGACCATATAGGATTGTGGAGCAGATGGGCCCTTTGAACTACCGAGTGGTGAAAGAGGACACAGGTGAAGATATGCGCATCGTCCATGTCTCACGCCTTAAGGCCTGTTACCCTCGGCTGAGGAATTGAGGCGATTGAGCGCCGCAAGGTCCTGGATATCTTTGAAGAGGATAGTGAGGATACTTTTCTCGGATTCCCAGACCCAGAAGTCTCGCACCTTAAGGCCTGTGACTCCTCAGCTGAGGAGCGTGAGCTCCAAAAAGTAATGAATATTTTTGTAGAGGAAAGTGATGAGGAGACCTTTCTCGGTTTCCCCGACCAAGATGTGCCTTCCAGGGCAATGGTCGGCTTTTTCCAGGGGAGGGGTGTGTGACGGCCCTGAATTTTTCTGAACCGTCTCAGTGCAGCTCCTTCCAATAGGGCGCTTTCCTTTAATTCCCAATTAAATAGCCAGCATCAGCTGCACGAAAGGGGGTTGTGATGGAGACGTGCATGAGGATGTGTTCAACCCTCAGTTCCGAAGCTTCTCGATTCCGTTTGTTTTGTTGCCGTTAAACGTGTGTTTTGTAGCTTAAGAGAGTTTACCCAGGATCGGATCCACTCTTTGCATCCCTGGACTACACCTCTCCGTTCTTCGTGGCCTTTCTCCGCTGGATATCTATTGGCGGATTGGATTGTCTGACTGACCGACTGACTACCACCTTTTTGTATACGGTATTTCATTTGTTTGGATGTGATGTATACTGTGATTTATGTAGTTAGTTGTTGTTGAGGACTTAATTAAGAGTTGATCCGCTTTAAAGTTCTGTGGTAAAGTAATTGTTATATTGATTGTATGTTTAGTACTGGGTTTACGCTACACTGAATGAACGGACAAACATCGCGTGACAAAAGTCACTTGAGTTCACTGAACTCCTTTACCGGGCTGGACTCTTTTAGGCCCGAGGTACAGGACATTTCTGGAGGAACCAGAACTCATTGTGATATTATTATATGTGTGTGTGTAATCATTGTTGTTGCTAATACAACCCACGCAACAGAATATAGTTGTTTTTGAAGTTCTTTTCAATGTTATAAGGGTTTATGAAAAGTTTATTTCCATCCTGACTTTTACATACGTCCTTTGTATTGGTGTAGACTTGACGGACCAGATGGGACTCATTCCCACCCAAACTAAAAGGAGAAACCAATGTTTTCTCTGGTAGGCACAACCTACCTGGCACCCCTATAAATAATAACCTCAAGTCAAAACCGTTACAACGTGATATTTCATATTATGGCTATGTACAGTGTTATAATGATGTGCAAATAGTTAAAGTACAAAAGGGAAAATAAATAAACATTAATATGGGTTGTATTTACAATGGTGTTTGTTCTTCACTGGTTCCCCCTTTCTTGTGGCAACAGGTAACAAATCTTGCTGCTGTGATGTCACACTGTGATATTTAATTTTTAATTCAACATTTAATTTGTTTTGGAATTCTTTGTGGGTCTGTGTAATATGATATGAATACTGTATGTGTTTCTAAAATGGTCATACATTTGGCAGGAAGTTAGGATACGCACCTCAGTTTCCACCTCATTTTGTGGGCAGTGTGCAACATAGTCTGTTTTCTCTTGAGAGCCAGGTATGCCTACAGTGGCCTCTCTCAATAGCAAGGCCATGCTCATTGAGTCTGTACATAGTCAAAGCTTTCCTTAATTTTGGGTCACTCACAGTGGTAAGGTGTTCTGCCACTGTGTACTCTCTGTCAAGGCCTAAATAGCATTCCAGTTTGCTCTGTTTTTTGGTAAACTCTTTCCAATATGTCAAGTATCTGTCTTTTTGTTTTCTCATGATTTGGTTGAGTCTAATTGTGTTGCTGTTGCTGTCCTGGGGCTCTGTGGGGTCTGTTTGTGTTTGTGAACAGAGCCCCATGACCAGTTTGCTTAGGGGACTCTTCTCTGGGTTAATCTCTCTGTAGGTGAATGGATTTGTTATGAAATGTTTGGGAATTGCTTCCTTTGAAGTGGTTGTAGAATTTAAAAGCTCTTTTCTGGATTATGATAATTATTGGGTAACAGACAAATTCTGCTCTTCGTGTATTATTTGGTGTTTTATGTTGTACACTGAGGATGCTTTTGCAGAATTCTGCATGCAGTCTCAATTTGGCGTTTGTCCCATTTTGTGAATTATTGGTTGGTGAGCAGACCACAGACCTCACAACCTTAAAGGGCAATGGGTTCTATAACTGATTCAAGCATTTTTTTTGTGCCAGATCCGAATTGAGATGTCAAATGTTATGTTTATTTTGATGGTGTAGAAGCAGGCCCTTCTTGCCTTGTCTCAGATCGTTCACAGCTTTGTGGGAGTTAACTGTGGTGCTGATGATTAGGCCGAGGTAGGTATAGTTTTTTTGTGTGCTCTAGGGCAATGGTGTCTAGGTGACATTTTTATTTGTGGTCCTGGCAACTGGACCTTTTTTGGAACACCATTATTTTTGTCTTACTGAGATTTAATGTCAGGACTCAGGTCTGGCAGAATCTGTGCAGAAGATATAGGTGCTGCTATAGGCCCTCCTTGGTTGGGGACAGAAGCACCAGATCATCAGCAAACAGTAGATATTTTGACTTCAGATTCTAGTAGGGTGAGGCCGGGTGTTGCATACTGTTCTAGTGCCCTCGCCAATTTGTCGATATACATATACAGTGCCGTGCGAAAGTATTCGGCCCCCTTGAACTTTGCGACCTTTTGCCACATTTCAGGCTTCAAACATAAAGATATAAAACTGTCTTTTTTTGTGAAGAATCAACAACAAGTGGGACACAATCATGAAGTGGACTGAAAAACTGAAAAATTGGGTGTGCAAAATTATTCAGCCCCCCTAAGTTAATACTTTGTAGCGCCACCTTTTGCTGCGATTACAGGGTATGTCTCTATCAGTTTTGCACATCGAGAGACTGAATTTTTTTTCCCATTCCTCCTTGCAAAACAGCTCGAGCTCAGTGAGGTTGGATGGAGAACATTTGTGAACAGCAGTTTTCAGTTCTTTCCACAGATTCTCGATTGGATTCAGGTCTGGACTTTGACTTGGCCATTCTAACACCTGGATATGTTTATTTTTGAACCATTCCATTGTAGATTTTGCTTTATGTTTTGGATCATTGTCTTGTTGGAAGACAAATCTCCGTCCCAGTCTCAGGTCTTTTGCAGACTCCATCAGGTTTTCTTCCAGAATGGTCCTGTATTTGGCTCCATCCATCTTCCCATCAATTGTAACCATCTTCCCTGTCCCTGCTGAAGAAAAGCAGGCCCAAACCATGATGCTGCCACCACCATGTTTGACAGTGGGGATGATGTGTTCAGGGTGATGAGCTGTGTTGCTTTTACGCCAAACATAACGTTTTGCATTGTTGCCAAAATGTTCAATTTTGGTTTCATCTGACCAGAGCACCTTCTTCCACATGTTTGGTGTGTCTCCCAGGTGGCTTGTGGCAAACTTTAAATAACACTTTTTATGGATATTTTTAAGAAATGTCTTTCTTCTTGGCACTCTTCCATAAAGGCCAGATTTGTGCAATATACGACTGATTGTTGTCTTATGGACAGAGTCTCCCACCTCAGCTGTAGATCTCTGCAGTGACACTGTATATATATATATGTTGAAAAGGGTGGGGCTCAAGCTGCATCCCTGTCTCACACCAAGACCCTGTGGAAAGAAATGCGTGTCTTTTGTTTGTGTACATGGATTTTATAATATCGTATGTTTTTCTTCCAACACTACTTTCCATCAATTTCTATAGCTGACCCTCACGTGAAATTTTTGTCAAAAGCATGAGAAGGCATTGTCTTTGTTTTGCTATGTTTATTTGTCAATGAGGGTGTGCAGGGTAGGGTGTGCTCTCTCTGTCTGTCTGTCTGTCTGTCTGTCTGTCTGTCTGTCTGTCTGTCTGTCTGTCTGTCTGTCTGTCTGTCTGTCTGTCACATCAGCTCCTACTGAACTTTGAGTCTGCCAGTCCCTCTCACCAGCTCCAAATGTCACCTTTTAATATTCTAATGTACTCCTGTCCCTGCGGTGCGATTAGAACAGAATGTGACACTCCTGACCAGGTGTGTGTTACAACCTCCAGCTCCTCTAGCCCCCGTCACACACCTTCCACCCATCCCCAGGGTCCTTCCTATGATTTCATACGACTCTATGATTGGTCTTAGGGGTCTGGATGTTTTGCTGACATAAGGAAATTAAGACTTAAGGGGAAAATGAAGGACAAAGGGGAAGAAAGGAAGACATTTCACTGTCAAGGCTGTAAATTATTGAAAAGGTGGACATTTCACTGTCAGTGCAGTAAAGGATTCTCCTTACACAGGGAACCATTTCTGTAGGGTATTCACGACACATAACAACAATTACCTTTCTGTGGAAAGAGTGCATTGCTGAAACTAAAATGACAGTCACTGTTTTACCCCATGGATAGTTTAATTTGTGTTTCCCTTTTTTTAATGTAATAATTTTTTTTGTTGTGGTTATTCAGACAGGATATAAAGGAGAGACAGATGAGGGAAGAAAGGCAGATGAGAAATTGTCAACCTAGACCAGGAAGCGAATCCTGGTCTCTGGCACGGGGATAACATGTGGACTAGAGTCAGGCAGGGAACCTTCCGAACGCATCTCTGTACTGTATATAGATGGAGAGAAGAATGAAAGGCCTATTGTAATTGCTTCTGTGTATGACTTGGTGTAAGTGAGAGTCTCTTAGTCATGTTGAATGGCTGTGAGTAATTAAAGTACTGACTCACCACATATATGATTTGGAGAATGGATAGTTTGTTTGACTGACTGTGTTCTGTGCTCTGGAGTGTGTAAGTGGGGTTTACTCTGTGGCTAGGCAGATAAGGTCAATGTGAGATAGGGATGGGGAGTGAGCGGCATGTGTGTGTGTGAGTGAGTGAGTGTGTGTGAGTGAGTGTGAGTGTGAGTGTGAGTGTGAGTGTGAGTGTGAGTGAGTGAGTGAGTGTGAGTGTGAGTGTGAGTGTGAGTGAGTGTGGGAGGAGGGAGGGAGGGAGTGAGGGAGTGAGGGAGTGAGCGAGTGAGCATACTTACGTCCAAGTGTGTGCTCGCTTTCTTTTGTCTGGAGACGGCAGTTAACATTTGTGAAACTCGTCCAGCCTCTCTCTGTCTCCGATGCTGAGCTGAGAGGCCAGGGGGGTGAAGAAGGAAAGGGGAAGGTTGCAGGGAGAATCCTGCTGAAAATAGATTACACAGACACTGTGTGTGCATGGGTAGAGAAGAGTTTTAAACATTGAACCGAGACAGATCTTTTGCTCTGAACCAGTACACTGAAAACAATCTCTCTCTCAAGTCCTCTGATGGGAAAAGAAAGGTTTTTCCTATCTCTCTCTCCTTCTCTCTTTCTCTTTCACCCATGTCCCTTTGGTCTTTTGCTTCTCATGACCTATGAGATATGAACTATGTCGTGTGTGTTTGTGGGTATGGGTATGTGTTTGAACACCAGGCCTTTATTGTGAGAGTGAGAAGGCTCGATCTCCAGTGATCTCCCTCTGAGTTTGGACTCCGATCACTTGTCTACCCTTTATGGTAGATACGTATGTCACCTGTTCTGATTAATTAAAATATTGAAGTTGTAAAGACATGCACTAGTAATTGACTAGCTAAATACTGCAATCAAATTAAAACAATCAAGTAAAAAAAATGATTCCAATTGTTAATACTACTCAATTAATTCAGTGACTTAGATGATTATATGTTTTGCAGTGTATCTCCCCAACAGACTCTACTGTTCTATCGTTGGTGTGGGGTCAAGCATGGGAATGACATTACTTAGCCATTAAGGCTAGATTGTTCTTCAAGTTTCATAGCAGGGTTAAATATTAATCACAGTGGTTATAGAGGGTGCAACAGGTCAGAGCCTCAGGAGTAAATGTCATTTGCCTTTAAACCCCTAGAGTCGATAGGCGCACCAGTGTGTCAATCTAATTAACATGAAGAAAAATAATCCCCATCATAATCTGTCAATTTAAGATAAGAGATATCTGGGTTTTTGCATTGGATTTATCTCAATCCACCGCATCCGCCAGTGTTGCACTTCCACATCTGTGGTGAAAGCTGGCAGAAGCTAGAGCGATGTTTGTCAGACCATGAGACTTGCCGAGAATCTCTCTACTCACGTAAACGTCTGAAGTGTCCGAACATTTTGACCTACAAACTTTTATGACCACTCTATGGAAAGGGAGACGTCGGTACCTGCGATGTGGTAGCGTTTTAACCGCTTGGGCTACAAACGAATGGGACCCCGCTATGGAAAGGGGAGATTCTCACGAACACGATGGTCCATTTTGCTATACATCCCCCACAAGTGTCACGGAACTTGTCTGAATTTAACCGATACTGGTTGAAAAAGATGAATGGAAGTATGAACTTTTTTGGGGTAACCAAAAAAGTGTTAAACAAATCAAAATATATGTTATTTTTGAGATTCTTCAAATAGCCACCCTTTGCCTTTATGGCAGCTTTGCAGACTCTTGGTATTCTCTCAACCAGCTTCACCTAGAATGCTTTTCCAACAGTCTTGAAGGAGTTCCCACATATGCTTGTTTGCTTATTTTCCTTCATTCTGCGGTCCCACTCATCCCAAACCATCTCAATTTGGTTGAGGTTGGGGGACTGTCGGAGGCCAGGTGATCTGATGCAGCACTCCATCACTTTCCTTCTTGTTAAAATAGCCCCTGCACAGCCTGGAGGTGTTTTGGGTCATTGTTCTGTTGAAAAACAAATGACATTTACACTAAGCCCAAAACAGATGGGATGGTGTATCACTGCAGAGTGCTGTGGTAGCCATGCTGGTTAAGTGTGCCTTGATTTCTAAATAAATCACAGACAGTGTCACCAGCAAAGCACCCCCACAACATTACACCTCCTCCTCCATGCTTCACGGTGGGAAATACACATGCGGAGATCATCTGTTCACCCACACCGCGTCTCACAAAGACACGGCAGTTGGAACCAAAAATCTCCAATTTGGACTCCAGACCAAAGACAAATTTCCGCTGGTCTAATGTCCATCAGTCTCCTCTGAACAGTTGATGTTGAGATGTGTCTGTTACTTGAACTTTATGAAGCATTTATTTGGGCTGCAATTTCTGGGGCTGAACTTATCCTCTGCTGCATAACTAACTCTGGGTCTTCCATTCCTGTGGCGGTCCTCATGAGTGCCAGTTTCATCATAGCTCTTGGATGGTTTGTGCGACTGCACTTGAAGAAACTTTCAAAGTTCTTGAAGTTTTCCGTATTGACTGACCTTCGTGTCCTAAAGTATTGATGGACTGTTGTTTCACTTTTCTTTTTTGAGCTGTTCTTGCCATAACATGGACTTGGTCTTTTACCAAGTCTTCTGTAAGAAGGCACACCTGCTAATTGAAATGCATTCCAGGTGACTACCTCATGAAGCTGGTTGAGAGAGGATGCTAAGAGTATGCAAAGCTGTCATCAAGGCAAAGGGTGGCTATTTGAACAATCTCAAATATAAAATATATTTTGAATGATTTAACTCATTTTTGGTTACTACATGATTGTGTTATTTCATAGTTTTGATATCTTCACTATTATTATACAATTTAGAAAACAGTAAAACAAAACAAAAAAACTTGAATGAGTAGGTGTTCTAAAACCTTTGACCGGTAGTGTATATATTTTCAGTTTTCTATATCTCCTAGATATAGGACAGACACTTCAACATCTTTTTTCTTATGATCCATATTATGACTATCTTGAAACAATTCCAAATAACAATTCCCCCCCCCCCCGCCCCTCCCCCAATGTCTTACTGTCTCTCTCTCTCACTGTCTATTTTGTTGAGTCATTTGGTCTGTTTGTTTTTGTGGAGCAGGACATTTGAATGGGTGATTAGTAATGTCAGTCATATTATTGCAGAATGAGAAAGGGAGAGGAGAAAGAATGAAAATAGGCAGAGAGTGAAAGGGAGAGAGGGAGGGGAGAGAGAGACAGAACAGGAGGTAGAGAGAGTAAAGAGACAGAGAGAGAGAGAGAGAGCGGTAAAAGAGACGGAAAGACAGAAAGAGAGAGAGTGAGAGAGGCCATCTGCAGAGACTGATATAATTGCCCCCTGAAGCAAATAATTGAAGGAGCTGAAGAGCTCCACATGGGAGATTGGAACATGAAGCATACCCTCATACACCATAACACACAAGTGCACATGCACCCACAGACACATGCCAGTGTGTACCCGCTCACACACATGAGCATGTGGGTACTGAAGATAATTCAGATATGAGGGGTGGATGTGCTTGTATCTACACCTGGCATTGTGTGTGTATGTTTGGCACCTTGAAAGTGGTACAGTATGTGTTACAGATGATGTGTGTGGAGATGGTGCAGATATCTGTATGTATGTATGTATGTATGTATGTATGTATGTATGTATGTATGTGTGTGTGTGTGTGTGTGTGTGTGTGTGTGTGTGTGTGTGTGAGAGAGTGTGTGTTCGAGAGAATGAGAGAGATATGTAAGACAGAAAAATCAGATAGTAAAAAGTGAAGGATGCATTGCAAAGCTTGAATATAAAAGCAGAGAGAATAGACATTGTATTGTAGGGGAGAAAGAGCACAATGCCATGGCTTTAGATGAATCACTGAGGGGTAATCTAGTTTTCCAGACCACACAATGACAGACCAACATCTTTCCTCTTCTCCATCCCTCCCTTCCTCTTCTCCTAAATATTATAGATTGGCCATTCTCTCCCGCCATCACTGGGGAAGGGGGATACAAAAGAGGGCCAGGTGTGTGTGTGTTTGTGTGTGTGTGTATCTGCACATGTTTGTGTGTGTGTGTGTGATGATATGTGTGTGTGTGTGTGTGTGTGTGTGTGTGTGTGTGTGTGTGTGTGTGCGCGTGTGTGTGCGCGTGTGTGTGTGTGTGGGAGTGTGAGACACACAGTGATATAAATGGGTCTCATATGTTTCCAGTCTGAGCGTTGATCCATGGAGCTTTGTACGGAGCTCAGAAAAGAAGCCAGGGCTTAGGACACAGTTTGATCCTAACAGAGAACATAGCTCTCTCCCTCTGTCTCCCGTCCTCTCTCGCTCTCAGAGTTTATTTTACTCCACACGTTACCTTCCTGTCCCTCTCTGTCTTTCTTTTTCTCCTCTTTTTTGTCTTTCCGTTTCCTTCCTTTTCTCTCTCCTCCGTTCTTCCTTCTCTCCCCTCCCTACCTGCTTCACTTTGTCTTTCTCCTCTTTTCTCTCTTTTTTTCTCTCTTTCTCCTGTTCTCTCTCTAGCACTTTCTCTCTTCTCTGGATTTGTCTCTCTGACTGATAATTCATTGCACTCCATCTATTGCATTGGATTTCTTCAAAGGTACTTTTTGGTTTCCGTATTATATTTTCACTTCGCTTTTTTACCCTCCCTAAACATTTAATTTGTGCTGTTTCCATATGATCTAATTGAGAAATGTTCCCAAAACATTTAAAAGGTAGGTAGCATAAACCTAACGTGTAAAATATGGATATGCATTAGTATATGCATCAAAAGTCCCGATGTAAAGAAATTCACTTGATCCCTTTTTGCTGCAGATTTCTGCCCCGCTTATTGCAGAAACATAAACCTATATTTTTTACTTGACAATTGTTTCTGGGGTTATCCATAAGATCTGGAAAAAGACACAAGTCCTCCCCCCCTACACAAAGGCAGAGATCCTTCTGACTTGGATATCACCGTCCAAACTATCCTGGTTAACTCCTAGCGTATAACTTTTTTTACTTCACATTCTATTCTTAATGAGCACCAATCTGGTTTTCCACCTGGACATAGCGCTGCGCTATATTGTTTTGACCATAATATTTGTGCTGCCTTATTTTTTGACCTGTCGAAAACATTTGATATGGTTGACCATGTTTTTACTTGTTCAAAGTTTGTCTGAAATAGACCGTGATCAGGCATCTTGCAATTGGTTCAAGAACTATCTAACGGACAGGACACAATGTGTGCTTACTGACGGTATCAAATCAAATAGTTTCCTTAAAATTAGGAAGGTATGCCCCAGAGGGCGATTTTAGGCCATGTTCTCTTCACTTTATATAAATTATATTGGTATATCTGTTAATAAAACCTGTAACATTCATATTCATCTCTACGCAGATTATACAGTTATTTGTATTTACGTATATTTATTACGGATCCCCATTAAATGCTGCCAAAGCAGGGGGTCCAGCAAAATTAAGGCAGTTTATACAATTTTAAAACATTACAATACATTCACAGATTTCACAACACACTGTGTGCCCTCAGGCCCCTACTCCACCACTACCACAAATCGACAGTACTAAATCCATGTGTATGTATAGTGCATATGTTATCGTGCGTGTGTGCGTGTGTGCGTGTATGTGTGTGTGTGTGTGTGTGTATGCCTGTGTCTGGGCCAATGTTTGTGTTGCATCACAGTCCCCACTGTTCCATAAGGTGTTTTTTTTATCTGTTTTTTTTAATCTAATTTTACTTGATGTGGAACAGAGTTCCATGTAGTCATGGCTCAATGTAGTACTGTGTGCCTCTCTGATCTGGACTTGGGGACTGTGAAGAGACCTCTTGAGGCATGTCTTGTGAGGTATGCATGGGTGTCCGAGCTGTGGTGCCAGTAGTTTAGACAGCTTGGTGCATTCAACATGTCAATACCTATCATAAATAAAAGTAGTGATGAAGTCAATCTCTCCTCCACTTTCAGCCAGGAGAGATTGACATGCATATTATTAATATTAGCTCTCTGTGTACATCCAAGGGCCAGCCGTACAGCCCTGTTCTTAGCCAATTGCAATTTTCCAAAGTCCTTTTTTGCGGCACCTGACCACACGACTGAACAGAAGTCAAGGTGCAACAAAACTAGGGCCTGTAGGACCTACCTTGCTGTTAAGAAGGCAGAGCATCTCTTTATTATAGACAGACTTCTCTCCCTCTTAGCTACTACTTAATCAATATGTTTTGACCATGACAGTTACTCAAAGTCAGTGGCATGTCATTAGTAAAAAAAATAAAAAAGCAAGGGGCCTAAACAGCTACCCCGGGGAATTCCTGATTCTAACTCGATTATATTTGATAGGCTTCCGTTAAAGAACACCCTCCGTGTTCTGTTAGAAAAGTAACTGTTTATCCACATTATAGCAGGGGGTGTAAAGCCATAACGCATACTTTTTTTCCAGCAGTAGACTATGATCAATAATGTCAAAAGCTGCACACAAGACAGCCCCCACAATCATTTTATCATACATTTCTCCTTTGCCCCCTCAGTACAGCAAGCTGTTCATGATCTGCACCATGGTTTTGACTAAATTGTCACGGTCGTTGTATGGAGGAGACCAAGGCTCAGCTTGGTGGGCGTACATACTTCTTTTATTAAAGAAAGAACACTGAACAAAATGAACAAAAAAAACTAAACGAACCGTGATGCAAATATGAGAAGTGCAGACAGGCAACTAAACATAGAATAAGAACCCACAAAATACCCCAGGAATATAGCTCACTAAATATGGTCCCCAATCAGAGACAACAATAAACAGCTGCCTCTGAGAACCAATCTAGGCAACCATAGACATATAAACACCTAGACTTACAAAACCCGCTAGACATACAAAAACCCCTAGACAATTCAAAAACGAAACCAAAACAGCCCTCGTCACACCCTGACCTAACCAAAATGATAAAGACAACAAAGATAACTAAGGTCAGGGCGTGATATCAATTGACTCAAAAATCACTTACTGATCTTAAACTAGTGTTCAATGATACTAAAACCACGTTTATGTTGTCCTCTAGGTCTCGTAATATTTACCCTGAGGACCTGCATATTTGAACATTACAATACTAAGGTCAGACATCTTTTTCCACCTAATACATTTTCCAATTCCTGATCCCCAAATCAATATTTATTCCCACACAAAGCAGTTATGGTTTAGTTATAGTTATCCATGAGTTTTTACTCTGTTTACTAGAACCTAACAGTATTCAGGACACAAAGTTAATTTCTTTGCCACATTTTTTGCAATATTACTTTAGTGCCTTGTTGCAAACAGGATGCATGTTTTGGAATATTTTTGTTATGTACAGGCTTCCTTCTTTTCACTCTGTGAATGAGGTTAATATTGTAACTACAATGTTGTTGATCCATCCTCAGTTTTCTCCTGTCACAGCCATTAAACTCACAGCCATTAACGGTTTTAAAGTCACCATAGATGTCATGGTGAGATCTTTGAGCGGTTTCCTATCTCTCCGGATACTGAGTTAGGAAGGTGTCGGTATCTTTGTAGTGACTGGGTGCCCTTCTTTGCGAGGCATTGGAACATCTCCCTGGTCTGTGTGGTTGAATCTGTGTTTGAAATCACTCTCGCTCTATCTCTCTTTGTCAATTTTTCAATTTAAGGGGCTTCATTGGCTTGGGAAACATATGTTTACATTGGAATAAACAATACAACATTTACAGTAAACATTACACTCACAAAAGTTCCAAAAGAATAAAGACACCCCTCAGTCAGGTGAGTCGAGCCTATATGCAGAGATCAAAGGATCAAAGGAAGTGCAACAACGGCCATGTGTCAGATGAAACTCTACAATGGTGTGTGTGTGTGTGTGTGTGTGTGTGTGTGTGTGTGTGTGTGTGTGTGTGTGTGTGTGTGTGTGTGTGTGTGTGTGTGTGTGTGTGTGTGTGTGTGTGTTTGTTGCCACGTGCCATCTTTTCATGGCTGAAGGTCTTTGGCACCTGTTTAGGGATGGGTGTCATGGTTGATTAATCCAACCACTACAACATGTGTCTGATAGCTCTGTTAATGTCTTGGGGATACAGAGCTCTGCTATGTGTCAGACAGACGGACTGCTGTAACCAATGGAAACAGATGGATGAGGGCAACACTGACAGTGTCAAGGACAAAGAGAGAAAGTTTTTTTTTTTAACTGACGGAAATGTTTCATGTACAGCCTCAGGTTCCCTCGAAATCACACTGTTTCCACCAGTATCTCCCTAAGAAAAACATGTTTATGTGATGTTACTGTACTGAATTATATAGCTAGATACATTTTTTGGTGTGTTCCTGGTCAGAAAATGCTGTCGGTCACTTAGCTAGCTCGGTGCATTATCATCTACCATAAAAACACTACCATCTCAACAATCTGCCTATTTAGGTTTGGCAAGCTAAAGTTAGCTAGTTGAAATAAAAGCACTGGGCATCTTGTTGGGTTTAACCAGAAGGGGACTAGGGTTCCAATTTTGGAACACCCCCCCTCCACGTTCAGCTGGAAGGTGGCGCATGGAACGCAAAAATATTCCTAAAAATATTTAACCTCCACACATTAACAAGTCCAATGGCTCAAATGAAAGATAAACACCTTGTTTATCTACCCAGCAAGTCAGATTTCTAAAATGTTTTACGGCGAAAACATAGCACATATTTATGTCAAACCACCACCGAAGACACGGCTAATTTGCATAGCCAAGTTGAAAAAAATATGCAATCAACAAACGCAGGATTAAAAGAAAAATAATGCACTAACCTTTTGAAATCTTCATCAGATGACAGTAATATAACATGTTACACAGTACATTTATGTTTTTTTCAATAATATGCTATATATATCCATAAATCTCTGTTTACAATGATGCAATCGTTAAAAAAATGCTACTCAAATGTCCTGAGAAATGACGATAGCTCCGGCAGATAACGTCAGCTAACAAGGAATACACATCATAAACTTTGACTAAATATGCATGTTCTACATATATATAGTTAGATACACTTCTTCTGAATGCAATCGCTGTTACATTTATTTTTAACGTTACAGGTTTCGTTCACTAGGCTATACTATGAGTCGGCGCTCAAAAAGTAGCATTATGGCTCCTCTATCTTGGAGTCCACATAAACCCAAATTTACCACATAAATATTCCCTTACCTTTGCTGTTCTTCCATCAGAAGACCTGGAAGGAATTATACTTACCAAAAACAGCGTTTAGTTTTGCAGTCTGTGTCTTTCGGTTCTCAAACACGACACATTTGAAATGTAGCCAAAAGTCAAGTGGATGCACACCAAAACGTCGAACTTACATATTATATGTCGATTAAACTTGTCAAACTAACTTCATAATCAAGCTTTAACATGTTATAAAGGTGTACAGCAATCGTGAGGACGAACAGAAACGCATGCATTATATAATCGATCTTGGAAAAAAGACAGGACCTGAGCCGAGCGCGCATAAAAGTGACCTGTTTTTTCGCGTGACCGAAAGGTTTCGGCCTGCCAAAACTCTTGTGAGCGCGCGATTCTCACAATGAGAAGCCCCATTGAAAGCTGAGACAGAGAGACTGTTCCCAGACCTGTAACTGCTTGGGAAGGGTGGGGGCGATGACGTCAATGTTGGGCCAACTTTTATGATGACAAGAGAGAGTTTGGGAGAATGACTGCCCTGAGAGTTCTGCTTTACATACAGACATAATTTAAACGGTTTTAGAAGCTTTAGAGTGTTTTCTATTCAATAATATTTTTCATTTGCATATATTAGCAACTTTTGACCAAAAAAAATTGTTTACTATGGGCACGCAATTACTCCAGCGGGGGCAGTAGACAGCCCTATCCCCATGAGTTAAGGAAGAGTAGCTACATGATGTTGTCGTTAGATTCCTTTGTGTACAAAACAGTCTGAATACATTTACATTATATTACATTTAAGTCATTTAGCAGACGCTCTTATCCAGAGCGACTTACAAATTGGTGCATTCACCTTATGCCATCCAGTGGAACAGCCACTTTACAATAGTGCATCTAAATCTTTTAACCTGTTAGGCCGCCCCATCCCGCATACGGGATCGTGACTACAGCCTCAAGCTCATTACCATAACGCAACATTAGCGATTTCTGAAAATTGCAAAATAAATGAAATAAATATGCCTGTCCTCAAGCTTATCCTTTTCTTAACAATCCTGTCGTCTCAGATTTTCAAAATATGCTTTAGAACCAGAGAAAATCAATAATTTGTGTAAGAGTGGTGATAGCTAGCGTAGCATTTAGCGTTAGCATTTAGCACGCAACATTCACAAAAACCAGCAAAGGGATCAAATAAAATCATTTACCTTTGAAGAACTTCAGATGTTTCAATGAGGAGACTCTCAGTTACATAGCAGATGTCCAGTTTTTCCTGAAAGATGCTTGTGTAGGACACAACGTTCCGTTTTGTTACTATGCATTTGGCTACCCTAACCGAAAATTCAGTCACCTAAACGTCGAACTTTTTTCCGAATTAACTCCATAATATCGACTGAAACATGGAAAACGTTGTTTGAATCAATCCTCAAGGTGTTTGGTCATATATCTCTTCATTGAAATGCCAGTCCTAGACACGTGCATTCTTCTCTGATTCGGATGGAAAAATACTGGGACCTGACTTTTGCGCACCAATTTCCACGCAGACACCATGCGGGACACTTGGTAATTGTAGGCTCTTATGGCCAATCTTCCAATGATATGCCTACAAAGACGTCACAATGCTGCAGACACCTGGGGGAAACGATAGGAAGTGTCCGTTGATTCCTGTGCCATTCACAGCCATATAAGGAGATCATTGAAAACGTGCCTTCAAAAATCCTGTTGATTTCCTGGTCACTCAAACATCTTGGTTTTGCCTGTAGATATTGTTCTAGGGCACTCACAGTGAAAATCTTTACAGTTCTGGAAACGTCAGAGTGTCTTCTTTCCAAAACTATCAATTCCAAGCATAGTCGAGCATCTTTTCGTGACAAAATATCGCGCTAAAAACGGGCACGTCTTTTTATCCAAAAATGAAATACTGCCCCTAGAGTTCTAACAGGTTGGGGGTGAGAAGGATTACTTTATCCTATCCTAGGTATTCCTTAAAGAGGTGGGGTTTCAGGTGTCTCCGGAAGGTGGTGATTGACTCCGCTGTCCTGGCGTCGTGAGGGAGTTTGTTCCACCATTGGGGAGCCAGAGCAGCGAACAGTTTTGACTGGGCTGAGCGGGAACTGTACTTCCTCAGTGGTAGGGAGGCGAGCAGGCCAGAGGTGGATGAACGCAGTGCCCTTGTTTGGGTGTAGGGCCTGATCAGAGCCTGCGGATGCGAGCTTCAACTGGAAGCCAGTGGAGAGAGCGGAGGAGCGGGGTGACGTGAGAGAACTTGGGAAGGTTGAACACCAGACGGGCTGCGGCGTTCTGGATGAGTTGTAGGGGTTTAATGGCACAGGCAGGGAGCCCAGCCAACAGCGAGTTGCAGTAATCCAGACGGGAGATGACAAGTGCCTGGATTAGGACCTGCGCCGCTTCCTGTGTGAGGCAGGGTCGTACTCTGCGGATGTTGTAGAGCATGAACCTACAGGAACGGGCCACCGCCTTGATGTTAGTTGAGAACGACAGGGTGTTGTCCAGGATCACGCCAAGGTTCTTAGCGCTCTGGGAGGAGGACACAATGGAGTTGTCAACCGTGATGGCGAGATCATGGAACGGGCAGTCCTTCCCCGGGAGGAAGAGCAGCTCCGTCTTGCCGAGGTTCAGCTTGAGGTGGTGATCCGTCATCCACACTGATATGTCTGCCAGACATGCAGAGATGCGATTCGCCACCTGGTCATCAGAAGGGGGAAAGGAGAAAATTAATTGTGTGTCGTCTGCATAGCAATGATAGGAGAGACCATGTGAGGTTATGACAGAGCCAAGTGACTTGGTGTATAGCGAGAATAGGAGAGGGCCTAGAACAGAGCCCTGGGGGACACCAGTGATGAGAGCGCGTGGTGAGGAGACAGATTCTCGCCACACCACCTGGTAGGAGCGACCTGTCAGGTAGGACGCAATCAAGCGTGGGCCGCGCCGGAGATGCCCAACTCGGAGAGGGTGGAGAGGAGGATCTGATGGTTCACAGTATCGAAGGCAGCCGATAGGTCTAGAAGGATGAGAGCAGAGGAGAGAGAGTTAGCTTTAGCAGTGCGGAGCGCCTCCGTGATACAGAGAAGAGCAGTCTCAGTTGAATGACTAGTCTTGAAACCTGACTGATTTGGATCAAGAAGGTCATTCTGAGAGAGATAGCGGGAGAGCTGGCCAAGGACGGCACGTTCAAGAGTTTTGGAGAGAAAAGAAAGAAGGGATACTGGTCTGTAGTTGTTGACATCGGAGGGATCGAGTGTAGGTTTTTTCAGAAGGGGTGCAACTCTCGCTCTCTTGAAGACGGAAGGGACGTAGCCAGCGGTCAGGGATGAGTTGATGAGCGAGGTGAGGTAAGGGAGAAGGTCTCCGGAAATGGTCTGGAGAAGAGAGGAGGGGATAGGGTCGAGCGGGCAGGTTGTTGGGCGGCCGGCCGTCACAAGACGCGAGATTTCATCTGGAGAGAGAGGGAGAAAGAGGTCAGAGCACAGGGTAGGGCAGTGTGAGCAGAACCAGCGGTGTCGTTTGACTTAGCAAACGAGGATCGGATGTCGTCGACCTTCTTTTCAAAATGGTTGACGAAGTCATCTGCAGAGAGGGAGGAGGGGGGATTCAGGAGGGAGGAGAAGGTGGCAAAGAGCTTCCTAGGGTTAGAGGCAGATGCTTGGAATTTAGAGTGGTAGAAAGTGGCTTTAGCAGCAGAGACAGAGGAGGAAAATGTAGAGAGGAGGGAGTGAAAGGATGCCAGGTCCGCAGGGAGGCGAGTTTTCCTCCATTTCCGCTCGGCTGCCCGGAGCCCTGTTCTGTGAGCTCGCAATGAGTCGTCGAGCCACGGAGCGGGAGGGGAGGACCGAGCCGGCCTGGAAGATAGGGGACATAGAGAGTCAAAGGATGCAGAAAGGGAGGAGAGGAGGGTTGAGGAGGCAGAATCAGGAGATAGGTTGGAGAAGGTTTGAGCAGAGGGAAGAGATGATAGGATGGAAGAGGAGAGAGTAGCGGGGGAGAGAGAGCGAAGGTTGGGGCGGCGCGATACCACCCGAGTAGGGGCAGTGTGGGAAGTGTTGGATGAGAGCGAGAGGGAAAAGGATACAAGGTAGTGATCGGAGACTTGGAGGGGAGTTGCAATGAGGTTAGTGGAAGAACAGCATCTAGTAAAGATGAGGTCGAGCGTATTGCCTGCCTTGTGAGTAGGGGGGAAGGTGAGAGGGTGAGGTCAAAAGAGGAGAGGAGTGGAAAGAAGGAGGCAGAGAGGAATGAGTCAAAGGTAGACGTGGGGAGGTTAAGGTCGCCCAGAACTGTGAGAGGTGAGCCGTCCTCAGGAAAGGAGCTCATCAAGGCATCAAGCTCATTGATGAACTCTCCGAGGGGACCTGGAGGGCGATAAATGATAAGGATGTTAAGCTTGAAAGGGCTGGTAACTGTGACAGCATGAAATTCAAAGGAGGCGATAGACAGATGGGTAAGGGGAGAAAGAGAGAATGACCACTTGGGAGAGATGAGGATCCCGGTGCCACCACCCCGCTGACCAGAAGCTCTCGGGGTGTGCGAGAACACGTGGGCGGACGAAGAGAGAGCAGTAGGAGTAGCAGTGTTATCTGTGGTGATCCATGTTTCCGTTAGTGCCAAGAAGTCGAGGGACTGGAGGGAGGCATAGGCTGAGATGAACTCTGCCTTGTTGGCCGCAGATCGGCAGTTCCAGAGGCTACCGGAGACCTGGAACTCCACGTGGGTCGTGCGCGCTGGGACCACCAGATTAGGGTGGCCGCGGCCACGCGGTGTGGAGCGTTTGTATGGTCTGTGCAGAGAGGAGAGAACAGGGATAGACAGACACATAGTTGACAGGCTACAGAAGAGGCTACGCTAATGCAAGGAGATTGGAATGACAAGTGGACTACACGTCTCGAATGTTCAGAAAGTTAAGCTTACGTAGCAAGAATCTTATTGACTAAAATGATTAAAATGATACAGTACTGCTGAAGAAGGCTAGCTGGCAGTGGCTGCGTTGTTGACTTTGTAGGCTAGCTGGCAGTGGCTGCGTTGTTGACACTACACTAATCAAGTCGTTCCGTTGAGTGTAATAGTTTCTACAGTGCTGCTATTTGGAGGCTAGCTGGCTAGCTAGCAGTGTTGATTACGTTACGTTGCGTTAAAGAACGACAATAGCTGGCTAGCTAACCTAGAAAATCGTTCTAGACTACACAATTATCTTTGATACACAGACGGCTATGTAGCTAGCTATGTAGCTAGCTACGATCAAACAAATCAAACCGTTGTGCTGTAATGAAATGAAATGAAAATGTGATACTACCTGTGGAGCGAAGCGGAATGCGACCGGGTTGTTGAGTGCGGAAGTTCTATTCAGTAGACGTTGGCTAGCTGTTGGCTAGCTAGCAGTGTCTCCTACGTTAAGGACGACAAATAGCTGGCTAGCTAACCTCGGTAAATTAAGATAATCACTCTAAGACTACACGCTCTAAACTACACAATTATCTTGGATACGAAGACAGCAAAGACAACTATGTAGCTAGCTAACACTACACTAATCAAGTCGTTCAGTTGAGTGTAATAGTTTCTACAGTGCTGCTATTCGGTAGACGGTGGACGTTTGCTAGCTGGCTAGCTGCAGGGCAGATAGCAGTGTAGACTACGTTAGGACGACGAAATACGAAGTTGCAATAAAAGTGCTGACTGTTTCACTTTGTTGTCCTCTTTCTTTTCCCTTTTCTTCTGTCCTTCTTTTGTCCTTATTTTGTCTTCCTTTCTTCTGTTAACTAGATATTTTTTGTTGTTATTCTTTGTAAGCTAGCTTGCTTCAAATACAGAATACAGAAGATGTTAGCTAGCCAACTATTTAAGTAGCCTTGTTGGCTAACTTGAACATTGAAAACACTAAGGTTAGCAGCTAACATAGCTAGCAGGCTACAAACGTAACTCAACACTTATTGTACCTAACGTTACCAGTCCATGAGAACAGTGGGCCATTTCGGCACCACTCTTCCACCCTTAAAAATTAATCCCACCGTTTATCCAGTGCATAGATGCGTCATTAGCAGTCTTTTTCTCTTTTGGGGACAAGTTGATTCAGATCCAAGAACAGAGAATGATGCTTGTTGGCTTCATCTGCTCTGTTTGTTTCTGGTGGCTGTATCTGTCACACGCTGATCTGTTTCACCTGTCTTTGTGCTTGTCTCCACCCCCCACCAGTTGTCTCCCATCTACCCCCATTATCCCCTGTGTATTTCTGTTTTCTGTTCGTCTGTTGCCAGTTTGTCTTGTCCCGTAAAGTCCTACCAGCCTGTTCCCGTGTTTCCTGTGCTCTAGTTTTTGTTTTTCCTAGTCTTCCCAGTTCTGACCATTCTGCCTATCCTGACCCTGATCCTGCCTGCCGTCCTGTACCTGCCTGACTCTGATTTGGATTATGACTCTTTTTCCTGCCCCTTGTAAAATAATAAACTCTGAGACTTGTACTATCCGCCTCCTGTGTCTACATCTGGGTCTTAGCCTGAGCCAGGATAGTAACGTTAGGTTGCAAGTGACTTTTACTTCCTATCCAGCTCTGGAGCAGCAGGGTCATTCGAGTAGGCATGATTAGCGCAAAGACGCTCCTAACCCAGAAGGACAGCCCAAGGCAGCTTTCAAACACCACACAGGAAGTGGGGCGGCATACTGTCACCCACAACCTGCTGATTTCTGCTGTTAGGATGTTGTTGGTCTTCTGAGTATTTATTTGCCTTTGATGTTTGTATGCTTGACAGTGAAGGAGGACGTGATCTGTAGTTTCTGCTGCTGGACAGTTGGGACATGAGCCTATTTCACAGGCAATGATATATTATTATATTATTATTTATGATCGACTTGACTGTCTTTTGTAGTTGAAGTGAAACCAGTGGGAGGATAGAAAGTAAATGCCAATCCTTTTCCCCTTCTGTCCATTCCTTTTGCAATTTGTCGGTGATACTGATTCTGGTGAGTGATTACAGTGCCTGTAATATGTTTTATACTAGGTCTGACCTGCTGCGGTGTGACTCCCATGCAGTGTTTGTAGAACTGAGATAGAGACAGTATAGATGAATGTGCTAGGGGGTTTGTGTTCTATCTAGGATAGGGCTAAGATACAGGCCATGAGTTCGGAGGTGAATACTGAAAGGTTATTTGTTAGTCTTTTTTTCTGGCTAATCTGTATGTCTGAGACATGTCCTGTCACCAGGTCCTTGGAACAGTCTGTGTAAGTGTGTGTTGTTGTCATGCCCTGACCATAGAGAGCTGTTTATTCTCTATGTTGGTTAGGTTGGGGTGTGATTAAGGGTGGGTTATCTAGGGGAATTATATACCTATGTTGGCCTGATTATGGTTTCCAATCAGAGGCAGCTGTTTATCGTTGTCTCTGATTGGGGATCATATTTAGGTAGCCATTTCCCCATTGTGATTTGTGGGATTTTGACTATGTTTGTGTGTAGTTGCTTTCTGCACTGAATGTAGCTTCACGGTTCGTTTATTCACTTTATTGTTTTGTACTTTAAGTTTTTTTCTTCCAAATAAAAGGATGGAAACATACCACGCTGCATCTTGGTCCACTCCTTATAACGATCGTGACAGTTGTTGAGTGGTATCTTGATTCTACATACCCTGCCGTCAGCAGTCCAACCGCCCATTTGTCCTCTCCTTCCCGAATCCTCTCAAGAAGGTTAAAATCCACTTTTGGGGATGGCAAGAACACTAAAGGTATGGGTACATACTAAATGTATGAGCACAGTCAATCCCACGTAGGTTTCTTTTACCCCTAGGTCCTCGGCCCATTTATTGATGTTCCATCCGAAGGCTTCATTATTCTTGCAGCTCCCCCTACTTTGTGCAATTTCCACCTGAAGACATACCCAAATCTAACAGCCTGTAGCTCAGGCACAGAACCAAGGATATGCATATTCGTGGTACCATTTGAAAGAAAACACTCTGAAGTTTGGGTAAATGTGAAATTAATGTAGGAGATTAACACACAATAGATCTGGTTTAGATAAAACAATGAGAAAAAACATATGTTTTTCTTTTTCTTTTTGTATCATCATCTTTAAAATAAACAAGATAAAACACACATTCAGATAGGATGATGGGGACAATTTCAGTGAAAAATATAAGAGGGCAAAGTTTCAGAATGATAACTTCCAAAATGAGTGTGCTACATGACATTTATCATGAAGTCACCCAGGTGTCCCACACAAGTAGCCCAAATGTACCCAAGTGGCCAAATTGGTGAAGGTATACATTTTGAAACAAATAACTAAATACATAATAATAAATGGTATTCTAACACACGCCCCCAAAAAAATGAGGGAAAAAAAAAAATGAGAAAAAAACAATTATTGATAGAAAAAAATGGAAAAAAATATATATACATTTACAAAATAACATGGGTAACTATTTACACACTTTCAATATTTGGAAGACCCTCAGTCCTCTATCAAATCAATTTATATAGCCCCAGCCTAAAACCCCAAACAGCAAGCAATGCAGGTGTAGAAGCACGGTCATCCTTTGGGTCACTGATATGAAGCGTCTGTGAAATAACCAGAAACCTTTTGCAAGACAGTCAATACGTCCCGCGAAATGACCCATCAGGTTTGATTGTGTTACAAACAAAACCAGTTGATTGCAGTGAAACCAAACATGACTGGAAAAGTCATGTTCTGTGTGGGTTATTTACCTGGAATGTGTCGTCGAAAATGGAATGAGACGGAATTCACGACACAAGCGGCTCGCAAAATGTTTCGTCTACAAAAACAGATTTTATCAAACAAAAGATCATTCATTGTGTAACAGTGAGCATTGGGATTGCAAACAGACGAAGATTGTCAAAGGTAAACAATTTATTTTAATGCAGTTTGTGTTTTCGTTACACCTGTGCTCGTTGAAATGTTTGTTTTTCATGGGGCTCTGTGCTCAGACAATCACATCGTGTTCTGTCGCAGTAAATCCTTTTTTAAATCTGACAACGCAGTTGGATTAGCAAGATTCTAGGCCTTCGATACATGTGAGACACTTGTATTTTCATGAATGTTTAATATGACTATTTATGTTGCGATCACCGTATGTTGTGGAATTTTAGCCCGTTAGCGGGTGCTCAGAGAGTTTAAGAATGATGGAGTCCACTGTGTTCTTTGGGACATTCAATACTGCAGAAATGTTTTGGTACCCTTCCCCAGATCTGCGCCTCAACACATAAAGAATACCAGCCCCGTCGTAGACCAGGATGTCCTGCTCCCAGACAAACGAAACAACTTCTTTGCTCGCTTTGAGGACAATACACTGCCAACGACATGGCCCGTTACCAAAACCTGCGGGCTCTCCTTCACTGCAGCCAACGTGAATAAAGCATTTAAACTTGTTAGCCCTTGCAAGGCTGCAGGCCCAGACGGCATCCCTTGCAGCGTCCTTAGAGCACGAGCAGACCAGCTGGCTTGTGTGTTTACGGACATATTCAATCAATCCTTATCCCAGTCTGCTATTCCCACATGCTTCAAGAGGGCCACCATTGTTCCAATTCCCAAGAAAGCTAAGGTAACTGAGCTAAATGACTATCGCCCCGTAGCACTCACCTCCGTCATCATGAAGTGCTTTGAGAGACTAGTCAAGGATCATATCACCTCCACCCTACCTGACACCCTAGACCCACTCCAACTTGCATACCGTCCCAATAGGTTCACAGACGACGCAATACAGGGAGGAGGTGAGGGCCCTCGGAGTGTGGTGTCAGGAAAATAACCTCACACTCAACGTCAACAAAACAAAGGAGATGATCGTGGACTTCAAGAAACAGCAGAGGGATCACCCCCTTATCCACATCGACGGGACAGTAGTGGAGAGGTGGAACATTTTAAGTTCCCCGGCGTACACATCACGGACAAACTGAAATGGTCCACCCAACCTCAAGAGGCTGAAGAAATTCGGCTTTTCACCAAAAACACTCAAACTTTTACAATCGAGAGCATCCTGTCGGGCTGTATCATCGCCTGGTACGGCAACTGCTCCGCCCACAAACGTAAGTCTCTCCAGAGAGTAGTGAGGTCTGCACAACGCATCACCGGAGGCAAACTACCTGCTCTCCAGGACACCTACACCGCCCGATGTCACAGGAAGGCCCAAAACAACATCAAGGACAACAACCACCCGAGCCACTGCCTGTTCACCCCGCTATCATCCAGAAGGCGAGGTCAGTACAGGTGCATCAAAACTGGGACCGAGAGACTGAACAACAGCTTCTATCTCAAGGCCATCAGACTGTTAAACAGCCATCACTAACATTGAGTGGCTGCTGCCAACATACTCCATCTCAAGCCACTTTAATAGTTCAAGATTGGATGTAATAAATGTCACTTTGAAACTTTGCCACTTTATATAATGTTTACACACCCTACACTACTCATCTCATATGTATATACTGTACTCTATGCCATCTACTGCATATTTCCTATGCCGTTCGGCCATCGCTCTTCTATATATATTTGTATGTACATATTCTCATTCATTCCTTTACACAGGTAGTTGTTGTGAAATTGTTAGATTACTTGTTAGATATTACTGCGTGGTCGGAACTAGAAGCACAAGCATTTCGCTACACTCACATTAACATGTGCTAACCATGTGTATGTGACAAATAAAGTTTGATTTGATTTGATCCTGTCTCGGAGCTCTAAGGACAATTCCTTCGACCTCATGGCTTGGATTTTGCTCTGAAATCATGTCCTGTGAATTGAATTTACCACAGGGAGCATTGTGTGTGGATTGAGGAGGTAAAATATTTTATTTAATACATTTTAGAATCAGCCTGCAACGTAACAAAATGTGGAAAAATACTTTCCGAATGCACTGTATATCATCAAAAATAACATTCCGATATGTAAGCCATCCATTTTTTTCTTCCCATCAATACCACAACTTTGTCTCAGGGCAGCAGCTTAGATGACATCAAGTTTTTGTAATAGGGCCGCAGATCCATTGTCGAATTTGGATCTAATGAGAGCAAAATTAACATTCATGAGTGCGGACCGGGATGCCCCGCATGAATCCCTAGTTAAACATCTCATTGCACTTTTTTACAGGATAATATAACTTGTTTTGTGTGGTGCTACCGTGTACATTTGCTGTCAAATCACATTCCTAGATATTTAATACTGCTACACGTTCAAGAATTTGTCCATATAATGAGAGGACACATTTTTACTGGTGTGCTCTTCCCGTTGAAGTAGAGTCTTGGTTTTGAGTATGGAAAAAACAGAGAATCATAGAAGCCTCTTGTGGCCAAAGTGCAGTTTTAGCATGGGCAGCGCTATTGATGGCTTCCAACATACTTCCGCCATTTTAAAGTAGTCAAAGTCGTCAACTGGGTGGGGATTCCTAGGGGTTTTAGCCTCTTTAGCGGCCTCTTATTCATATTGCTCCACCATAAGTGTAGGGTGACGTCTTGATCCAAAGCACGACAGAGTCCAAAAAAGTATTAATCATAATGTTCATTAGAAGTCCTTCTCGACATATTGTCTAGGTCTTTTTCCATGTCGAAGAAAACAGTAACTAGGCTTCCTTGTTAGCCTGTGCTTTACGGATATCTGTTTATAGACACATTATTCCATCTCGAGTGGACCGACCATTTATTGTTGAGTTATTGGCCTGTATTGGTTGTAAGTGTTGTTTTTTTCCCTGTTTTTTCTATGGGAACTACTACAGCATGTAATATACCTATTACCCGTACTCTGTTTATGAATTTAAGAATAATCTGTAGAGAGCTGTCTGATAGGTGTCGGTTTATTTCATGGGGTTTTCGGTCTGCTCCCGGGTTGGAGCAGCCGGCGTCATTTCATTTCAGCCGTGGAGAATTCAGCATCCTGTCACGTACTCCCTCGCCGGCACTCAAGGTCACCAGGCTGCTCATTATTACGTACACCTGTCACCTTCGTTACGCGCACTCGCGCCTCATCAGACTCATCAGACTCACCTGGACTCCATCACCTGCCTGACTACCTTCCCTATATATGTCAATCCCTTTGGTTCTTTCTGGAATCATAATTTCTGTAACCGTCAATTAGGCAGACTAAGTCACAGGAATCCATTACATCCTCCTCTGTCTCCAAGATGGCGTAGCAGTAAGATGTCTTGTCGTGTCGTGTCCCTTGTATATATCGTTTTTTTTTCGTTTTTACATATTTTTCTTCGCATATCTTTTAAAACATTTTGCTAAACCTCAACTTCTAAATACTCTCCTGCAACCCGCCTCACCCAATGTAGCTATTTTTCCTAAAGTATTTATATTTACTTCGGATCCGGAACCCCTCAACTGAAGCTAGCCAGCTAACTACCAGTTATCAGTCAGCAAAACATTGCTAGCGGTCTTCAGCTAACTGGTCATCAGCTAACCTTTAGCTCGGAAAGCTCTCGCCAGTTCGAACAACGCGACATAACGGACCTATTCTTTTTTTATTCCCGGATTCCCTCCGGATTCCCACCGCAAACGGAACATTTTCAACTGGATCTTCACAACTAGCTATCTAGCTAACCGCAACCCCGGATGATTACTCCTGGCTAGCGTTTCCACCCACTTAGCTTGAAGCTAGCCCGGCCAGAGCTTGTGTGCTACCACCGTACCGTAGCATACTCCTGGGCTACAATATCCGGACCCACGACCGGTCTATCGATGTCACCGCATGAAGAGGAATAAACAGACTCACCCCATCGCGACGTCCCCCAAAGGCTAACTCTCTAGCCCTTGCTTGCTAATTCGGCCTGCTAACTGCTAGCTTGTTTAGCCCCGGTCCGCTAACTGCTACCTTGTTTAGCCCCGGCCTACTAACTGTTAGCTTGTTAGCACAGGCCTGCTAACCGTTTGAATCGCCGCGTCCCAAACACTCACTGGACCCATATTTACTTTCTATCTCTTTTCGATTTTTAATTTGTTTATACCTTCCGGTAACTTGCCTCACCCAATGTGATACGGAATCGCTATTATTTTTAATTTTTAGAACACACTCAAGAACCTCCAGAAGCTAACCAGCTAACTAGCTACAAGCTATTTAGTCATTGTTAGTTTTTTTTACCTGGATAACACTCGCCAGTCCAACTTCCCTGCCCCATCCACCGCTGCCCCCTGGACACTGATCACTTGGCTACATAGCTGATGCATGCTGGACTGTCCATTAATCACGGTACTCCATTCTGCTTGTTTATGTTTTATCTGTCGGCCCCAGCCGCACTCAGGCTCTGTGTGTAGTTAATCCGACCCTCCCTGCCGAGTCAACGCCATTTTACCTGCTGTTGTTGTGCTAGCTAATTAGCTGTTGTTGTCTCACCTACTGTTTTAGCTAGCTCTCCCAATTCAACACCTGTGAATACTGTATGCCTCGCTGTATGTCTCTCTCAAAGGTTAGTTATCATTGTTTTAGTTTACAATGGAGCCCCTAGTTCCACTCTTCATACCCCTGATACCTCCTTTGTCCCACCTCCCACACATGCGGTGACCTCACCCATTACAACCAGCATGTCCAGAGATACAACCTCTCTCATCATCACCCAGTGCCTGGGCTTACCTCCGCTGTACCCGCACCCCACCATACCCCTGTCTGCGCATTAAGCCCTGAATATATTCTACCATGCCCAGAAACCTGCTCCTCTTATTCTCTGTCCCCAACGCTCTAGGCGACCAGTTTTGATAGCCTTTAGCCGCACCCTCATACTACTCCTCCTCTGTTCCGCGGGTGATGTGGAGGTAAACCCAGGCCCTGCATGTCCCCAGGCACCCTCATTTGTTGACTTCTGTGATCGAAAAAGCCTTGGTTTCATGCATGTCAACATCAGAAACCTCCTCCCTAAGTTTGTTTTACTCACTGCTTTAGCACACTCTGCTAACCCTGATGTCCTTGCCGTGTCTGAATCCTGGCTCAGGAAGACCACCAAAAATTCTGAGATTTCCATACCCAACTATAACATCTTCCGTCAAGATAGAACTGCCAAATGGGGAGGAGTAGCCTGCAAAGTAATGTCATACTTTCCAGGTCCATACCCAAACAGTTCGAACTACTAATTTTGAAAATTACTCTCTCCAGAAATAAGTCTCTCACTGTTGCCGCCTGCTACCGACACCCCTCAGCTCCTAGCTGTGCCCTGGACACCATTTGTGAATTTACGCCCCCCATCTAGCTTCAGAGTTTGTTCTGTTAGGTGACCTAAACTGGGATATGCTTAACACCCCGGCAGTCCTACAATCTAAGCTAGATGCCCTCAATCTCACACAAATCATCAAGGAACCCACCATGTACAACCCTAACTCTGTAAACAAGGGCACCCTCATAGACGTCATCCTGACCAACTGGCCCTCCAAATACACCTCCGCTGTCTTCAACCAGGATCTCAGCGATCACTGCCTCATTGCCTGTATCCGCTATGGAGCCGCAGTCAAACGACCACCCCTCATCACTGTCAAACGCTCCCTAAAACACTTCTGTGAGCAGGCCTTTCTAATCGACCTGGCCCGGGTATCCTGGAAGGACATTGACCTCATCCCGTCAGTTGAGGATGCCTGGTCATTCTTTAAAAGTAACTTCCTCAACATTTTAGATAAGCATACACCGTTTCAAAAATGCAGAACTAAGAACAGATATAGCCCTTGGTTCACTCCAGACCTGACTGCCCTCGACCAGCACAAAAACATCCTGTGGCGGACTGCAATAGCATCGAATAGTCCCCGCGATATGCAACTGTTCAGGGAAGTCAGGAACCAATACACGCAGTCAGTCAGGAAAGCCAAGGCCAGCTTCTTCAGGCAGAAGTTTGCATCCTGTAGCTCCAACTCCAAAAAGTTCTGGGACACTGTGAAGTCCATGGAGAACAAGAGCACCTCCTCCCAGCTGCCCACTGCACTGAGGCTAGGTAACACGGTCACCACAAACTTCAACAAGCATTTCTCAACGGCTGGCCATGCCTTCCGCCTGGCTACTCCAACCTCGGCCAACAGCTCCGCCCCCCACAGCTACTCGCCCAAGCCTCTCCAGGTTCTCCTGTACCCAATTCCAGATAGCAGATGTTCTGAAAGAGCTGCAAAACCTGGACCCGTACAAATCAGCTGGGCTTGACAATCTGGACCCTCTATTTCTGAAACTATCCGCCGCCATTGTCGCAACCCCTATTACCAGCCTGTTCAACCTCTCTTTCATTATCGTCTGAGATCCCCAAGGATTGGAAAGCTGCCGCAGTCATCCCCCTCTTCAAAGGGGGAGACACCCTGGACCCAAACTGTTACAGACCTATATCCATCCTGCCCTGCCTATCTAAGGTCTTCGAAAGCCAAGTCAACAAACAGGTCACTGACCATCTCGAATCCCACTGTACCTTCTCCGCTGTGCAATCAGGTTTCCGAGCCGGTCACGGGTGCACCTCAGCCACGCTCAAGGTACTAAACAATATCATAACCGCCATCGATAAAAGACAGTACTGTGCAGCTATATTCATCGATTCATCGACCTCAATCACCATATTCTTATCGGCAGACTCAGTAGCCTCGGTTTTTCGGATGACTGCCTTGCCTGGTTCACCAATTACTTTGCAGACAGAGTTCAGTGTGTCAAATTGGAGGGCATGCTGTCCGGTCCTCTGGCAGTCTACCTCCTCTTGCCTTTTGCACACAATGTATATAGACTCCCCTTTTTTTCTCCTGTGTTATTGACTTGTTAATTGTTTACTCCACGTATAACTCTGTGTTGTCTGTTCACACTGCTATGCTTTATCTTGGCCAGGTCGCAGTTGCAAATGAGAACTTGTTCTCAACTAGCCTACCTGGTTAAATAAAGGTGAAATAAAATACAAATAAAATACCCCACAGTGTGTCATTTGCGTTGTCATGGTTCACGAAACCCATGGTTCGGTACGTTTTGCAGCTTTGGGGTTACAGTTCGGTTTCGGGAGGTCACATGCCCCGAATACAACAGGTGTTAACTTACATTGAAATGCTTACTTACAAGCCCTTAAAACCTCTTATGGACAGGGGAGATGCTAGCGTCTCAACTGGCCAATTGCCAGGGGAAATGCAGAGCGCCAGATTCAAATACAATGCTATAAAATTCAAACTTTCATTAAATCACAAATGTAAGATACTCAAATAAAGCTACATTCGCTGTGAATCCAGCCAACATGTCAGATTTTAAAAATGCTTTTCGGCGAAAGCATAATAAGCTATTATCTGATAGCCTGCACCCATCTGCACCAGCAGTAAACAAAGGAGCTAGCGTATCTATGGATAACGTTATATCTTTAGAAAAAAATGCAGTAGAAAGGATTTTCTACGCATATCGAGCAGCTCATTTTATAGATACAAGATGCTCCACCGCAGACCAATTTGAAACAAATTTCTCGGCATGTCCAGTCGACTCATTATCTCAGCCAATCAAGGCTAGCGAGAAGGTTCCTGGCTTTTTCTTTGGCTAAACCAACTACTCTCGTAATTTCACAATTGTATTCGTATTTACAGATGGCATAAAAGTGTTTTATTAAGGCACATGAAAGTTCACATGTTCGAGAAGAACTTCCTGCAAAACAAAAACGCATTTTGATAAAAACATTTGTTCAGTTCAAACGGCTCTCCTGTGAAGTTGTGACTTGCGACATATGCCTCGTTTCCTGAATCAAGTCACATTTACTTAATTTGAAGGAGCATAGTCGAGCATCTTTTCCTGACAAAATATCTTGTTTAAAACAGGAACGTTTTTCATCCCAAAATTAAAATAGTGCCCCCTAACACTTAACTGGTTAATGTGTTCCAGGGACCACTCCACTTCTGATTTCCATATAAACGTTGGGCCATGGATCTTCCTTTTGCACTCCAGAAACGTGTTTCCACTCAGTCCTGAGGCATAATCAGCAGGATTTTTCCTAGTGTCCACATACCTCCACTTTGATACGGATGTGTTCTCTCTGATAACAGATATCCTATTGGCCACAAATGTTTAAAACATTGTATGCTCATTGGCTATGTACTTGAGCACTGACTGGCTGTCTGTCCAGAACACAGAGTCTTCCAGCTTCAGCTGTAGTTCTGTACGCAGCATCTTGTCCACCTTTATACTTAGTACTGCAGCATCTCCATGCGAGCAATTGTTATCTGCTTCAGAGGTGCAACTCTGGGCTTCCACATGACAACAGATACATGAACATCCCCCCTTTGATTCATCAATCTTACATAGCTGACTGTTCAATAACCTAGGCAACTGGCATCTGAGAAATGGTGCAGTTGACCTTGAGTGATTGGGCCAAAGTTAGTTGGCTTAATACACCTTTCAATCTAAATCTCTCCAAATCCCTAGTCTTTTTCATCCACTTTTCAGAGAAACACGTGGGGATATTCTTATCCCAGCCACAGCTTCTTCTACACAGCTCCTATAATAGCAGTTTGGCAGTTTGGCAGGCAGGGTGAAGGAAGCCCGGGGGATCATATATAGAACTCACCATGGATCTAATTCCTCTATTTGTGTGGGGTTGGTCTTTGATGGTAACATTAAAAGTAAATGTGTCAATCTCCACACACCATTGTACTCCCAATGCTCTTTCAATGGAAAGTTTGTCTATGTCCAAATTCAAGCTCTGTCAGCTTCTGAGATGGAGGCTAGTACAGTTCAGCTATTGCTCACCCACTTGGAGAGATGGAATCCTCCTTTAGGACAAGTAGCTGTGATATCTCTTCAGTGACACTGATTTCAGGTAGTCAGCAACATAACAATGATTTCTAACTGTGTCAACCACCTCCGGATGACAACATTCTTCTGCAGTTTCCTTTAGTGCAGAGATGACACAGCTCGGTGACGATACAGCTCCAAACAGATGTACAGTCATGCGATACTCAACAGGTGAGAGGTTAGTGTCACCTCCAGGCCACCACAAGAACCTCCGGAAATCAACATCACTGTGTGATACCTTTACATGGTGAAACATTGCTTGTACGTCAAACATCATTGCTACAGGCTCCCGAGCACACCTGCAAGACTGTTAATCCCAGATCTGGGCCTTGAAGAAGCTCTGAGTTCAGTGATGTGTCCTTATATATAGCAGCACAGTCAAAATCAACTCTGAGTGTCCCTTTCTTTGAGTGATATACCCAATGGTCTGGAATGTAACATTCTTAACAAACTAGTAATTTAACAAACTAGTTGCTCTTCTGGCACTCTCAGCGTACACCTTGTCAATGACATCAGAGACGAAACCTTTGTACATCTCATGGAAGTGTTTATTTCTCTTGAACTTGCATTTCAGGTTTAGGAGGCGCTGTTCAGCAACATGACGGTTGTCGGGTAATGTGACGTTAAACTTCCTGAAAGGTAACCTTAGTCTGTAATGGCCCTTCTGTTACTGACAGAATCATTCATAATCTTCATAAACCGTTTGTCTTCCACTGACATTTATTTCTTCTCCTCGTAGGACTTGTCATTGAAATCTGTGTTGTATTTACTTAGCAAAATTTCTTCCAGGTTTGAAACTGAAATTCTGTTAGCTGTAACAGAAGGACGGTGACTCTTGTCCTCATTATTATGTCTTCTAAGGGGGCCGGTGACAACCCACCTCAGTAGGGTCCTTACAGCATATGGTCCATTTTCACAGCTGTTAAGCTGTGGTTCCATGATTTTGGGAGCGTTGGTTCCTATCAACAGCTCCATTCATTTCAGGAATCTTACTCAGGTATGGCCACTTTTTCTCTGTTGGGATGTTTTCTGTACTCACTGAGATGTTGTTCTGAGTGTAGACTTCAGGTAATTCAATGAAGTTGTGGCTGTTCTACCTGGGTCTAGGAAGGTGTATGTCTGGATAACCCTGTTGCCTTTACTGTGTTTGACCTGTACTGGTACAATAGCAAGTACTAATTCTTGGTCCCTGGCCCCAGTATGCCCATACAGTATGTGTTCAGAGAGACCAGTGCACTACTCACTGGTGCTTTTGATGACTGCTCTGCTGTTCCTCTGTTTATCTGATTAATATGAAGCACACTTGGGTGAGTTTGGTTACATACACAGCGGGTGAGATGCCTTTTGTGGTCTCTTGACATGTGCCCACTTGATAAGCAATCCAAATCATTTCCCTGAGGCTCCTTTTCCTAAGTTGTGGACACAGCTCCAATTTGTGACTGTCGTTACAGACCAGACATCTGATGTATTGGGTTTGGGGGGGTTGCTGTGGTGATGGCATGCTGGTAGCAAAGCTGCTCCCTGTGGATTTGTGAATAGATGTGTGAATGAGCCTTGACTGTGCCCTTTGATTCTTGTTTCTGGACTGTGTGGGATCTTGAATATCACCGAACCCTGGATGTGTTGCTATTATCACCTATTTTTCAATGAACAGGATGAGATCAAGGAGTCTAGCACCCCCACCATGGTGCTGCTCCTGTAACGCACAAGCTCCTCTCCCTGAGTTTGTAAGGGTAGTTTCAAGATGATGTTCTTTAAGCTGGAGGCCAAATCCATCTCGTCCATGTCTTCCATATCTTCCATTGCATTACAACAAACTCTGAGGTATAATGCATAAGCCTGTAATGCCTTGTGGTCTTCGGGTTTTGATGCTTGGCCAGCTAAAAGCCTTCTCCATGTATGCATGGGCAATCTTGTATTCATTACCATAGTGCTCCTTTAATAAGCCCTTGGCTTTCTGATAGCCCCTATCCGGAGCCATATGTTGGCAGCTCCTAACTAGCTATTAAGCCTGCCCTCTGGTGTACTGTTTGAGGAAGTGTTGTTTGTCTTGGCTAGTTTGGGCTCTATTCTCTATACCATGTACTGTAAAATGTCATCATCAAAAACTGTATTGTCTCGGTGACAGAAAGGAATGATGTTGCTGTTTGACTAACATAGCAGCTTCATTCTGTCTTTGGAGAATGGTGATGAGAGGGTTTTCTATGTTTTCCTGTGAAATGTCCTGATCACTGTCCTGTGAATTGGAAAGTCTTGCCTATTCTCCCTGTGGCCCTCTATGTGAGTTGGTCAGCACAGAGGGGCCTTGTCCTGTATAGACCTTGGGTTAGATTCTTGTGCAGCAGTGTGCTCTCCATGAGCTGCTGTCTGAATCCCACTGTGTCCTGACTGTTCTGATTGAGCTGAAATACTGTGAGTCTGGGCTGATTGAATGTCATTATGCTCAAATACATGGGATACTTCTTTGGGACGCAGGCTTAGGGCATGTCTGGCAGAAGTGCCCCTCTGCCCTGTGTGAAATTCAAGGTCTGAGATGCTGTATTTCTTTGGCATTTCCTCAAAGTATACATTCATGCCATTTATTGTTGTTCAGTTGGCCATTCTTTCTTCTCCTGCAAATGTCAAAACCATGAGCTTTGCTGAGGCAGCTGCTATTTCAATTTACAGCTAAAGTCTTCTTTTACTCAGTTCCATCTTTTGTTGGTTTAATTCCTCCTCCCTATCCTCTAGATGGTGTTTGAACTTGAGAGCAGCAGCCTTAATATAAATGCTGCTCTTTCAGCCTCTGCTCGGATGCAGGCTCAGGATGTGGAGGATATATCTGAGCGAGAACTCCTGTTAGACCTGCGGCTGGAGGTTTGGGACACTGTCAGTAGGTTTAACAATCTTTTCCATCAATGCATTCATAAGGCTTCTATGTTGCTGGGGCTGCACCTGAAATACATTGAGACACAGTAACAAGAAATGCCTTCATATGCTGACATTTGGGTTCATACTAATTCAACATAGCATTTTTTTCTTTCATCCTCAGGTATCATGTGATGATGGGAATCAATACATTATTTCAATCCATTCAACATTTACCTGAACTGGAGTAGGTTTTATTTAACTATTTCAATATTCTTATTGTCAGTCATCAGATCAATAGCAATGTTAATTATGAGAGTCAGCTTTCCCAGTTTACCCGTTCTGGATTTATGCATTTGGGAAACTTTCTCTTTCATGTCATTTTCTGAATAAGGCTCCTCCACTAGCGCCACGCTTCCCCCATATACAACACTATCTGCAGTGGAAGAATTCTCTTCAGCCATATTCCCTCAATAGCCTAACACAACATGTTTTTGCGTGGAATCCATGATGCAGTTAGCTTTTAACAGCTAGGACCGCCATTTCTTGTCCCGGAATCCCGCTTAACAGACAGGTTGAAGCCTGCTTGACAGAGACGCTAAGCTGCTAGCCATCAAGCTAACGAAGTTGGTACTAGAGGAGTTTTGCAATGGGACCTTCTTTGTCTGGAGAAATAAATTAACGGGTCCAGCGCTGTAGGAGCTGTATTTGCTACGCTTTGTTTTGGAACAAACCGGAACACTCAGAGTCCAATGTGGCAATTGTTTGCTTGCCGATGATTATAGGCTTGAGGTGGCTTCCTTGATCATGCAGGTCACCAGCCTACATAAGAAACTGGGGAAAACGCAGAGTGGAATGATTACATTGTCTACGCCGGTGGCTGGATGGCGTTTGTGCTTGTTGGATGCATCTCCGCCTTGTCATTTGTCGTTATCCGACTGGCCGGTGCTGATAGTGGAGTCGATGGGGAACAGCAACAGGAGCAAGGCAATCAGTGATGGTTGCATGTCATGAGTCGTGGACGCCGAAGACAGCCTCCTCCCGCAAAGCAGTCTACAACAAATAGTTTTGCCATCCTGGAGTCTGATTTTCCTGCACCATCGTTGCTCGGGGTGCCTGCATCTGCGGCCGCAGTGCCTACTACTATGATTTCGATGTCCACGTTGGCAACCTTCCTTCCCTGCTCTGGATCGTGCGGGGCTTCTCCATCTGTCGGAGGCCTGCACCAGGCACCAGTGCTCAAGTTATCCTGCCTCTCGCCCATCCATAAAAGGTTCTCCGAATCCTGTGAAGCATGGGAGTGGGCATATTTCCTCGTCCTTATCGCCAGCCATGATTTTGGGCAGCTCCATGGTAACAATGTCCTATCCCAGAGCGCAAGTAAATGACATTACTTAGATGCTCCCGAATGTACAAGATCAGTACATGGAAATACATTATATCGTAGTCCATGTGGGTTTTAATGACATTATGAAGGGCAGCTCTGAACAGTTGAAACTGATTGACTCTCTGATCGTCACGAACAAAAGACCCATCATATCTGGCCCTGTGCCCTCTCTGAATTGTGGCATTGAACACTTTAGCAGTATTCTTTCTCTTCACAGCTGGCTACACGATTATTGCACCTCAATGGGTGTGACTTTTATTGACAATTTTGAGCACTTTTGGAAACAAAACACGTTTTATAAGGAGGATGGGATGCACCCAAATCATTTTGGTTCCAGGATCCTTTCACAGCATTATAATGCTGCGTTGAGATCATGACTTATCAATGACCCAAGCCCAGCTCAACTAATCCCTACACTATGACCCGACCCCTGACTTCCGGCGCTGACAGAGATGGCCGCCTCGCTTCGCGTTCCTAGGAAACTATGCAGTTTTTTGTTTTTTTTACGTGTTATTTCTTACATTGGTACCACATTGGTACCCCAGGTCATCTTAGGTTTCATTACATGCAGTCGAGAAGAACTACTGAACATAAGAGCAGTGTCAACTCACCATCAGTACGACCAAGAATATGACTTTCGCGAAGCGGATCCTGTGTTCTGCCTTTCACCCAGGACAACGGAATGGATCCCAGTCGGCGACCCCAAAAAAACGACTTCGTAAAAGGGGAAAACGAAGCGGTCTTCTGGTCAGACTCCGGAGACGGGCACATCGTGCACCACTCCCTAGCATTCTCCTCGCCAATGTCCAGTCTCTTGACAACAAGGTTGATGAAATCCGAGCAAGGGTAGCATTCCAGAGGGACATCAGAGACTGTAACTTTATTTGACTCTTTGCAAACTGGAATCCATATATCCGGAGGCAGCATTCATTATAGCTGGGGATTTTAACAAGGCTAATCTGAAAACAAGACTCCCTAAATTTTATCAGCATATCGATTGCGCAACCAGGGCTGGAAAAACCTTGGCTCATTGCTATTCCAACTTCTACGACGCATATAAGGCCCTGCCCCGCTCTCCTTTCGGAAAAGCTGACCACGACTCCATTTTGTTGATCCCTGCCTACAGACAGAAACTAAAACAAGAAGCTCCCGCGCTGAGGTCTGTTCAACGCTGGTCCGACCAATCTGATTCCCCGCTCCAAGACTGCTTCCATCACGTGGACTGGGATATGTTCCGTATTGCGTCAGATAACAACATTGACGAATACGCTGATTCGGTGAGCGAGTTCATTAGAACGTGCGTTGAAGATGTCGTTCCCATAGCAACGATTAAAACATACCCAAACCAGAAACTGTGGATTGATGGCAGCATTCGCATGAAACTGAAAGCGCGAACCACTGCTTTTAATCAGGGCAAGGTGACTGGAAACATGACCGAATACAAACAGTGTAACTATTCCCTCCGCAAGGCAATCAAACAAGCTAAGCGTCAGTATAGAGACAAAGTAGAATCTCAATTCAATGGCTCAGACATAAGAGGTATGTGGCAGGGTCTACAGTCAATCACGGATTACAAAAAGAAAACCAGCCCCGTCCCGGACCAGGATGTCTTGCTCCCAGGCAGACTAAATAACTTGTTTGCCCGCTTTGAGGACAATACAGTGCCACTGACACGGCCCGCAACTAAAACATGCGGACTCTCCTTCACTGCAGCCGACGTGAGGAAAACATTTAAACGTGTCAACCCTCGCAAGGCTGCAGGCCCAGACGGCATCCCCAGCCGCGCCCTCAGAGCATGCGCAGACCAGCTGGCTGGTATGTTTACGGACATATTCAATCAATCCCTATCCCAGTCTGTTGTTCCCACATGCTTCAAGAGGGCCACCATTGTTCCTGTTCCCAAGAAAGCTAAGGTAACTGAGCTAAACGACTACCGCACTCACGTCCGTCATCATGAAGTGCTTTGAGAGACTAGTCAAGGACCATATCACCTCCACCCTACCTGACACCCTAGACCCACTCCAATTTGCTTACCGCCCAAATAGGTCCACAGACGATGCAATCTCAACCACACTGCACACTGCCCTAACCCATCTGGACAAGAGGAATACCTATGTGAGAATGCTGTTCATCGACTACAGCTCGGCATTTAACACCATAGTGCCCTCCAAGCTCGTCATCAAGCTCGAGACCCTGGGTCTTGACCCCGCCCTGTGCAACTGGGTACTGGACGTCCTGACGTGCCACCCCCAGGTGGTGAGGGTAGGCAACAACATCTCCACCCCGCTGATCCTCAAAACTGGGGCCCCACAAGGGTGCGTTCTGAGCCCTCTCCTGTACTCCCTGTTCACCCACAACTGCGTGGCCACGCACGCCTCCAACTCAATCATCAAGTTTGCGGACGACACAACAGTGGTAGGCTTGATTACCAACAACGATGAGACAGCCTACAGGGAGGAGGTGAGGGCCCTCGGAGTGTGGTGTCAGGAAAATAACCTCACACTCAACGTCAACAAAACTAAGGAGATGATTGTGGACTTCAGGAAACAGCAGAAGGAACCCCCTATCCACATCGATGGAACAGTAGTGGAGAGGGTAGTACGTTTTAAGTTCCTCGGCATACACATCACAGACAAACTGAATTGGTCCACCCACACAGACCGCATCGTGAAGAAGGCGCAGCAGCGCCTCTTCAACCTCAGGAGGCTGAAGAAATTTGGCTTGTCACCAAAAGCATGAAAGACAGACATTGTAATTTTGAGTTCCGTAAAGTGAGTGTGAAAGAGGTGAACAAATGATTGTTGTATCTTAAAAATGACAAGCCACTGTGTTCTGACAACTTGGATGGAAAATTACTGAGGATAATAGCGGATGATATTTGCCACTCCTATTTACCATACTTTCAATTTAAGCCTACTAAATATTGTGTTTGACCAGATACAATGCTATTTTACAGTAAACCAATTGACAACAGACTTTCAGCATGCTTGTAGGAAAGGAGGTTCAACAAGCACAGCACAAATGACTGATGATTGGCTGAGAGAAATTGATGATAAAAAGATTGTGGGGGCTGTTTTGTTAGAGTTCAGTGCTGCTTTTGACATTATCGATCATAGTCTGCTGTTGTTATAACTTTCCACCTTCTATATTGTGTATAAAGAGGTACCTGTCTAACAGAACGCCGAGGGTGTTCTTTAATGGAATATTCTCCAACATTATCCAGGTAGAATCAGGAATTCCCCAGGGCAGCTGTCCCCTTACTTTTTTCAATCTTTACTAATGACATGCTTTGAGTAAAGCCAGTGTGTCTATGTATGCATATGACTCAACACTATACATGTCAGCTACTACAGCGACTGAAATGACTGCAACACTTAACAAAGAACTGCAGTTAGTTTCAGAGTGGGTGCAAAGGAATAACTTAGTTATATATTTCTAAAAGCATTGTATTTAGGACAAATCATTCACTAAACCCTAAACCTCAACTAAATCTTATAATAAATAATATGGAAATTGAGCAAGTTGAGGTGACTAAACATATTGATACAACAGTAATTAAGATGGGGAGAAGTATGTCCATAAAAAAAGTGCTTTTCTTCCTTCTAAAGGATAGGAGTGCCGCTAGTGACCCACCTTGACAACATCCGGTGAAATTGCAGAGCGCCAAATTCAAAATACAAAAATCGTAATATTAAACATTCATGAAAATATAAGTGTCTTACATCGTTTAAAAACGTAACTCCAACAGCTTGGAGTTATCTGAGGACAGCGCCCCGCTCACAAAATCATTAAAAACATTTTCCAAAGCAGCATAGGCATCACAAAAGTCAGAAATAGCGATAAAATATATCACTTACCTTTTAAGATCTTCCTCTGTTTGCAATCCCAAGGGTTCCAGCTTACACAACAAATGGTTGTTTTGTTCGATAAAGTCCTTCTTTATATCCCCAAAAAGTTAGTTTAGTTGGCGCGCTTGATCCAGCAATCCACTTGTTCCACTCGTTCAAAATGCATACAAATGAATCCCAAAAGTTACCAATAAACTTCGTCCAAACAAGTCAAACAACATTTCTAATCATTCCTCACGTACCCTAATTTGTAAATAAACAATACAATTTAAGACGGAGAATAGTGTGTTCAATACCGGAGATAAATAACAAAGTACGCACCTTCATCCACAAGACTGCAGTCAAAATGATAGCCACCTTGACAAACAACAAATTCTAGCTAATTTTTCAAAAAACAAGCCTGAAACCCTTTCTAAAGACTGTTGACATCTAGTGGAAGCCATAGGAACTGCAATCTGGGAGGTTTTCCTTTGATTTTCCCATAAACAAGCATTTCAATGGGTGGCCCCCCCACCAAAAAAAAAATCCAGTTGGATTCTTCTCGGGTTTTCGCCTGCCATATCAGTTCTGTTATACTCACAGACATTATTATTTTTAAAGTTGTAGTTTTTTCTATCCAATGCTACCAATTATATGCATATCCTAGCTTCTGGGCCTGAGTAACAGGCAGTTTACTTTGGGAATGTCAGTCATCCGAACTTCCGAATACTGCCCCCTATCCAGCACTACCAACAAGGCAGGTGCTACAGGCCCTAGTTTTGTCGCAGCTGGACTAATGTTTAGTCGTGTGGTCAGGTGCCACAAAAAGGGACTTAGGAAAATTGCTATTGGCTCAGAACAGGGCAGCATGGCTGGCCCTTAGATGTATACGAAGAGCAAATATTAATTATATGTATGTCAATGTCTCCTGGCTCAAAGTGGAGAGATGGACTTGATCACTACTTGTATTTATGAGAGGTATTTACATGTTGAATGCACCAAGCTGTCTGTTTGAACTACTGGCGGACAACTCTGACACCGATGCATAACCCACAAGACATGCCACAAGAGGTCTCTTCACAGTTCCCAAGTCCAGAACAGACTATGGGAGGCATACAGTACTACATAGAGCCATGACTACATGGAACTCTATTCCACATCAAGTAACTGATGCAAGTTGAAAAAAAAAATATTTAGAAAACAGATACAAATACATCTAATGGAACAACAGGGACTGTGAAGCAACACAAACATAGGCACAGACACGTTCACACACACACACGCACACACACACACACACACACGCACACACACACACACACACACACACACACACACACACACACACACACACACACACACACACACACACACACACACGCACACTATACACGATAACATATGCACAATACACACATGTACACATGGATTTTGTACTGTATACTGCAACTTTACATACCGAGTGCTTCTTTTCTACACTGTAGTCTTGAGGCTGTGTGAGAACTTAGTTCCTTGGTTAGGCGTCTATCCAAACAATCCAGTTTTCAATCTTTCAGTCTTTTCCAGCAAAGTCTTTTGACTAAATGTATTTGCTAATTTGTCCAATATAATTGTCCCAATACAATTTCCATTCTAATCCTTTAGACACAATGGAGTGGGTTGAAATGTTACTCTTGACGCATACAAATCCAATTTCCAGAGTTTGATTCAAGTTTAAAAATAATACATTTATTTGTCATTCGTCATTTGTATAGAAAAATTAAAATAATTCTACCAAAACAAATTCTGCTCATTAAAACTAAAGAAACAAACAGCATGGTTCATGGTCTGGTATGGTAAAAAAGACAGTATGCTGCCATTCCAGTCACTCTCAGTATGCCTTGAAGCATGTATGCCTTTTAACTTTATTCTCCATTGGCCTTTAGAGGGAGTACACACTTGACAGGGAATTAGTGGCAAACACACGTACAACAGAAATGCATCATGAATTGGAAACATACACATTTACAATATGACATATTTGGCTATTTGGGGTCAATTGCAGACAGTAAACTGAAATTCCAATCCCACAATTATCTCATATAAGAAAGAATTGAGGAACATTGACATTTAGTTTACTTTCTGAATTGTAAGGTAATTTGCCCCAACCTTGCCAGATAGTGCACACCTGGCGACGGCTGCAAGTCACTGCTTGCATTTGAATATAAACCGATTTTAAGTATTGCTTAACACCATCTGAATGAATGAATGAATAAGGTGAGGATTGGTGAAAGGGAAACCTCATTTTGACTGGTTCAATGACATACTGTACATGTTCACCTCAAGGAAGGGTGAAAAGAAGGATGCATTCTCTAAGGGTTCCATCTGGATAGTTTTAAATTGTTTCCTCTCCTAGCCACCATTCCCTAATCTGCATTTACATGATAGTAAAGGGTTGTGTTTATTAGGAACCAAAACAAAAGAAAATATATTGAATCGTGGAGAGAATAATTTGACATCTTCAATAAGAAACATACATTTTCTGTTCCAAACATTTTGAAACATTTTCCATTGCATGTCTTGATGAAAATGACCTAGGTGTGAGCAAGTAAGTGATTACCTCATGGAGGGGAGGAAAGGAAGATGGAAAGAAAAAAGAAACAGAGGAAATAAGTGTTTATTTTAGCAGGCTTCCTTTGGAACAGCTGTGGGTATGGGACTGCCATGCTTTATGTGTCCACATAGACCCATTACCATCCACAGACACACGCATGCACACACACACCACATGTGGCATTTTTCTGCCCCATATTACCAGGCAATCTGCAGCAGAAAATGAATTACCCCATAATTTAGCATATTAAATCACATTGGATCCATTATAGAACACAACAACAATAACAAAAATAAAATCCGGGGTTGAGAATTTGGTTGTTTAACCTGCAATTTGGTTTAACAACATTGTTGGAGCTGTACTGTTAGATTTCAATGCAGCCTTTGATTTTATTGACCATAAAGTGTTGAAAAAACATGTGTTATGGCTTTTCAACCTCTGCCATATCATGGATTCTGAGGTATATATCTAATAGAACACAGAGGGTTTTCTTAATTGGAAGCTTCTCTAATGTTAATCATAATAAGTGTGGTGTAATGCAGGGCAGCTCTCTCGGCCCTCTTCTCTTAAAAAAACATTATATGCCACTGGCATTAATCAAAACCTGTGTCTATGTATGCTGATGATTCAACCCTACACGTCAGTAACCACATCTAGTGAAATCTTTGCCACTCTGAACAGAGAGTTGCAGTTAGTCTTAGAATGGGTCTGTCCGTGGTAAAGAGATGCTTTGCTTTTTTGATACTACACTCCACAAAGCAAGTTCAGCAGGCTCTAGTTTTATCCTATCATGATTATTGCTTTGTCATATTAAATAAAACAATCTAATCAAATGTTTTTTTGTCAAATGCGCCGAATGCAACAGGTGTAGGTAGACCTTACCGTGAAATGCTTACTTAAAAGCCCTTAACCAACAAAGTAAAAAAACAAACAGTTAATAATAGTTACTAAATAAACTACAGTAAAAAAATAAAAGAGCAACAATAAAATGCCAATAACGAAGCTGTATGTATAGGGGGTACCGGTACTGAGTCAATGTGCAAGGGTATAGGTTAGTCAAGGTAATTGAAGTAATATGTACATGTAGGTAGGGGTAAAGTTACTATGCATAGATAATGGATCATAAACAGTGAGTAGTTGCAGCGTAAAAAAAGGGGGAGGTCAATGCAAATAGTCAGGGTAGCCATTTGATTAGTTGTTCAGCAGTCTTATGGCTTGGGGGTAGAAGTTGTTACGAAGCGTTTTGGACCCAAACTTGGCACTCTGGTACCACTTGCCGTGCGGTATCAGAGAGAACAGTCCATGACTAGGGTAACCGGATTCTTTGGCAATTTTTAGGGCCTTCCTCTGACGCTGCCTGGTATAGAGGTCCTGGGTTTTAGGAAGCTTGGCCCCAGTGACATACTGGGCTGTACGCAGCACTCTCTGTAGCACTTACAGTCGGAGGCCGAGCAGTTGCCATACCAAGTGGTGAAGCAACCATTCAAGATGCTCTCGATGGTGCAGCTGTAGGATCTGAGGAACCATGCCAAATCTTTTCAGTCTCCTGAGGGGGAATAGGCATTGTTGTACCTTCTTCACGAAAGTCTTGGTGTGCATGGACCATGATAGTTTGTTGGTGATGTGGACACCAAGGAACTTGAAGCTCTCAATCTAATCCATTACAGCCCCGTAGATGAGAATGGGAGCATGCTCGGCCCTCCTTTTTCTGTAGTCCACGATCATCTCCTTTGTCTTGATCACGTTGAGGAAGATGTTGTTGTCCTGGGACCACACTTCCAGGTCTCTGACCTCCTCCCTATAGGCTGTCTCATTGCTGTCGGTCATCAGGCCTAACACTGTTGTGTCGTCAGCACACTTAATGGTGTTGGAGTTGTGCTTGGCCACACCGTCATAGGTGAACAGGGAGTACAGGAGGGAACCAGCACAATCCCCTGAGGGCCCCCTGTATTGAGGATCAGCGTGACAGATGTGTTGTTGCCTACCCTTACCATCTGGGGGTGGCCCGTCAGGAAGTCCAGGATCCAGTTGCGAGGTGTTTAGTCGCAGGGTCCTTTCTGGGATGATGGTGTAAGAGCCAGGTTGAGAGAGCTACTATGTTGGAGCTGTGTGCTGGTGTTACATTAACCAACTCGCTTCGGGATTCAATACACACTTCACAACACAGAGATCCTTTTAAATAACAAATTTGCTTATTAATATATGCATGATTTTGTTTGTTCTATATGTAATTATATGCTTCACAACAACACAAAGATCTGACCGAAGTCCCTGAGTGGTAGTGTCAGTTCTTCAGGGCCACGTACGATTAGCCTTCACCACCATTTCCTCTGCCACAGACACAGACTCCATTCCAGTTATCAGCTCATCCATTCGTTGACCAGTAACTGTGTAGGAAGCGTCCAGCCATCGACCATTCTGGCTTCATTTCCCCAAGCGTGGAGCCAAGGATCCATTGCAGTTTCCGGCCCATTGATTAATTTAGTGAGACAGGATATGACGCTGATAGCAGAGCCCCCTAGCCAACCAATGCCAATCGGTTATTCCACAGCCAGACTTCCTCCATTGACCAACAAGGCTAATGATGGCCATTGGATAATGATAACCACATTAATCAACAAGGCAAATTATCTCCCTGTCAAATAACCAATTTAGATTAGTGTCAGTCTCTCCACTCCTCTCTGACCTTGGCGTTTCTGGCGGGAAGAAAGAGTTTAGGTTGTTATTTTCTATCGCTAGTTGTCTCTATCTGTGAATCTTTCTATGTCACTTTCTCAGAATCTTTCTTATTCCTTCATACGGTAATATGGGGAAAAGGGGCTGGACGGAACCAAAGCAAAGAAAGTAAATGTCAAAGCCCCCTCTCCTATCTTACCTGCCTACCCACTACTTATCTAACTTAGCACCACCTGGTGCGCTAACCAAAATACAGGGAGGGGGTGGTCCACCCAGGTCTTACCTAGTGTGCATAGACAGAGTATATACTATGGGTATATGTATGCCCGCGGGCCTCTTTCCTAAGCAATCCCTAGGTGCCTTCCCCTTACCCCCTGGGAACAATTGAAATGTGATTTAACATTTTCAGGAATCAAAAACACAGTTATATTAACACACACATAACTCATATCAATGGCTACAAAAATACTTAACAAAACCTGTCTCTGAGCTTTTAGCAAATCTAACTTACTAACGTAAGCAGCAGAGCCAATTCTATCAATACAGTCATCTAAGCGAGGTAGAGGAAAATATTCAGACTTTGTAACTGTATTTACGCGATGATAGTCCATACATAAGCGGGACGTACAGTCAGGTTTAGGAACAAGAATTACATGGGGAACTCCAGGAGCTGTTACTGGGTTTTGTCACGCCCTGGTCAAAGTATTTTGTGTTTATCTTCATGTATTGGGTCAGGCCAGGGTGTGGCATGGGGTTTTTGTATTGTGGTGTGTTTTGTCTTGGGGTTTTGGTGTTGGTATTGGGATTGTAGCTTAGTGGGGTATCTAGCAAAGTCTATGGCTGTCTGGAGTGGTTCTCAATCAGAGGCAGGTGTTTATCGTTGTCTCTGATTGGGAACCATATTTAGGCAGCCATATTCTTTGAGTTTGTCGTGGGTGATTGTCCTTAGTGTCTTTGTTCCTGTCGCTGTGTTAGTTGACAAGTATAGGCTGTTTCGGTTTTCGTTACGTTTATTGTTTTGTAGTGTTTGTGTTCATTCGTGTTTACTTTTGTTGATTAAACATGGATCGCAATCTACACGTTGCGGTTTGGTCCGACTCTCCTTCACATCTAGAAAACCGTTACAGGTTTTGCCATGCCATTCTGTAATAAATAAGCTACCTCACTTTTCATTACCTCCCTTTTCTTTGGATTAACCCAGTACGGATGCTGACGTATAGGAACAGCGTTGCCCACATCCACGTCATGTTCCAAGATGGACGTGCAACTTGTAACATCCTGAAACACATTGAAAAAACTGTTTATCAATAGGATAAGATCCTTAGTTTGATTGTTATCCAAATGTTCCATTTGAGAGGATAACTTCTTCAGCATCTCTGAATTACATAAGCGTTCACACTGCCGTAACGTATGGCGTAACTCCAACCCGTCCTCCTTATCCTCCTCTAGGTCCCAGCCAGGCTTCAGCACCACCTCAGCCATACTGGAGACGACGGGCTGGACCGTCTTTCCTGAGGAACTGTTGGGAGAATCACGCACATAATATATTTTCAGCATGTTAACATGACACAAACGGGAAGAATGCCTTCGATCTGGAGTCTTTATCCCATACTTGGTGTCACCGAGTTTATTTTCCACCAGATATGGTCCAGAAAAACATGCCGACAGAAATGAGCCAGGGATTGGCAACAAAACTAAAACTTCATCCCCTGGTGCAAAAGAACGGCCAACAGCCTTTTTGTCATAATGCAACTTCATGCATTTATTGAGACGAGGAGAGAGCCCTTTGGGCTAATGCACAGGCGGCGTGCAGTCTCTCCCGCATCTTACTGACATAATCCCAAACATTTTTAGTGCCGCTACTGGGTGTAGGAGATAAGATATGCTCCTTCAAAACCTTCAGAGGACCCGGTGAGGTGTGTCCAAACACAAGGTCAGTAGGGCTGAACCCTAAGGACTCTTGTATCGTTTCCCTTTACAGAAAATAAGACAAAGGGCACCCCCTCATCCCACTCGGTACTGGTATCCATGCAATACTTGCGTAGCTTTGCGTTCAGCGTCTGATGCCAGCTTTCGAGAGCCCCTTGACTCTCTGGATGACACCTACTGCAGACCTGATGGGAAATACACAGCTTCTTTAACACATTTGAGAAACGTTTTGACATGAAGTAGGATCCCTGATGAGTTTGGATTACTTTAGGGAGTCCAAACGTAGAGAAGAACTTCACTAGTGCCTTCACCACAGTCTTAGCCGTTATCGTACGGAGAGGAATACCCTCTGGGTATCGAGTAGCACTGCACATTATTGTTAGTAGGAACTGGTTACCTGACCTGGTTTTCGGCAATGGACCTACACAATCAATTATCACTCTTTCAAAGGGTTCTCCCACCACAGGAATCGGGTTGAGAGGCGCTCTAGGAACTGTTTGATTCGATTTCCCAGTGAGTTGACATACATGACATGTTTTACAAAATTGGACCACGTCCGACTTCAAACCTGGCCAGAAAAAATGACTAAGGAGTCGGTTAAAAGTCTTTGTGATCCTCAAATGTCCGAACCACGCCTGGTCATTGGGGAGTGACAGCACCTGCTGTCGGAACGGTGTCGGAACAACCACTTGACACACTTCACTCCAGTCACTAACGGTGTCATTGAGCTGCCCATTTACTCATCAAAACTCCTGCTTTCATAAAGTAGGCGGTCTCCTTAGTTTTAGCTTCCTGAATGGAAATTACCGAAGCAAAACACTTGCGACGACCGGTGTCTCCTTTTTGACATTCAATCACCTTCTCGGGGGTGACATACAAAAGAATGTCAAATAATTGGGGCGCGATTTCGCTTTCCCCTGCCTTAGTTTTTACCCCTGTAAAAATTGTCTGCCTTGCAGAAGGAATACTCGGTGCATTGTCTTCTACCTCAAAATTCTCAAAAATGAAACTAGCCAAATCCACCACATCTCCAAGCTTGCAAGATTGTGCCCTCGTTAACCCACAAGCAGAAAAAATATGGGGAAATGTTTGAACCAATTTCTCATCTGTAGTTCTGATTTCTGAGTTGTCAACTACCTCTAACACAGGAGTGACGTTACCACCAGCAATATCATTCCCTAGTAGTAATGTGACTCATTTTACTGACAGTGTAGATGCTACACCAACATGGAAACGTCCTGATAGCAAGTCTGACACTAAGTGAACCCAGTGTAATGGTAGAGGTACAGTTTTTGTCTCTATCCCCTGTAATATGACATGCGAGCCACAATACGTTTCAGGAGACCAGGGTAAAGCATCAGTAATGATTACTGACTGCGCCGCCCCAGTGTCTCGTAGGATTTGGATAGGCTTTTGATCAGCTTGTTCTCCAGTTAAGGAAACACAACCGGCAGAGATAAACGGAGCATAGACAGGATCCGGTTTCTCAAATGCTGAATAATTAACTCGGGCCAACGGACGAGCCAAAGACTTGACTAACCCCAAACTTTTCATTTTTGGGGACGGTGACTGGGACTGTTTCGGTTTATTTTTCAAAACTGGGCAGTCCGCAATCACATGACCCTTTTGGTAACAGTAAAAGCATTCACGGATTTCATGAAAAGGATTAGGGTTGTCAGAGGAAAAGCGACCTGAACGAGGCACTAATGATGTAATCGTTCGGCCTTTAAAACAAGGCGCACCAAAGACAGTCTTGTGTGTCAAAGCATACTCATCTGCCAATACTGCTGCTTGGGCCAATGTCGCCACTTTCTGTTCATTTAAATTAACTACAATTCTATCAGGGAGGTTGCTTTTAAAATCCTCCGGCAGCATCAAATCCCGAATATCAGCAAAGGTGTTAGCTTTGCTGGCTGAACACCATCGATTAAACAGAGACTCTTTGGCCCTCTCAAACTCAACAAACGTACGGTGAGAGGGTTTCTTGTGGTTCCTGAAGCACTGTCGATAAGCTTCAGGGCACCAACTCATAAGCCGGAATGGAGGGACTAAAGCTATATTTTTACTCACATCGAAGTTGGCTTGATGATGAGCAGCTTGTGGAGTTGCACTGAAGCCAGCGTCTAGCTCCAGTTGTCGGATCCTCAACTCCTTGTCGGCTTCTATTTTCCTAATTTCAAGATCAAAATTCATCTGTCTCTCCTTATCTTTTTACTGCATTTCTAAACGGGCCAGCCTCACCTTCAGCCTAGCGGTCCCGTCTGAACGACCCAAAGAAGAAGATAAAGGGTTAAATCGGGGCAATGTAAAGAGAGTGGTGGTGGGCTGTGAACAGGAGGGAGGGCGATTAGGTGGGTGGGCGGGTGGGATGGACTGGATGGACGGACGGAGGGGGGTAAGGAGGGATGAAGCATGGACAAGAAGGAGGAAGAGAGGGAGGGAGAGAGAGAGAGACAGAGGCAGGGCGGGAGGATGGGACTGACAGAGGGAGAGAGTTCGCTGCATTTTAGAAAGTGGGTCGCCACTATAGTACTGGATGGACAGATGGTAGAGGAGAAGGGTTGTGGGAAGATGAGGGATTGAAGAAGAGCTCAGAGTTAATGGCCAACGATGTTGTTTTTCCAATAGAAGCCATTTTGAACACCATCCATTGAGTTACTGGTCTCCTGGTAAGAGACAAAATCCCTTACGCAGAAAAGAGTGAGATTGTGGACTCCCTATGCTCCTAAGGGATCTAAGAGTACTAATGAAGCCTTGAAGTACATGTGAGCATTAGAGCCTAAGGCCGGTATCATGTAGCAACAGTATGGTAAATGTAGAGTTATAGTTACAGTATACGGCCAAATGGCCCCCTATTCCCTGTATTGTGCACTATATTTGACTAGCAGCCAAAGGGAACAGGGGGCCATTCAGGACACAGATATGTTACTTTAAGTCCTTGCTTACTTCTCTCATTTCAATTAACTGAAACAGCAAAGCTGTTAGGTTTAAGCTGAGCAGTCTATTTCTTCGACAGCTCATCTTTCACAGTCATACAAGAGTGGGGAACCAAGTGTTTACAGGGAACTAATACTCACACTATACCCCTGCCTCAGGTGGTGAAGGGCAAGGTGTAGCGCTGCTGATAGCGCCTTTTAGCAATGGAATTAGCCCTGATTAGCCTAGCCCAAATTCCCAGTGATACAGCATGCGTCCACTAATGCTGATAAGTGACACTACTTTCGCAAGATGTTCGCAAAAGCTGGGTTCCTAATTCTCCTCTATGGAGATCCCTATCCTTGTACCTGGTGTTGTTTTTCCCTCACCAGCACTAATAACTATAGTAAAATAGGACATACCCAGTTAAATAAAGGTGAAATAAAATACATAATTTCCACATTTCCAATGTAGGTGTATTGTCCAATAAAATCAATGTTCTGTTCTCAGCCAAGGTTCTGAACCCAACCATCTGTCTTGTATGTGAAACGATGCCTTGTTGCCTGAGTGAATAGCAGACGATGTGTAAGCTACCCTCCAAACAATAGTTATACTTAATAGAAATGTCCATGAAGTCAGCTGTGTGACACAAAGGAGAGAAGGGAGGGTAACATAGGGCAGAGGGGAGACAACTAGAGGGTAGCAATGGAGAGATGAAAGGAGGGTAGTCGAGGGAGCATGAAAGCAGGGTCATAGGGTCACAGACTCGAGGGAGGAGTAGGCGAAACGACAGAGCTGCGAGGGGAGCGTTCCAAATCCGTTTGGCTCTGTGCTTCCGTGCTGATCCCCCATGGCAGGTTCACGCACTGCCGTCACCCACATTGACACAAATCTGACTTGAGCACCTCGGTTACAGCGAAAGCAGATTCAGCCGCCTCCAAATCCAGCCCATGTCTCCAAGACTTTTCTTTGTGAACAAAAATGTCCAAATAACCAAACACAAGCATTTCTGCTTCTACACTGCTGTCAACTTTCTCCTCGTGTTTTTCTCCTGTAGTGTACAAGGAATAGCCTGCTTAGAGGTTTGAAGAGATTGAATAGACCTAGGTGGACATCTGGACCTCTCCTCAGCCATAGGCTGTACTTTACATAGACAGTTTGATTATGGTGGTGCATTGATTTAAGAATCTACTGGGTGCTTTGTGTTTTGGTTTGTTTGACCTGCATTTGCAAATGTATTCGACAACACAGTCAGAAATGTGAGAGTGTGGAGGGATAGACAGAAGAAAAGGGCTGAGACAGGATCTGTACCCACGTCGCCATAGGTAAATAATGTGTTCAAGGGGCTAACCACTACGCTGGACTCCTCCACATTTGCACCATTTCCGTTCAGCTACGTTTCAGTGTTAATTCAATCGACCCTACAGAAGATTTGTTTGGACAAGGGATATTTCAGGAACTCCTGAGTTGTCGGTTCGAAGTCTACAGCGTTGTCACATAACATGAGCTAATTCCCAAGATTTGTTTCGACGGGTTATTTTAGTAACCCCCGTATTGTCGCTTCGTTTAGGAGACCTTGTGACCTCCCTTTTATACACACATTTTTGTGGTCACACTCCATCTCTCACTGTCAATCATAAATGATACTTAGTCAATTTTGTTTTGGTGAAACGTTCATACAGTGTCTTTACGACAACCATTTTATCTCAATCAGTTTCATGGGGATATGCATTTAAACCTTCTTGAGTTATAAAGTGTTGTTTCAAAGTAGCTTTTATCCCTTTCATACTAAGATGTTTCCCGACAACTTTTCCATACTGATACGTTTTCACGCCTTTTCTTTATATCTGACAGTTATTGCCGGTATCGTCAAACGAGCTAATAAACATTTTGGTAAAGTTCTGCCTAGGGCTGCTGACATCAGTCACAAGTCATGAAGGCAGTCCAAATTCCATGTGACCGTTTAATCACGTTTTTTTAGGCTTCTCCAAGCTCTGATGCTGCTGATGGTCATTAGTTGCCTACCAAACTTGCAAACTGCCTTGTACTCAGCACTCTATTGTCCCTCTAATCACTCTGACATCAATGCAAATGTATTCAAAAATGTAATCAAACTTAATAAGCTTTACAAGGGGTGTAGAGCCTAACTGGCATACATAAGCAGTGTGTGAGTTTCAAGTTTGAGGAATAATATTTTCACCACACAAATGCACCTTTATAATAAAAGTGTATCAACTAGTGTAGCCCATAGCCATTTGGCATCGGCAGATCAGGACCTGACACAAGTATAACTCAGAGAATTCTGTTCTGTTCTCCTGAAATAGACTACATTTTATTCATATCACGCTTCTTTAGACCTGTCTATAATAAATAATGGATTTATTGTGAAGGTGTAGGCGATATTACATTGACTTATTATACTTTTTAAAATGTAGATGTTCTGTAGCTCAGTTGGTAGAGCATGGCGCTTGTAACGCCAGGGTAGTGGGTTCGATTCCCGGGACCACCCATACGTAGAATGTATGCACACATGACTGTAAGTCGCTTTGGATAAAAGCGTCTGCTAAATGGCATATATTATTATTATTAGATGTTCCAAAGGTCTGCATCATGTGTGGAAGCCACAGCCCTAGTTCTGTTTAGTATGACATGTAGCCACAGTGGACTACGCTCTTAAAACTCCGTAGGACAAGGTTTCCCGTCAGCAGGACACCTGTCGACAACTTTCGGTGAAATTGGAGGACGCGCAATTCAAATAAATAATCATAAAAATGATGGATATTAAACATTTAGGTACACACGGGTGTTTTATACCGGTTAAAAGTTTAAAGTCTTGTTCATCTAACTTGCATTGTCCGATTTACAATAAAAATTACAGGCCTCTCTCATCTTTTTAAGTGGGAGAACTTGCACAATTGGTGGCTGACTAAATACTTTTTTGCCCCACTGTATGTGTGTTTCAAAACAAAAAGGGGGTGGGCGGGGTGTGTCTCTGCATGGGGCGTTTGAAACCAAAAATGTGTGTGAGGCTGTTTAGGAATGTGTTTGCATCTCTTCAATTGGGCTTGGCACTTTTGATTCATTACCACACATGGCTTTCAAATACGTATTTTTCTCACCCCCAAGGATGTGGGAGGCTAAAAAGTCAAACAACCCCTGCAGAATATATCTTGTTGAGACAACCTCCTACAGTTTAAAACATATGTTATTTCTAATCAGCGCATATACTAACGGCCCACTCCACCCAGGTCTATACATTTCTATCGGACACCCTCCTAGCTGCTACCCCTGAGGTTGTAGGAAATCAAAAGGAAATACCGGCAGAAAGAATATGTCGAGACACCCTCCTGTGGTTTTTGGGTCTCTAAACATTCTGGGGATACTATATGACCATTTTTGCATACAGGATGTCGCCCGAAAAACGTCGCCCGAAAAACGTCACCCCCGCTCTGTGAGCTCATTACGGAATATCTCTCCTTAGACCACGGAGCGAGGCTAGTGACAACAGATAATATCCACTCTGTACAAACAGCAAAAGCGCAACTCCAGACAAGGCCAACAGCCCCGAAGAGTTAGCAGCCCAGAACAGCTAAAAGATCAACTGTGAATCTGACCTAATGGAGCTTTCTGAAGGTGAGTTAGTGAAAATAATATACTCGATTTGGATGCGTTAGGTATTTTCTGGAAAATGTTTGGACATTACATTTTGATATTATTGTAATATTAAACAGGAGTTATATGTTTTTTAAACCGGGGACAACAATTTTTTTTAGGTAATATGTATAATGCACATATTCTTATAATTTAAAAATGTATATTTATAGTATAAATGTATGTTAATATTATCTAATGTTTGTAGGGTGTCTGTCCTTTACCCAGTAGCTACAAGGAATAAATGATCTGGAACCGCCTTCGTTAGAATGGGATTCAGCGGCACAAAACATGTGCAGCCAGTCCCCATCACACTATTGTCGACATAAGTCCAATAATAAAATCCATAAGAATATTTATACATTAAAACAAAAAGTGTGCACCCTATATTAAAAGCTACTTTTGTGTTTACAGCTGACAGACCGCAAAGAAGGATCCCGGCTGCAATATGGACTCGCTGAAATGGATGCTAATTCTCCCATTATGTACGAACTTTTTTTCAAACAAACCGAGAACTGAGGGTATAACCATCACATCAACTCCGGGAACCCCGGGAACCTCCACCCACTCGCTACATATTCCAGACCCAAACAAGCAAAGCACAACTCAGGCGCAAGTGCATTGCGCAGAATCACCCCAGCCCGAAATATATATTTTTTATCAGTTATATATATTTTATTATTATTTATACATTTTTATAATTGAATATGTTAAAAATATGACAAATAATGTTCTTTCAGACGCCCGGCAGAATCTGGAATGCTTGGTGAAAAAAGTCTAGAGCCCAAGGTTTCCTCGATCCGTCAGAATAACCCTCATCAAAAAAGCTGAGGTAATTTAATTATGTATTGTTAATATATAGTATTATATCCGAAATGTATTAAAAAAAATGTAATCTAATATATTTTATGTTTAATAACCTATTTTGTATGTATTATTTTCTTTCAGACTCCTCCCGGCGTATAACGGCACAGAAGACCCTACACAACGAGAGCACGTGGAGGATTTCGGCGCACAGGACATCCCCAATAAAACACCGAAACCGGATGATTTCAAAGTTTTAAATGACATTTCAGAGGTTGACCACTTGATGTTATGTGAAGCAGCCAACCTTCTCGATTCATCCAATTATTTTGTAGAAACACCCGAACCTGAAATAAAACAAGCTACGTTTCTCACTGTATTTTCCGGTGCTCTCAAACGCCAAAAACGTTTGCTACACAAACGAATGGTGGCTATACTCGAGCGGCAATCCTTCTGGCATCGAACAATGACAAGTTTGTTTAGCAGCAATCCGATTAAAAAACGCAAATACAGGCGCTAAAAACCTATATGTAACATGTATCCTTCCAGAATACCACAAGAAAACACATCATTAATTACCCAAATGGATGAGCCAACAGACATAATTGAGACAGTTGAAACCCTGTTATCTCAGATACCGCCCGAACTCCAAGATTTAATTAACCAGATGAATGAGGCTGGGTTAACAACAGACATAATTACGATAGATGAAACCTTATTATCCCAGATTCCCGCCGAACTCATAGAATGAATTAATCATACGAATGAATCCGGGACGACCGATGAAAACCTGTTATCCCAGATCCCTGAAGCCCTCATATTTTAATTAACCAGATGAATGAGACCATAAGATCTTCTACACCGGACCCCACACAGACCCCGCCATTAACTCCCATGTCCGAAGAGTCTGAAATGCAAAACAATGTTTTTCAGGAATTGAAAAATTGTCTAATAAATCAGGAGGGAGATAGTCACGATAGAAGTGTCCGGGTTGTGTACCGAAATAAATTCAGCAATACAGAGATTCAACAGTTTTTCAATTTCACATGGCTGAATCAGAAACTTGACTATGCAGTGTTTTATGTAATGATATTGGACACTCTGAACGAACTGTTAGACAGAGCAAGCGATTATGGCGAACCTCATGATGTCTTACAGTTGGACATTTGTGGAGATAGCATGCAAAACACTGTATCTCTTATTTTACCCAATGACGAAGCAGATCTTGAACAATTGATAGCCCTGCTGGAGCAACTTGTTCAGTCAAATGTATCAGTCATAGCCGATAGGAATAAGCAATAAAAGGGCATACCTCATAAACGTTCACAATCCTGGTAATAAGCTATGCTTTGCAATAGGCCTAGTACATTTACTCCACCCTGGATGTACGGATCTAGCGGCGTTACACAAGGCTAGAGAGCTCCAAACGACCGTGGGTCTAGGTATACAGGATGCGGTGGCATTCTCTGACAAAGTCAGATTTGAAAACTTTCTGAACATCAAGATTGTGGTTTTGTACCACAGCAGAGCTAATGCAGCTCTCTTGAAATGTCAAAACAACCCACAATCTCATCCGCAGATTCTGTATTTTTATGTGCAAAACGACCATTATTATGCTATTACCAACATCACAGCATTTTTACGAGCACCATATGTGTGTCCAGCCTGTCATACCGGCTACAGCCGAAAGGGGGAGCACTCGTGCCATTATTTACATTTACATTTAAGTCATTTAGCAGATGCTCTTATCCAGAGCGACTTACAAATTGGTGCAATCACCTTATGACATCCAGTAGAGCAGTCACTTTACAATAGTGCATCTAAATCTTAAAGGGGGGGGGTGAGAAGGATTACTTATCCTATCCTAGGTATTCCTTAAAGAGGTGGGGTTTCAGGTGTCTCCGGAAGGTGGTGATTGACTCCGCTGTCCTGGCGTCGTGAGGGAGTTTGTTCAGTATGTCTTGATGAAAATTGTCCGATGAAGCCCTTAAACCTGACACCCTGTGCGGATTGTCACCGCACATGTCATTCGGCCTACTGTTACGAAAAACACAACATGGCACCCCAAGGCCTGTAAATTTGAAAGCAGTTGTGACATTAACAAGAAATGTCCAAAATGCCATTGTAATTACAACCTTAAAATAGACAACCCTAAACCTCATGTGTGTGGAATCATACATTGCCCAATCTGTAAAGGGCCTTTGAAAAGCAGAGACGCTGAAGTGGTTCAAGAAGTGCCACACGAGTGTTATATTCAGCCCTTGGCTGAAGATGAACATTCAGAGAAATATGTGTTCTCTGATTTTGAGACTAATCAGCAATCAGGGGTTAATTTGCCTATTTTTGTATCTACCATGACTTTCAAGGGTGATAAGTGGTCGGCAGAGGGGCCCAATTGTGCACTCTTCTTTCTAAAACACATTAGAAAACCCTGGTACAGAAACTTCACGTTTATAGCGCACAATTCTAGAGCCTATTACTCCTACCTGCTTTTGAACCCCTTGATACAGCAAGGCGTTGCACCTTGTGTTTTGTAGACCCTGCCTTCAACCAGAGATACATTGTCAGTTTAAGCTTCTTACCCATGAGATTGGCTCAAATGCCAGAGGCCTTGGGTTCTGAGAACTCTGTGAAAGGCTGGTTCCCCCACTTCTTCACATCTGAGGAGAATCTCCAATATATTGGAGTTTATATCCCAGCCCCGAAATGTACGGGTGTGATCAGATGTCTCCCAAAGAGCGAGAGAGATTCATGACGTGGTACGAGACAGTATGTCACAGCACTTTTGATTTCCATAAAGAGATTTCATTCTTGTGATAATGATGTGGTTATGCTTCGTGAAGGATGCCTCAGACTCAGAGAAGAGGTAATCAAAGATGCAGGCATTGACCCTTGGAGTTGTACAACTATTGCATCGGCATGCATGAAAACCTATCGTACACACTTTCTACCTACTGCATCTATAGCTATCCCCTCGCCTGACAACTAACGACGCCAATTCAAGTCAAACTCTAGTGGGTCCATTCAATGGTTGGAGTACTTGGCCCAACATGCTTTGAATAGGGGTGAGAAGGCGTTTGGGCCTCATCATGTAGATGGATACATACAGATTGACGGTGTTGAGACCGTGTTTGAGTACAACGGTTGTTTCTTCCACCGTTGTAAATCTTGCTTTGTGCCCCAGGCCATGTGTGTCCTAACCCAAAATACTTTTGGGGAAATGTACTAAGAGTTTCAAGACAAATTGGAATCTTTACAGGCTACTTACGGGTTAAAAGTGAATGTGATGTGGGAGCATGAATGGATTGCACTCAAAAAGTCTGATCCTCATGTTTAAGCCTTCCTTTCCAGCTTTGACACACCAGAACCCTTGGAACCACGACAGGCCTTGTATGGAGGACGTACCAATGCTTTGACATTGAGGTATGTAGAGCTACCCGACGAGACAATAGGATATGTAGATTTTACATCCCTTTATCCTCATGTAATGAGTTCCTCATGCTATCCTATGGGGCATCCTGAAATTATTCACAGCGACTTTTAATTACTCCAAAACTATTTTGGTCTGGTCAAAGCAACCCTCCTAGGGGTTTGTTTATACCAGTGTTGCCTTTACAAGCGACCTCAAGGAAAACCTTTGTCGCACCTGCAGTGAAAACAACAACCAGGAAATGCCTTGTGATCACTTAGATCAAGAAAGAGCCCTGACAGGTGTATGGTTCACAGTTGAATTCTCTATGGCTCTAGAGATGGGGTATCGTGTGGCCAAAATCTTTGAAGTGTGGAACTTTTCAAGGACATCAGACACTCTTTTTAAAGAGTACATCAAGCAAATTGCTTCAGGCTATCCTGTATCGGTCACAGATCAAGAGAGCAAAGAGATGTACATTCAAGAATATCACGACAGAGAAGGCATACTTCTTGACCCTGACAGAATAGAGGTCAACAAAACCAAAATAAATGTGTCAAAATTGTACTTAAACTCTCTTTGGGGGAAGCTTTCGCAGGGATGCAATATACTAACAACGTCGATCATTAAAGACCCCAAAGAATTTGGGGAATTTGTTTTTTTGGACCAATACGAAATTTCACATTTTTCATTCTTGAGTCAAGACATTGCCCTGGTGCAATGCAAGAAGTGGGTTCTACCCCCGGGTAATGTAAATGTGTTTCTTGCAGCATTTACCACGGCCTTTGGCTGACTTGAACTGTACACCTTCATGGAGCAGCTTCAGAGGCAGGTTCTTTACCACGACACAGACTCTGTGGTCTATGTAAGCAAACAGGGTGATTGGAACCCCACACTTAGCAACTATCTGGGTGGTTTAACTCTTGTAACTACCCATCCCGGATCCGGGAGCATTGTCATCAACTGACACTAATTAGCATAACGAAACTGACAAATATTACTAGAAAATATGAATATTCATGAAATCACAAGTGAAATATATTGAAACACAGCTTAGACTTTTGTTAATCACCCTGTCATCTCAGATTTTGAAAATATGCTTTACAGCCAAAGCAAGACAAGCATATGCCTAGCTAGCAGCAGGCAACCTGGTCACGAAAATCAGAAAAGCAATCAAATTAAATCGTTTACCTTTGATGAGCTTCGGATGTTTTCACTCACAAGACTCCCAGTTAGATAGCAAATGTTCCTTTTTTCCAAAAATATTATTTTTGTTGCTGAAATAACTCTGTTAGTTCTTCTCGTTTGGCTGAGAATTCGACCGGAAATTGCGGTCACGACAATGCCGAAAAATATTCCAAATTAGCTCCATAATATTGACAGAAACATGGCAAACGTTGTTTATAATCAATCCTCAAGGTGTTTTTCAAATATCTGTTTCTCTCTTAGTAGGAAAGAGAGAAACAATGGCCGTATTTGTCTCTTACGCACAAAACACTCCAGCTGACCACTGACTCCAGCTGACCAATGACGCAATGTTGACGTTCAGGCTCATTTTTCAAAATAAAAGCCTGAAACTATGTATTGTGACACTAGACACATTAGGGAAGCAATAGAAAAAGGAATCTGGTTGATATCTCATTCACTGCTCAATAGGGACGCATAGGAAAGCAGAGCTTTCTAAATAAGAGTCCCTTCCTGATTGGATTTTTCTCAGGCTTTCTCCTGCAATATCAGTTCTGTTATAATCACAGACAATATTTTTACAGTTTTGGAAACTTTAGAGTGTTTTCTATCCTAAGCTGTCAATTATATGCATATTCTAGCATCTTGTCCTGACAAAATAGCCCATTTACTTTGGGAACGTTATTTCTTTCTAGTTCCACTAGCGGAACCCCTCAACAACATTCCGCTGAAAAGGCAGACCGCGAAATTCAAAAATATTTTTTATAAATATGTAACTTTCACACATTAACCTCTCTTGGGTAGGGGGCAGCATTCGGAATTTTGTATGAAAAGCATGCCCAAATGAAACGGCCTAATACCTGGGCCCAGAAGATATGATATGCATATAACTGGACGACTTGGATAGAATACACTCTAAAGTTTCCAAAACTGTTAAAATAGTGTCTGTGAGTATAACAAAACTGATTTAGGAGGCGAAAACCTGACAAAAATCCATTCAGGAAGTAGTTTTTTTTGGGGGGGGGGGGTTGTAGTTTTCTATTCAATGCCATTACAGTATCCATTGACATAGGACTCCATTTGCAGTTCCTATAACTTCCACTAGATGTCAACAGTCTTTAGAAATCGTTTCAGGCTTGTATTATTATAAATGAGGGAGTAAGGCCAGTCTGAACGAGTGGACCCTAATGTGACGCAGAGTTTTTTCAGGCGCATGTGCATTTCTTGTTTACCTTTTATATTGACAACGTTATTGTCCGGTTGAAATATTATAGATCATTTAGGCTAAAAAACAACCTGAGGATTGAATATAACATTGTTTGACATGTTTCTATGAACTTTTCGGATACAATTAGGATTTTTTGCCTGATTGTTTTGACTGAGTTTGAGCCTGTGGATTACTGAAGAAAACGTGCTAACAAAACAGAGGTTTTTGGATAACAAAAGGAACATTTATTGAGTAAATTAATGTCTTCTGATTGCCACCATATGAAGATCATCAAAGGTAAGGGATTCATTTTATCTCTATTTCTATGTTTTGTAACGCTTCTGCTTGGCTGGTTACTGTTTGTAATAATTTGTAAACTGGGCTATGTTCTGGGCTAGGTATGTTATGGGCTAGGCATGCTTTCATCGAAAAGCATTTTATAAATATGACACTCTGGTTGGTTTGATGAGAAGTTAATCTTTAAACCTATGTAAAATATGTTTTGTTATCTGAATTTTTATAATGAGCATTTCTGTAATTGAATTTGGCGCTCTGCAACCTCACTGGATGTTGGCCAGATGGGACGCTAGCGTCCCACATACCCTAGAGAGGTTAATCTTGTTAATCTACCCATTGTGTCCAATTTCAAAAATGCTTTGCAGCGAAAGCACAACATATCATTATGTTAGGTCATAGACAAGTCAAAAAAACACACAGGCATTTTTTCAGCCGAAGATATGAGTGACAAAAAGCAGAAATATAGATAAAATGAATAACTAACCTTTGATGATCTTCAAATGTATTACACAATACATGTATATTTTGTTCGATAATGTGCATATTTATATCCAAAAATCGCAGTTTACATTGGCGCGTTAAGTGCAGTAATGTTGTGATTCCAAAACATCCGGTGATTTTGCAGAAATACTCATAATAAACATTGATACAACTGTTATTCACAGAATTAAAGATAGATTTAATGCAACCACTGTCTCAGATTTTTTTTAAACTTCACGGAAAAAGCATAATCTGAGAACGGCGCTCAGAGCCCAATCCAGCCAGAAAAATATCCGCCATTTTTGAGTCAACAGAAGTTAGAAATAACACCATAAATATTCACTTACCTTTGATGATCTTCAACAGAAGGCACTCCCAGGAATCCCAGTTCGACAATAAATTATTGATTTGTTCCATAAAGTTCCATAAAGTCCATAATTTATGTCCAAATAGCCACTTGTTATTAGCGTGTTCAGCACAGTAACCCATCTTCATGATGCGCAGGCACTTTGTCCAGACAAAAACTCGAAAAGTTCCGTTACAGTCCTTTAGAAACATGTCAAACGATGTATGGAATCAATCTTTAGGGTGTTTTTGACATAACATCAATAATGTTCCAACCGGAGAATTCCTATATCTGAAGAAAAGCACTGGAACGAGAGGTAACTGTAGGGAGCGCACGTCACGAGCCTGTGACACTCTGCCAGACCACTGACTCAAACAGGTCTCATGAGCCCCTCCTTTATAGTAGAATCATCATTCAAGTTTCTAAAGACGGTTGACATCTAGTGGAAGTGCAACTTTATCCATATCCCACTGTGTATTCGGTAGGCCAAGCTTTGAAAAACTACAAACCTCAGATGTCCCACTTCCTGGTTGGATTTATCTCAGGTTTTCTCCTGCCATATGAGTTCTGTTATACTGAAAGACATCATTCAATCAGTTTTAGAAACTTCAGAGTGTTTTCTATCCAATACTAAACTGATATGCACATATTAGCATCTGGGACCGAGTAGGAGGCAGTTCACTCTGGGCACACTATTCATCCAAAAGTGAAAATGCTGCCCCCTATTCCAAAAGAGTTAAAGTGGCTATGTATAGATGACAACAGAGAGTGGCAGTCTGGGTAGTCATTTGACTAGATGTTGAGGAGTATTATGTCTGGGGGTAGAAGCTGTTTTGAAACCTCTTGGACCTAGACTTGGCGCTCCGGTACCGCTTTACGCGTGGTAGCAGGGAGAATAATCTATGACTAGGGTGGTTGGAGTCTCTGACAATTTTTAGGGCCTTCCTCTGACACCGCCTGGTGTAGAGCTCCTGGATGGCAGGATGCTTGGTCCAAGTGATGTACTGGGCCGTTCACATTAGCCTCTGTAGTGCCTTGCGGTCGGAGGCCGAGGATTTGCCATACAAGTCAGTGATGCAACCTGTCCGGACGCTCTCGATGCTGCAGCTTTAGAACCTTTTGAGGATCTGAGGACCCATGCAAAATCTTTTCAGTCTCCTGTGGGGGAATAGGTTTTATTGTGCCCGCTTCACAACTGTCATGTTGTGCTTGGACCATGATAGGTTGTTGATGATGTGGAACCAAGGAACTTGAAGCTCTCAACCTTCTCCACTGTAGCCCCGTCGATGAGAATGGGGGCGTGCTCGGTCCTCTTTTTCCTGTAGTCCACAATCATCTCCTTTGTCTTGATCATGTTGATGGAGAGGTTGTTGTCCTGGCACCACAGGGCCAGGACTCTGACCCCCTCCCTATAGACTTTCTTGTTGTCGTCGGTGATCAGGCCTACCACCGTTGAGTCATTGACAAATGTAATGATGGTGTTGGAGTTGTGCCTGGCCGTGCAGTCATGAGTGAACAGGGAGTACGGGAGGGGGCTGAGCATGCAACCCTGAGGGTCCCCTGTGTTGAAGATCAGCATGGAAGATGTGTTGTTACCTACCCTTACCACCTGGGGCAGCCGCCAGGAAGTCCAGGATCCAGTTGCAGAGGGAGGTGTTAAGTCCCAGGGTCCTTAGCTTATTGATGAGCTTTGAGGGCACTATGGGTGTTGGACGCTGAGCTGTAGTCAATGAATAGCATTCTCACATAGCTGTTCTTTTTGTCCAGGTGGGAAAGGGCAATGTGGAGTGCAATAGAAACTCTATCAGCTGTGGCTCTGTTGGGGCGGTATGCAAATTGGAGTGGGTCTAGGGCTTCTGGGATGATGGTGTTGATGTGAGCCCTGACCAGCCTTTCAAATCACTTCATGGTTACATACGTGAGTGCTAAGGGTCGGTTGTCATTTAGGCAGGTTACCTTAGTGTTCTTGGGCACAGGCACAATTGTTGGTTGCTTAAAACATGTTGGTATTACAGACTCAGACAGGGAGAGGTTGAAAATGTCAGTGAAGACACTCGCTAGTTGGTCAGCGCATGCTCGGAGTACACATCCTGGTAATCCATCTTGACCTGCGGCCTTATGAATGTTGACCTGTCTAAAGGTCTTACTCACATCGGCTGTGGAGAGCGTGATCACACAGTCTTCCGGTACAGCTGGTGCTCTCATACCTGTTTCAGTGTTATTTGCCTCGAAGCGAGCATAGAGGTTTAGCTCGTCTTGTAGGCTCGTGTAACTGGGCAGCTGTTGGCTATGCTTCCCTTTGTGCTGTGCTTCCCTTTGTAGTCTGTAATGGTTTGCATGCCCTGCCACATGCGATGAGCATCAGAGCCGATGTAGTACACCTCGATCTTAGTCCTGTATTGATGCTTTGCCTGTTTGATGGTTCGTCAGAGGGCATAGTGGGAATTCTTATAAGATTCCGGGTTAGAGTTCCTTGAAAGTTGCAGCTCTAGCCTTTAGGTCAGTGAGGATGCTGCCTGTAATCCATGGCTTCTGGTTGGGGTATGTACGTACGGTCACTGTGGGGACGACGTCATTGATGCACTTATTGATGAAGCCAATGACAGATGTGGTGTACTCCTCAATGCCATTGGAGGAATCCAGGAACATATTCCAGTCTGTGCTAGCAAAACATTCCTGTAGCTTAGCATCTGCTTCATCTGACCACTTTTTTATTGATCTAGTCACTGGTGATTCCTGCTTAAATGTTTGCTTATAAGCTTGAATCATGTGGATGGAATTATGATCAGTTTCGCCAAATGGAGGGCGAGGGAGAGCTTTCTATGCATCTTTGTGTGTGGAGTATAGGTGGTCCAGATTTCCTTTCCCTCTGGTTGCACATTTAACATGCTGATATAAATTTGGTAAAACTGATTTAAGTTTCCCTGCATTAATGTCGCCGGCAACTCGGTGCGCTGCTTCTGGGTGAGCATTTTCCTGTTTGCTTATGGTGGAATACAGCTCAATCAATGCTATCTTTGTGCCAGCCTCTTACTGTGGTGGTATGTAAACAGCTACAAAGAATATAAGTAATGTGGTCTGCAGCTTATAATGAGAAACTCTACCTCAGGCGAGCAATAGCGCGACACTTCCTTAGATATCGTGCACTAGCTGTTGGTTACAAAAATATACAGACCGCCACCCCTTGTCTTACCAGACACCACTGCTCTATCGTATAATCAATATGTTGATATTGTCGTCGTTCAGCCACGTCTCCGTGAAGCATAAGATGTTACAATTTTTAATGTCCCGTTGTTTAATCTTCCCAATAACTCGTCCATTTTATTGTCCAAAGATAGCATATTTGCTAGCAGAATTTGGTAACATACCATGTCCATATTATGGCAAGAACAGCTCAAATAAGCAAAGAGAAACGACAGTCCATCGTTACTTTAAGACATGAAGTTCAGTCAATCAAGAAATTTCAAGAACTTTGAAACTTTCTTCAAAAGGCGTCGCAATCACCATCAAGTGCTATGATGAAACTGGGTCTCATGAAGACCACCAGAGGAAAGGATGACCCAGAGTTATCTCTGCTGCAGAGGATAAGTTCATTAGAGTTACCAGCCTCAGAAATTGCAGCCCAAATAAATGCTTCACAGAGTTCAAGTAACAGACACATCTCAACATCAACTGTTTAGAGTATACTGCGTGAATCATGCCTTCATGGTCGATTTGCTGCAAAGAAACCACTTCTAAAGGACACCAATAAGAAGAAGAGACTTGCTTGGGCCAAGAAACACGAGCAATGGATATTATACTGGTGGAAATCTGTCCTTTGGTCTGATGAGTCCAAATTTGAGATTTATGCTTCCAACTGCCGTGTCTTTGTGAGACGCGGAGTAAGTGAACGGATCATCCTCCGCATGTGTGGTTCCCACCTTGAAGCACGGAGGAGGATTCTGCAGTGATACGTCAACCCATCTGGTTTGCATTTAGTGGGACTTTCATTTGTTTTTCAGCTGGACACCTCCATGCTGTATAAGGGCTATTTGATCAAGAAGGAGAGTGATGGAGTGCTGCATCAGATGACCCGGCCTCCACAATCACCTGACCTCAACCCAATTAAGACGTTTGGGATGAGTTGGACCGCAGAGTGATGGAAAAGCCTACATTCACAAAATTCTCTGGGTGATGTTTTTCTAGGTCGCACAGCTAGATATTTAGGAGCAATTTAGAGCAGACCGAAAATGGCTTTTGTTAACTTGAGCTAGCTAGCTGTTGAGCTAGGTTAGCTAAGGAAACGCGCAGTAGTTCAACGTTGGCTAGCAATTAATATACTTATAGACAAGGCAAGGTACCTACCTAGCAGCTGCTGAAAATATTCTTCCACCTCACCTTCAATAAGACATTTACTAAAACAGTCTGAGCTTCATGTGTCTCACCCGACAGCATAAGTTTGGTGCCTGAAATGGATAATTTGAATCTACAGTAAGCATAAGCTATTACTGTAACAAAATACAGTATGTTAGAGTATTTTTTACAAGAGGCTTTCAAATGACAGTTAAACACAATATTTTTCCGTATGTTACCCATAATGCAGTGCAATCTACAGCATGAATGCTGTAAAACACATTTATGGTATTATATTGTGCATCCTACAGTGTTTTACTGTTGAAAATACAGAAAGGTCTTACAGTGTAGGTCTACTAAGCTACCACTCGTGCACGGGAGGTAGAAAAGGCTTATGCAGACAAGAATGTGCTTAAAATGAGCATGTTTGTAAGGGGGTCATATAAACATTTTTTTACAGGCAAAATACCATCAATCCTACAGTATGTAGAAGCAGTACTACAGCGTTGTTTAGAATTATGTACAGAGAGTACATTTTAGAGTAGATGGTCTTACCAAACTGTAGCATACCCCTGAAGCCTGTGTGCTCAGTTGTCAGTCCCCTGTATAGGTTTGAGGAGGATAAACTAGTTTTTCTGTGTCCGTGTTTTGTTTTTCTCTTACAGGTTGAGCGGGAAATAGCGATTCTGAAGCTCATAGAACACCCTCACGTTTTAAAGCTGCACGACGTCTACGAAAATAAGAAATACTTGTGAGTATTGTTATCGCCTCTATGAATTCAATCAAATTGTTATGTTCCAACATGGGGGAGGGTATTAGCATCTGAAGTCTACTTAGAAGTCCAATAAATGTATTGGTATTGTAATATTGAAGATAGCAGAAATGATACACCACTTCACATGATACAATGATACATCATGATACACCTCTTCATCCTTAAGAGTCAGGGGCTACTTCCTGTTTCACCTGCCATTGTGTCGGTCCCAGTCATCTGTAATAATGATATTAACTCTATGTCTCCCCCAACATGTGATAGTCAACAAGATCAAACCCTCTGAGCTTGACAGCCAGACAGCCAAACAGCCAACCCTTTCTGTTAGGCTCCGCACTCAGATATCAAAGCGAACCATCTGATTGGTTACAGGCAACACTGAATGTGACAGAAGGGTAGATGGCCCATTAGTGTGAAGCTAGTCGTTTATTCATGCTCGTTTGAGAGTTTGCTAATAGGGCCAAAAACCCTTTATTATGTAAACACTATGACATCCTTATCAGAGTTTGCCTCTCAAATGGAACGCTATTCCCTATACAGTGCACTACTTTTGACCAGAACTCTACGAGCCCTGGTGAAAATAAATGGTCTTAATAAAGAAAAGAGTGCCATTTGTAACACAGTCGGTGACGGCACTGCATTAGCGAACATTAGCCATGGAGAGTGACACCCTCATCAGTCTGGTCCAGCAACGCACGCACGCACGCACGCACGCACGCACGCACGCACGCACGCACGCACGCACGCACACACACACACACACACACACACACACACACACACACACACACACACACACACACACTGCTGACAGGTGTGTAAAATTGAGCACACAGCCATGCAATCCCCATAAACAAACATTGGCAGTAGAATGGCCTTACTGAGGAGCTCAGTGACTTTCAACATGGCACTATCATAGGATGCCACCTTTTCAACAGGTCAGTTTGTAAAAGTTCTGCCCTGCTAGAGCTGCCATAGTCAACTGTAAGTGCTGTTGTTGTAAAATGGAAACGACTAGAAGAAACAATAGCTCAGCAGCGAACTGGCAGGCTACACAAGCTCACAGAGCGCTACGCCCGAGTGCTGAAGCATGTAGTGCGTAAAAATAATCTGTCCTCGGTTGCAACACTCAGTACCAACTTCCAAACTGCCACTGGAAGCAATGTCAGCACAATAACTGTTCGTTGGAAGTTTTATGAAATGGGTTTCCATGGCCGAGTAGCCTCACACAAGCCTAAGATCACCATGCGCAATGCCAAGTGCCGGCTTGAGTGGTGTAAAGCCTGACACCATTGGACTCTGGAGCAGTGGAAACGTCTTCTCTGGAGTGATGAATCACACTTCACCATCTGGCAGCACAACGGACAAATGATGCCAGGAGAACGCTACCTGCCTAAATGGGTAGTGCCAACTGTAAAGTGTCGTGGTTCAGCCTCGGTCCCTTAGTTCCAGGGAAGGGAAATCTTAACACTACAGCATACAATGACATTCTAGACGATTCAATGCTTCCAACTTTGTGGCAACAGTTTGGGGAAGGCCCTTTCCCTGTTTCAGTATGACAAATACACTACTGCTGTTTTCAATCAAGATCTCAGCGATTACTGCCTCATTGCCTGCATCCGTAATGGGTCTGCGACCAAACGACCACCCCTCATCACTGTCAAACGCTCCCTGAAACACTTCTGTGAGCAGGCCTTTCTAATCGACCTGGCCGGGGTATTCTGGAATGACATTGACCTCATCCCGTCAGTGGATGATGCCTGGCTATTCTTTAAAAGTGCCTTCCTCGCCATCTTAAATAAGCATGCCCCTCTCAAAAAATGTAGAACTAGGAATAGATATAGTCCTTGGTTCACGCCAGACCTGTCTGCCCTTGACCAGCACAAAAACATCCTGTGGCGTTCTGCATTAGCATCGAATAGCCCCCGTGATATGCAACTTTTCAGGGAAGTTAGGAACAAATATACACAGGCAGTTAGAAAGGCTAAGGCAAGCTTTTTCAAACAGACATTTGCATCCTGTAGTACTAACTCAAAAAGTTATGGGAAACTGTAAAGTCCATGGAGAATAAGAGCACCGCCTCCCAGCTGCCCACTGCTCTGAGGCTAGGGAACACTGTCACCACCGATAAATCCACTATAATTGAGAATTTCAATAAGCATTTCTCTACGGCTGGCCATGCTTTCAACATGGCCACCCCTACCTCCGTCAACTGCCCGGCACCCCCCCAAAAAATTTGCCAAAGCCCCAACCATTTCTCCTTTACCCAAATCCAGATAGCTGATGTTCTGAAAGAGCTGCAAAATCTGGACCCCTACAAATCAGCCGGGCTAGACAATCTGGACCCTCTCTTTCTAAAAATGATCTGCCGAAATTGTTGTAACCCCTATTACTAGCCTGTTCAACCTCTCCTCCGTGTCGTCTGAGATTCCCAAAGATCGGAAAGCTGCCGCGGTCATCCCCCTCTTCAAAGACCCAAACTGCTACAGACCTATATTTATCCTACCCTGTCTTTCTAAGGTCTTCAAAAGCCAAGTTAACAAACAGATTACTGACCCTTTTGAATCCCACCATACCTTCTCCACTGCAATCTGGTTTCAGAGCTGGTCATGGGTGCAACTCAGCCACGCTCAAGGTTCTAAACGACATCATAACCGCCATCGATAAGAGACATTACTGTGCAGCTGTATTCATCGACCTGGCCAAGGCTTTCGACTCTGTCAATCACAACATTCTTATTGGCAGACTCGACAGCCCTGGTTTCTCAAATGATTGCCTTGCCTGGTTTACCAAATACTTCTCTGATAGAGTTCAGTGTGTCAAATCAGAGTGACTGTTGTCCGGACCTCTGACAGTCTCTATGGGTGTGCCACAAGGTTCAATTCTAGGACCGACTCTCTTTTCTGTATACATCAATGATGGTTCTCTTGCTGCTGGTGATTCTCTGATCCACCTCTACGCAGACGACACCATTCTGTATACTTCTGGCCCCTCCTTGGACACTGTGTTAACTAACCTCCAGATGAGCTTCAATGCCATACAACTCTCCTTCCATGGCTTCCAACTGCTCTTAAACGCAAGTAAAACTAAATGCATGCTTTTCAATCGATCACTGCCCGCACCTGCTCGCCCGTCCAGCATCACTACTCTGGACGGCTCTGACTTAGAATACGTGGACAACTACAAATACCTGGGTGTCTGGTTAGACTGTAAACTCTCCTTCCAGACTCACATTAAGCATCTCCAATCCAAAATTAAATCTAGAATCGGCTTCCTATATCGCAACAAAGCATCCTTCACGCATGCTGCCAAACATACCCTCGTAAAACTGACCATCCTACCTATCCTCGACTTCAGTGATGTCATCCATAAAATAGCCTCCAACACTCTACTCAACAAACTGGATGCAGTCTTTCACAGTGCCATCCGTTTTGTCACCAAAGCCCCATACATTACCCACCATTGCAACCTGTATGCTCTCGTTGGTTGGCCCTCGCTTCATACGTGTCGCCAAACCCACTGGCTACAGGTTATCTACAAGTCTCTGCTAGGTAAAGCCCCGCCTTATCTCAGCTCACTGGTCACCATAGCAGCACCCACTCGTAGCACGCGCTCCAGCAGGTATATCTCACTGGTCACCCCCAAAGCCAATTCCTCCTTTGGTCGTCTTTCCTTCCAGTTCTTTGCTGCCCATGATTGGAAAAAATTGCAAAAATCTCTGAAGCTGGAGACTCACATCTCCCTCACTAGCTTTAAGCACCAGCTGTCAGAGCAGTTTACAGATCACTGCACCTGTACTTAGCCTATCTGTTAAACAGCCCATCTATCTACCTACTTCATCCCCATAGTGGTATTTATTTATTTATTTTGCTCCTTTGCACCCCAGTATCTCTACCTGCACATTCATCTTCTGCCGATCTACCATTCCAGTGTTTAATTGCTATATTGTAATTATTTCGCCACCATTGCCTATTTATTTCCTTAACTTACCCCATTTGCACTCACTGTATATATACTTTTTGTTTTCTTTTGGTCTACTGTATTATTGACTGTATGTTTTGTTTATTCCATGTGTAACTCTGTGTTGTTCTATGTGTCGAATTGCTACGCTTTATCTTGGCCAGGTCGCAGTTGCAAATGAGAACTTGTTCTCAACTAGCCTACCTGGTTAAATAAAGGTTAAATTAAATAAATAAATAAAATGCCCTCATGTACAAAGCGATGTCCATACAGAAATGTTTTTTTCGCAATCGGTGTGGAAGAACTTGACTAGCCGTCACCTCAACCCCATTGAATACTTTTGGGATTAATTGGAACGCTGACTGCGAGCCAGGCTGAATTGCCCAACATCAGTGACCGACCTCACTAATGCTCTTGTGTGTATGGCACCCTTTTAGGCACAAATTAGGCACATTGGGCAGTCTTGATACAAAATGTCAAACAGAAATGCAATGGTTCATTGGATCAGTCTAAAACATTGCACATACACTGCTGCCATCTAGCGGCCAAAATCTAAATTGCAACTGGGCTGGAATAATACAGTATGGCCTTTCTCTTGTATTTCAAAGATGATGGTACAAAAAAATACAAAATAACAGTTGTTTTTTTCTTTGTATTTTCTTTTACCAGATCTATTGTGTTATATTCTCCTACATTCCTTTCACATTTCCACAAACTTCAAAGTTTTTCCTTTCAAATGGCACCAATAATATGCATATCCTTGCTTCAGGCAGTTAGATTTGGGTATGTCATTTTTGGCAAAAATTGAAAAAAAGGGAGCGGATCCATAGTTATGCAACACCCAATTCCCCTGTTTGTAAAAGTATTTTCCTCCTTACACTCAATAACTGGTTAGCCACCTTTAGCTGCAATGACTGAAACCAAATGCTTCCTGTAGTTGTTGATCAGTCTCTCACATCGCTGTGGAAGAATTTTAGGCAAGTCAGTTAAGTACAAATTCGTATCTATAATGACAGCCTACCCCGGCCAATTGTGCACAGCCCTATGGGACTCCCAATCCCAGCCAGATGTGATGAAGTCTGGATTCAAACCAGGGACTGCAGGAGATGCAGTGCCTTTAAACGCTACGCCACTCGAGAGCCCAAGTCTTGCGGAACTGCTTTCACTCACGACATTTGTGGGTTTTCAACTCCTCATTTCAAGTCCTGCCAAACATCTCAATTGGGATTAGGTTTGGACTTCCAAAACCTCAAATTTGTTTCTTTTGAACCATTTTCATGTAGACTTTATTGTGTGTTTTGGATCATTGTCTTGCTGCATGACCCAGCTGCGCTTCAGCTTCAGCTTCAGCTCACAGACGGATGGCCTGACATTCTCCTGAATAAGTAAAAGGAAAAAAAAGGAAATTAGAATAAGAAATTAATAAATAATAACAAATAAAAATAACAAATAATTGAAGAGCAGCAATAAAATAACAATAGCGAGGCTATGTACACTATGTATAAATAATAACAGAGAGTAGCAGCAGATTAAAAGACCGGTGGGGGGGGGGAGGGGGGGGCAATGCAAGTAGTCTGGGTAGCCATTTGATTAGATGTTCAGGAGTCTTATGGCTTGGTGGTAGAAGCTGTTTATAAGCCTCTTGGACCTAGACGTTGCATTCTAGTACCACTTGCCGTGCAGTAGCAAAGAGAACAGTCTATGACTAGGGTGGCTGGAGACTACAATGTTTAGGGCCTTCCTCTGACACCGCCTGGTATAGAGGTCCTGGATGGCAGGAAGCTTGGCCCCAGTGATGTACTGGGCCATACCGATTACCCTCTGTAGTGCCTTGTGGTCGGAGGTCGAGCATACCAGGCAGTGATGCAACCAGTCAGGATGCTCTCGATGGTGCAACTCTAGAAACTATTGAGGATCAATGCCAAATCTTTTCAGTCTCAAGAGGAGGAATAGATTTTGTCGTGCCCTCTTCACAAATGTCTTTTGACCTCCTCCATATAGGCTGTCTCGTTGTTGTTGGTGATCAGGCCTACCACTGTTATGTCAACGGCAAACTTAATGATGGTGTTGGAGTCGTGCCTGGCCGTGTAGTCATGAGTGAACAGGGAGTACAAGAGGGGCCTGAGCACGCACCCCTGTGGGGCCACTGTGCTGAGGATCAGTGTGGCGGATGTGTTGTTACCTATCCTTACCACCTGGGGCGGCCCGTCAGGAAGTCCAGGATCCAGTTGCAGAGGGAGGTGTTTAGTCCCAGGGTCCTTAGCTTATTGATGAGCTTTGAGGGCACTATGGGTGTTGGACGCTGAGCTGTAGTCATTCTCACATACAGTGCTGCAAAAAAGTATTTAGTCAGCCACCAATTGTTCAAGTTCTCCCACTTAAAAAGATGAGAGAGGCCTGTAATTTTCATCATGGGTACACTTCAACTATGACAGACAAAATTAGATGAATTTATTTGCAAATGATGGTGGAAAATAAGTATTTGGTCACCTACAAACAAGCAAGATATCTGGCTCTCACAGACCTGTAACTTCTTCTTTAAGAGGCTCCTCTGTCCTCCACTCGTTACCTGTATTAATGGCACCTGTTTGAACTTGTTATCAGTATAAAATACACCTGTCCACAACCTCAAACAGTCACACTCCAAACTTCACTATGGCCAAGACCAAAGAGCTGTCAAAGGACACCAGAAACAAAATTGTAGACCTGCACCAGGCTGGGAAGACTGAATCTGCAATAGGCAAGCAGCTTGGTTTGAAGAAATCAACTGTGGGAGCAATTATTAGGAAATGGAAGATATACAAAACCACTGATAATCTCCCTCGATCTGGGGCTCCACGCAAGATCTCACCCTGTGGGTTCTAAATGATCACAAGAACGGTGAGCAAAAATCCCAGAACCACACGGGGAGACCTAGTGAATGACCTGCAGAGAGCTGGTAACAAAGCCTACCATCAGTAACACACTACGCCGCCAGGGACTCAAATCCTGCAGTGCCAGACGTGTCCCCCTGCTTAAGCCTGTACATGTCCAGGCCCGTCTGAAGTTTGCTAGAGAGAATTTGGATGATCCAGAAGAAGATTGGGAGAATGTCATATGGTCAGATGAAACCAAAATATAACTTTTTGGTAAAAACTCAACTTGTTGTGTTTGGAGGACAAAGAATGCTGAGTTGCATATAAAGAACACCATACCTACTGTGAAACATGGGGGAGGAAACATCATGCTTTGGGGCTGTTTTTCTGCAAAAGGACCAGGACGACTGATCCGTGGAAAGGAAAGAATGAATGGGGCCATGTATCGTGAGATTTTGAGTGAAAACCTCCTTCCATCAGCAAGGGCATTGAAGATGAAACGTGGCTGGGTCTTTCAGCATGACAATGATCCCAAACACACCGCCCGGGCAACAAAGTTGTGGCTTCTTAAGAAGCTTGTCAAGGTCCTGGAGTGGCCTAGCCAGTCTCCAGATCTCAACCCCATAGAAAATCTTTGGAGGGACTTGAAAGTCCGTGTTGCCCTGCAACAGCCCCAAAACATCACTGCTCTATAGGAGCAACAGTGTGTGAAAACCTTGTGAATACTTACAGAACACGTTTGACCTCTGTCATTGCCAACAAAGGGTATATAACAAAGTATTGAGAAAAACTTTTGCTTTTGACCAAATACTTATTTTCCACCATTATTATTATTATTATAATTTGCAAATAAATTCATAAAAAATCCTACAATGTGATTTTCTGGATTGTTTGCTCTCATTTTGTCTGGCATAGTTGAAGTTACCTATGATGAAAATTATAGGCCTCTCTCGTCTTTTTAAGTGGGAGAACTTGCACAATGGTGGCTGACTAAATACTTTTTGCCCCACTGTAGGTGTTCTTTTTGTCCAGGTGGGAAAGGGCAGTGTGGAGTGCAATAGAGACTGCATCATCTGTGGATCTGTTGGGGCGATACGCAAATTGGGGTGGGTGTAGGTTTTCTGGGATACTGGTGTTGATGTGACCCATGACCAGCCTTTCGAAGTACTTCATGGCTACAGACGTGAGTGCTACGGGTCGGTAGTCATTTAGGCAGGGTACCTTAGTGTTCTTTGGCACAGGGACTATGGTGGTCTGCTTGAAACATGTTGGTATTTCCAACTCAGACAGGGAGAGCTTGAAAATGTCAGTGAAGACAGTTGCTAGTTAGTCAGCGCATGCTCGGAGTACATGTCCTGGTAATCCTTCTGGCACTGCGACCTTGTGAATGTCGACCAGTTTAAAGGTCTTACTCACATCGCCTGCGAAGAGCGTGATCACACAGTTGTCTGGAACAGCTGATGCTCTCATGCATGTTTCAGTGTTACTTGCCTCGAAGCGAGTATAGAAGTAATTTTGCTCATCTAGTAGGCTCATGTCACTGGGCAGCTCTTGGCTGTGCTTCCCTTTGTAGTCTAACGGTTTGCAAGCCCTGCCACGTCACAGATGCCTGATGAAGACCTAAGGGTGGAAACGTTGTAAATAAATATCTTCTGGGAGGATGAGCAGCACTGTGTGGCGTTTTCCTTTCAGTTTTCTTTGAAAAGTGTCCCAGATGAAAACATTTATCCTTTGGATGTCTCTGGTCCTTCTGTAGCACAGTTGGTAGAGCATGGCGCTTGTAACGCCAGGGTAGTGGGTTCGATTCCCGGGACCACCCATACGTAGAATGTATGCACACATGACTGTAAGTCGCTTTGGATAAAAGCGTCTGCTAAATGGCATATATTATTATTATATATTCTCAAGTGTGATGTTTAAAAAAAGCCCCCACTTCTTAATTCACTGTCTCTTCTTAATTTCTTACTTTCTTTCCTTCTTTCTTCCCTCTTACTTTTTCAGTCTCACTTATTTCATTCATCTTTCTAATTTCTCTGTCCCCCCCACCTCCCAGGTATCTGGTGTTAGAGCACGTCTCAGGGGGAGAGCTCTTTGACTACCTGGTAAAGAAGGGACGGTTAACACCCAAGGAGGCCAGGAAGTTCTTCAGACAGATCATCTCTGCACTGGACTTCTGCCATAGTCACTCCATATGGTAAGCACTTTCTCTATTCATATTATCCTTAATACTTACTGAGAACCCCTTTGGTTCCAGGTGAACCCTTTTGGGTTCCATTTAGGATCCTTTCCACAGAGGGCTCTACATGGGACCCAAAATGGTTCTATGTGGAACTATAAAAGGTTCTCCCTTGAACCAAAAATGGTTATCCTTTGGGGACAGCAAAAAAACACATTTTGGAACCCCTTTTTTTCTAAGACTGTATAGAATCAATATTTTAGTTGATTTTTCATCATTGCAGACATGATGTCGCAAAGGCCAATTGTAATGTCATAGGAAGAAGCAGTCCTTAGTCCAATGGGTGTTGTTGTTTGGTTGCTATCTGTGCTAGGGTTTGACCAGTCCTTTTCTTTTAATATCATGTCTCTTCAAATTTCTTCTTCAGTAGAAATGTACCCTAGAGGATCCTATTCCTCAAATTTTGAAGTGCTTTGGATGTCATTACACATGTAAGGTGATACAAACTAAAAGCAGATTTAGCAAACTCAGTGGAAATCGAAGGGCTCTCCAGAGTTAGCCTGTGATCAGGTCTGGTGACTCGTATGTCTGTTATTTAACAATGAAGTAAGGTATGCAATCTTAGAAAAAATTGTTCCAAAGGGTTCTTTGAGGAGGAATAGGGTTCTACCAAGAACTGTTTTGATCTGAAGATTCCTTTTTGGAAGACAATGGTTCTTTGTAAGGCAAACGGTTCTACCTAGAACCTTTAAATCCTAAGAACCATTTTTGGAGGAAAGGGTTCTTTACTTATTATTTGGAAGGCAAGAGGGATTCTTTAGATGGCAAGAAAGATTCTACATAGAACCATATATCATATTTCCCAGGATGCTCTATTGGAGGGTGATTTTTTGTATGTACATTGATTGGTTGATACATTTTATGCTACACAGTGATATTGTATATAGCATACATTTTTCCAATCTGTTAGTAGTTACTGAAATGGTTGTTCCAGTTTAAGTGATTGATGTAGTCACACAATTCAATTCCCCTACCTTGGCATTCATTGTGAATCTGGGTTGGGGGGATTTATTAGATATCCTAATTCTGTCTGGGTGCCAGACATCACTTTGCCAGACATCACTTTGCAAGCCCTCATAATGTGACTTGCAGGCTTGATGTGGCATGTATAAAGCAGGGGTTTTCTAACACCACTGGTTTGGGTATAACTAGGCCCTCAAAGAAAGGCTTTATGATGTATGTAATGTATTGTCATAAAGAAAACAACTTTTAAAGCTAATAAAGCGGGTGGAATCATACATAGAGGGTATTCAGACCTCTTGACTTTTTCCATATTTTGTTACGTTACAACCTTATTCTAAAATGTATTAAATAGTTTTTTCCCCTCATCATCCGACACAAAATACCCCACAATGACAATGCAAATACAGTATTTTTTTGTGCAAATGTATTAAACATAAAAAACTGAAATATCACATTTACATAAGTATTCAGACACTTAGTACTTTGTTGAATCACCTTTGGCGGCAATTACAGCCTTGAGTCTTCTTGAGTATGACGCTTCAAGCTTGGAAAACTTTTATTTGTGGAGTTTCTCCCATTCTTCTCTGCAGATCCTCTCAAGCTCTGTCAGGTTGGATGGGGAGTGTCGCTATACAGCTAATTTCAGGTCTCTCCAGAGATGTTCAATCAGGTTCAAATGCGGACTCTGACTGGGCCACTCAAGGACATTCAGAGACTTGTCCCGAAACCACTCTTGCGTTGTCTTGGCTGTGTGCTTAGGGTTGTTGTCCTGTTGGAAGGTGAACCTTTGTCCCAGTCTGAGGTCCTGAGCGCTCTGGAGCAGGTTTTCATCAAGGATCCCTCTGTACTTTGTTCCGTTCATCTTTGCCTCGATCCTAACTCGTCTCCCAGTCTCTGCCGCTGAAAGACATCCCCAAAGCATGATGCTGCCATCACCATGCTTCACCTTAGGGATGGTTCCAGTTTTCCTCCAGACGTCATGCTTGGTAATTAGGCCAAAGAGTTCAATCTTGGTTTCATCAGACCAGAGAATCTTGTTTTTCATTGTCTGAGAGTGAGCAGCATACCACCCAGCATCTCACTGCTGGCTTCCTTCTGACGGTAAGCAGGGTTGGTGCTGTTCAGTCCCTGGATGGGAGACCAGATTCTGCTGGAAGTGGTGTTGGAGGGCCAGTAGGAAGCACCCTTTCCTCTGGTCCAAAACAATATCCCAATCCCCCAGTGATTGGAGACATTGTCCTTTGAAGGGTGCAGTCTTTTGGATGGGACATTAAAACTTCTTAAGTCGACCCGGCACGCATGCGTCCCATCTCGACATCTGGAAATGCAACTGCGCTACGCTAAACGCTAATAGCACTCGTTAAAACTCAAACGTTCATTATAACACACATGCAGGGTACTGAATTAAAGCTACACTCGTTGTGAATCCAGCCAACAAGTCAGATTCTTAAAATGCTTTTCGGCGAAAGCATGAGAAGCTATTATCTGACAGCATGCAACACTCCAAAAGACCCGAAGGGGACGTAAACAAAATAATTAGCATAGTCGGCACTACACAAAACGCAGAAATAAAATATAAAACATTCATTACCTTTGACGATCTTCTTTGTTGGCACTCCTAGATGTCCCATAAACATCACTATTGGGTATTTTTTACGATTAAATAGGTCCATATATAGCCTAGATATCGATCTATGAAGACTGTGTGATTAAGGAAAAAACAGCGTTTTAAAACGCAACGTCATTTTTTTATTATTAAAAAAGTCGACGATAAACTTTCACAAAACACTTCGAAATACTTTTGTAATGCAACTTTAGGTATTAGTAAACGTTAATAATCTATCAAATTGATCACGGTGCGATGTGTATTCAATAGCTCCACGTCTTCAAATAATTTCTGGATATTTCTCATCGAAAACATCCTGTCGGAGACCGGAAGAAATGGGCCGTCTATCGCTCGTTTGACAAAAGCCTCGGCAAATGACAAGACTGGCAACATTGTGTGGAAGCTGTAGGAATTGCAATCTCGGCCCCATGTAATTTGGTTTCCATTCAACAATACATGCAAGTGGCGCATTGATATATTTTCCAGTTTTCAGTGATCAGATTTTCTTGCGCTTTTCGATGAAACACATGTTCTGTTATAGTCACAGCCGTGATTTAACCAGTTTTATAAACGTCTGAGTGTTTTCTATCCACACATACTAATCATATGCATATACTATATTCCTGGCATGAGTAGCAGGGCACTGAAATGTTCGAAAAAGTTGGGTGGTAGGAGTAACAGGTTAATGAGATGCTTAGAGTCTGGAAGGAGAGTTTACAGTCTAACCAGACACCTATGTATTTGTAGTTGTTCACATATTCTAGGTCAGAACCAACCAGAGTAGTGATGCTAGTTGGGCGGGCGAGTGCGGGCAGCAATTGGTTGAAGAGCATACGCTTAGTTTTACTAACATTTAAAAGCAGTCAAAGCCGTCCGACCTGGGTATAGGGGCGAAATACTAATCAAACCATCTAGTAGCTGGTTCCCTCCGAAGTTTCCCTCAGGATAGCTGGCGCTCAAAGTCTCGCAGTTTTATCTGGTGAAGCGAATGATTAGAGGTCTTGGGGCCGAAACGATCTCAACCTATTCTTAAACTTTAAACGGGTAAGAAGCCCGGCTCGCTGGCTTGGAGCCGGGCGTGGAATGCGAGCCCAAGGGTGTGTGGGCCTCTCAGCTGAGGAATGGAAGGCTGGTACACTTCCCAAACCCGGAGAAAATGTTACAAAACATAGGAAACAAAGATGCTTTTCTCCCACAAGAATTATGTGCCCACCTGGAGAAACTTGCATCCGAATTCAACAGGCGTTTTCAGGAGTTAAATGACATAGAGGACGTTGTTGCATTTATCTCAAACCCTTTCCTCCCCATTGAGATTGAGGAGGTGTCCGCCAAATTCCAGCAAGTATTTGCTTTACCAATCGGAGTTGACATGAAGATAATTGAATTGCAAAATTACATCGAGTTGAAAGCAAGATCAAGAGACAGTGACTTTTGGGGTCTTGTAAACACTGAAAAGTTTCCCCTCATTTCATCCTGTGCACTTAAGGTGAAGGCCTACTTTGGATCACCATATCTCTGTGAGATGGCCTTTTCACAGATTCAAATAATCAAGTCAAATAACAGGTCTTGTCTAACTAATAGACATCTCACAGACAGTGTCAGACTTGTTCTGTCAAACTATGAGCCAGACTAGAGAGCACGTGCTGATAGTGTGCAATCACAGCCATCACATTGAATGTGTGTGTGTGGGGAGGGGATCTCATCCACAGCCATCAGAGTGAGTAAGTATTGCCAGTTTGAAATCTGTTGTAGGCTATATTGTTTACAAAAGGATGTGATCTGTGTTAATAATAATAATAATAATATATGCCATTTAGCAGACGCTTTTATCCAAAGACTTACAGTCATGTGTGCATACATGTGTGCATACATTCTACGTATGGGTGGTCCCGGGGATGAACCCACTACCCTGGCTTACAAGCGCCTGCTCTAAACTGAAAGTTGAAAGTGAAACAGTAGTGTACATGATTGGTTTAGGCCTGTAATTGACTGACTATTGAGGTTATATATGAATGGTGAATGAGTAACAGGCCGGTGGAAATATTGAAAAATGTAATATGATGGTTAGAAAATGTTGAATGATAGTTGTACTTACTTCTGATTATACTATGTGTATAATTAAATGAATACTTTGCTTGTGACTGACAGGTAACAAAATGAAGAATGTCAAAGTGGAACTACAATGTGGCCTTGTTATTTTGTCATTTTTTGTGGTAGATCTTGGTTTACATTTGGACTTGGGATGTGATCTTAGGCTTGAAAAGGTTGGTGACCACTGACCTAAAGTTTAAAGTGCAACTGACAGCATTTTAAGTACTTTGCCGATATGAAACAAACAGACAATCATAATATCAGTAAAACATATTAAATTCCCAGTTTATGATACAAAACCAACTTTATAAGGTTTTAAAAATAGGTTATATTTGACTCAACGTTCCATGACGTACACTAATGCAATTGCTGACAAAATAGGTGGATGCAGTTCAATGCATAATTCATATATTTCACCAATATTGTAGAAAAGCCCCATGGAGTTGGTGGGATCGTCCTTCAATTCGTGTCCACTTGCTCAGCTGGGCCAGGGACTCTTTAATTAGGTCAGGTGGAAATGTCAGACAGATCTCAACTCACTAAAAGGAGGAAATCACCCAACCTGGCTGCTCTCTCTTCCTTAACTCCTTCTCATCCAGACATTCTGTGCATCCATGAATCAACTTTAATCCACCGAATCTGTTACCTTTCATCTGAACTATCTGTTGCGATAGGGAGAGAGGGCCATCAGTTATTGTTTATAGTTATTACCTCGGAGTGCAGCTTGGAGCGCACGCTTCAAACCTATTATGTAATGTAAATGGACAATGATCACGGCCATACAGATCATCACAGGCCAATTATGCCATCGATACATGGTTAATATGTAATGGTGGAACAAACTCCCTCACGACGCCAGGACAGCGGAGTCAATCACCACCTTCCGGAGACACCTGAAACCCCACCTCTTTAAGGAATACCTAGGATAGGATAAAGTAATCCTTCTCACCCCCCCCCCCCTTAATAGATTTAGATGCACTATTGTAAAGTGGCTGTTCCACTGGACGTCATAAGGTGAATGCACCAATTTGTAAGTCGCTCTGGATAAGAGCGTCTGCTAAATGACTTAAATGTAAATGTAAATGTACATATGAAGACAAACCTGAAAGGATGAAAAATGAAAAGTCCTTATTGTTTGCTGAACTGATCAATTCTGATACCAAACTGATGGAAATTATAGATTGAATAACCGATAACTGATTTAATTATTTGTATTATTATTCTCATGATTATGATGAATAGTTATGAGCTTAAATGACTCAATGACGATTCATATTGACTTCTTATTGAACTGAATTGCTGAATTACTTAATTATGTTAATAATGAGAATGATTGTTGTGATTTGACCTTTGTGATTATGAATTGAATTGGATACATGTTATTCTGTTTCCTTTGTTTATGCAGCACAGACAAACTACCCAGTACATATACCACTTTGTGATTAAAGGAATTCCTGCCTCAGTCTCATCCATTCCTTTGTCACCTGACCCATGACCTCCTGTTCACCATCACTGTCAGTCATCCTATCTGTCCAGCTACCCACACAGATTCCAACAATATTTCAAATACATTTCTTGGTAGTTGGCCTGGTACATTGTTTTCTGCCTCCATTCGGGATGGACTGTTTCAGTTTCAATGACTGAATATTCTGGACAAAAACAAAAGAATGTAACTTAGGCTGGGAATGTCAATACAATCAAACTAGTAAGGGCAATGACCACAAGTCACTGATAATGTGGCTAATAGGCTAGCATGTCTATTTATGCAGCAAGCTAGAAACACAGAGTCTAACATTAGCTAGATAGATAGAGAACTAGCTAGCTAGCGGCTTGGAGTATGTCAGTTCATGCCATTGGAGGAGTGGGTGAGTAACTTTTTCCCCTCATATCTTTTTTTCAGTGGCTATACACAGCTAGAGCTGCATGTGGCATTTGGTTAGCGAGCAAGAACTTGAACGACTGTGATCCAGTTAGAATATTTTTTGCGTTTGCAAATTCACTCTGGCTATCTACTCCGATTTTAGAGTACTCTCATCTAAGTGTGCCAGAGCGCAGAACATGTGAATTTACAGATGCGCAAAACCCACTAAATATGACCGGTGTCAGTAAACCTAGGCAAAAATAAGTAATAGTCAGTCAAGAACTCTCTAGATAACATGTAAACTGCCTAACCAGCTCTGCTACAGTGAGTAAAATGGTCAGAGTGAGCTGTTCTCTCATTTGTGTCTGGAAGTAGCTAGCTAGCAAGCTAGCCAACTTCACAGTTAGCTTGGTTGGGAAAAACATGTATTGGAAGGCAAGCTGCAGAAGGACAAGGAGGCTATAATTCCCCATTGTTTATCAGTGCAATTTTGATGACCAAATAGCTAATGTTCCTTTCTTGATCTTGATCTGGCTAGCATTAGTTGTTTATCTTGTTGCTGATATGTGTGACTGAGGGAGAGAGAGCCTACCTTTTCATGGTTGTTTGATCAATAGGACTTTAAAGTTGCCAAATGTAAGAGGACTTCCTTGGTGTTTAAATTCACTATATTTACACAAGTATGTGGACACCCCTTCAAATGAGTGGATTTGTATCTTTCAGCTACACCCATTGCTGACAGGTGTATAAAATCGAGCACACGGCCATGCAATCTCCATAGACAAACATTGGCAGGAGAATGGCCGTACTGAAGAGTGAACTTCAACGTGCAAAGTCATCGGATGCCACATTTTCCAACGAGTCAGATCGTCAAATGCCTGTCCTGCTAGATCTGCCCAGGTCAACAGTAAGTGCAGTTATTGTGAAGTGGAAGTGTCTAGGAGCAACAGCGGCTCAGCCGCGAAGTCGTAGGCCACACAAAAGCTAACAGAACGGGACCGCCGAGTGCCAAAGCGTGTTAAAATCATCTGTCCTTTGTTGCAACACTCACTACCGAGTTCCAAACTGCTTGTAGTCAAAGAATTCCTTAATTCTGGGTCAGTCACAGTGGTAAGGTATTCTGCCACTGTGTACTCTCTGCTTAGGGCAAAATAGCATTCCAGTGTGCTCAGTTTTTTTTGTAAATTCTCTCCAACGTGTCAAGTAATTATCTTTTTGTTTTCTCATGATTTGGTTGGGTCTAATTGTGTTGTTTTCCTGGTGCTCTCTGGGGTGTGCTTGTGATCAGAGGACCAGCTTGCTTAGGGGGCTCTTCTCCATCTCTCTCTCAATTCAATTCAAGGGCTTTATTGGCATGGGAAACATGTGTTAACATTGCCAAAGCAAGTGAGGTAGATAATATATAAAGTTAATATCTCTCTCTCTCTCTCTCGTGTTTGGTGCATGCTGGGAATTGTTTGAGTGAAGGAGTGCGTGTGTTGTGGAGAGTTAGATATTCACAACTTTCTTTCGGTTTGCTATTTCTTGGTGGCATTTTTTGGTTTTCTTCTGTGCATGATTAAGGTTATTATTTTTGTTGTGGTAGAATTAAGTATTTTGTTTTTCGTATCAAAATTACCCTGATTTTGGCGGAGATGCCGTCCCTGTCACTTCGGCATGGCTTTAGGTGTGTTACTGAAGCTACTGTCACGGTGGAGGAGTTTCTGGTCGCCGTAGGAGAGAAGGTAGGCTATGAGAATGTTGCTTATGCATCCCGGATGAATAAAGCGGTGGTGGTATTTCTTAAAGAAGAGTGTCTTGTTGATCGGATGGTTGAGCATGGCGTACTTCTTAAAGGAATGTTTATTCAAGTTACGCCACTTTTTTCTCCGTGAACAAGGGTAACGATTTCAAATGTACTGCGCTTTGGGAAGTTCGCCAGTTCAATTAAGGTTGTCCCGTTGGGTTACAAACACCCGGCGTTGAAATAGGTAATGTCATTTCGGCGACAGGTGTTTACGTTTTTGGACTCACCGGAGCAGACTTTAGAGTTATCGTTTAAAATCAAATATGACAATAGAATGTATATGGCTTATTCTAGTCCGGGTAGTCAACGGTGTTTTGAGTGTGGGGATGTTGGTCATAAGCGACATGCTTGTCCAAAAAGGGAGAAGGCCGAGGGAGGGGCGCAGGTGGTCATCTGGGCCCACTGGCGTTACGCCGGGGTTTTATTGTTCAAGGTGGATGCTCTGTTTTCTTTATATATATTTTTTATTTTTTATGTTTATGCTCCTAATGAGGGTACAGAGTATATTGCTATATTTGATCAAATAAAGGAAACCTTTAGACGGGGTGATCAAGAGGGTGTATATGGTTTTAGGGGGTGACTGGAACTGTACAGTGGATTTTATTGTTGATCGCACCGCTGAAGAAACTCACCTGCGGTCAGCCACTTGCCTGTCTGGCCTATTAACTGAGTTTGAGCTTTCTGATGTGTGGAGAGTAAGAAATGCAAAAGTTAGGCAGTACACATGGCTAAAGATTAATGAAGGTTGTGTCAATGCAGCAAGGTTAGACAGGTTGTATGTATCTGAGCAATACTGTAGTAGGGTTGGAAGGTTAGACAGGTTGTATGTATCTGATCACTACTGTAGTAGGGTTGGAAAGTGTGCCATTACTCCTGTGTGTTTCTATGATCATCATATTGTTACTGTTGATATTTACTTGTCCTGTCCACGAAGGTCATCACCTTACTGGTGTTTTAATGTTAAATTGTTACATGATGTCATGTTTTGTGACAGGTTTTTGTTGTTTTGGGAAAAATGGAGGGTTATAAAAGGGAATTTTGAGTCCTTGAGACAATGGTGGGAGGTTGGGAAGGGTATTTTTTTTTTTTCAACTAACATCAAGGCGGTGGCCCGTTCCTGTAGGTTCATGCTCTACAACATCTGCAGAGTACGACCCTGCCTCACACAGGAAGCGGCGCAGGTCCTAATCCAGGCACTTGTCATCTCCCGTCTGGATTACTGCAACTCGCTGTTTGCTGGGCTCCCTGCCTGTGCCATTAAACCCCTACAACTCATCCAGAATGCCGCAGCCCGTCTGGTGTTCAACCTTCCCAAGTTCTCTCACATCACCCCGCTCCTCCACTCTCTCCACTGGCTTCCAGTTGAAGCTCGCATCCGCTACAAGACCATGGTGCTTGCCTACGGAGCTGTGAGGGGAACGGCACCTCAGTACCTCCAGGCTCTGATCAGGCCCTACACCCAAACAAGGGCACTGCGTTCATCCACCTCTGGCCTGCTCGCCTCCCTACCACTGAGGAAGTACAGTTCCCGCTCAGCCCAGTCAAAACTGTTCGCTGCTCTGGCTCCCCAATGGTGGAACACACTCCCTCACGACGCCAGGACAGCGGAGTCAATCACCACCTTCCGGAGACACCTGAAACCCCACCTCTTTAAGGAATACCTAGGATAGGATAAAGTAATCCTTCTCACCCCCCCCCCCCTTAAAAGATTTAGATGCACTATTGTAAAGTGGCTGTTCCACTGGATGTCATAAGGTGAATGCACCAATTTGTAAGTCGCTCTGGATAAGAGCGTCTGCTAAATGACTTAAATGTAAAATGTAAATGTATTTTGTCAACAGTATACTGCTCTGTCTTAAATTGAAGTTAAAGAGACTATCAAGGCCCATTGAACAGGACATCAAATCTATTGAATTGAAGCTGCTCACTCAGAACGTTTCGCTTCCCTCAAGGATATGGATGCTCCTAGTGCTTTAAAAGAAACCTAGGACAATCGACATTTCAACGTAAACACGTGGTCTGCCTTCATCTCCCTGATGGGAAAGTGACCACGGATGACATTGAAATGCGTCAACATGCCGTGGATTTCTTCTCGGCCCTCTATACGGTGGAGGATTGTGAATCTCTGTGTACTGAACAGTTGTTACATGGTCTTCCTCAATTGGGACCTGAGCAGAGAGTCACATTGGACTCTGACATTACACTGCAAGAGCTGTCCACAGCAGTTATGCAGCTCTCAACAGGCCGCGCCCCTGGCATCGATGATTTACCATCTGAGTTTTATAAGCACGTTTGGGGGTCTATTGGGGAGGATTTTTATGAAAGTGGTGTGTGAATCTTTTCATGAGGGTTCTCTTCCTGTATCCTGTCAACGTGCGGTGCTTTCACTGTTGCCAAAAAAGGGGGATTTGGCTCTCATAAAAAATTGTAGACCCGTTGCTTTGCTGTGCTCTGAATACAAAATTGTTTCTAAATGTCTCTCAAACAGGTTGAAAGTGTATCTGGGATTGTTTCAAGACTAGTCATTCAACTGAGACTGCTCTTCTCTGTATCACGGAGGCGCTCCGCACTACTAAAGCTAACTCTCTCTCCTCTGCTCTCATCCTTCTAGACCTATCGGCTGCCTTCGATACTGTGAACCATCAGATCCTCCTCTCCACCCTCTCCGAGTTGGGCATCTCCGGCGCGGCCCACGCTTGGATTGCGTCCTACCTGACAGGTCGCTCCTACCAGGTGGCGTGGCGAGAATCTGTCTCCTCACCACGCGCTCTCACCACTGGTGTCCCCCAGGGCTCTGTTCTAGGCCCTCTCCTATTCTCGCTATACACCAAGTCACTTGGCTCTGTCATAACCTCACATGGTCTCTCCTATCATTGCTATGCAGACGACACACAATTAATCTTCTCCTTTCCCCTTCTGATGACCAGGTGGGGAATCGCATCTCTGCATGTCTGGCAGACATATCAGTGTGGATGACGGATCACCACCTCAAGCTGAACCTCGGCAAGACGGAGCTGCTCTTCCTCCCGGGAAGGACTGCCCGTTCCATGATCTCGCCATCACGGTTGACAACTCCATTGTGTCCTCCTCCCAGAGCGCTAAGAACCTTGGCGTGATCCTGGACAACACCCTGTCGTTCTCAACTAACATCAAGGCGGTGGCCCGTTCCTGTAGGTTCATGCTCTACAACATCCGCAGAGTACGACCCTGCCTCACACAGGAAGCGGCGCAGGTCCTAATCCAGGCACTTGTCATCTCCCGTCTGGATTACTGCAACTCGCTGTTGGCTGGGCTCCTGCCTGTGCCATTAAACCCCTACAACTCATCCAGAAACGCCGCAGCCCGTCTGGTGTTCAACCTTCCCAAGTTCTCTCACGTCACCCCGCTCCTCCGCTCTCTCCACTGGCTTCCAGTTGAAGCTCGCATCCGCTACAAGACCATGGTGCTTGCCTACGGAGCTGTGAGGGGAACGGCACCTCAGTACCTCCAGGCTCTGATCAGGCCCTACACCCAAACAAGGGCACTGCGTTCATCCACCCCTGGCCTGCTCGCCTCCCTACCACTGAGGAAGTACAGTTCCCGCTCAGCCCAGTCAAAACTGTTCGCTTGTCTGGCTCCCCAATGGTGGAACACACTCCCTCACGACGCCAGGACAGCGGAGTCAATCACCACCTTCCGGGGACACCTGAAACCCCACCTCTTTAAGGAATACCTAGGATAGGATAAAGTAATCCTTCTCAACCCCCCCCCCCTTAAAAGATTTAGATGCACTATTGTAAAGTGGCTGTTCCACTGGATGTCATAAGGTGAATGCACCAATTTGTAAGTCGCTCTGGATAAGAGCGTCTGCTAAATGACTTAAATGTAAATGTAAATGTAATTGTTGATCCACAAGGATCAGTCCTACTGATCGCTCTATTGTTGACAACTTGTTTCTGATAAGAGATTTTTTAGACATTTGTAAACTGTCTGATGTAAATGTGGGTTTATTTTCTTTGGATCAAAAGAAGGCTTTTGATCGTGTGGACCACCAGTACTTGTTTAAAACAATGAAAGCCTTTGGGTTTGAGGATGTTTTTTTTTGTCTTGGATGAATTTACTGAATGCTAGGTCCTCATGTATGGTGAAGGTGGGTGGTGGTTTGAGTTGCCATATCCCTGTCCAAAGGGGCATTAGGCAGGGATGCCAAATTTCTGGGCAGTTATATAGTCTGGCAATTGAACCAATGCTTTGTTTTTTAACCTCTTGCTCCTACCTGGCACGCAGGCGTCCCATCTAGAGCTCTGGAAATGCAAATGCGCTACGCTAAATGCTAATAGTATTAGTTAAAACTCAAACGTTCATTAAAATTCACATGCAGGGTATTGAATTAAAGCTACACTCGTTGTGAATCCAGGCAACAAGTCAGATTTTTAAAATGCTTTTCGGCGAAAGCATGAGAAGCTATTATCTGATAGCATGTAACACCCCAAAAGACCCGCAGGGGACGTAAACAAAATAATTAGCATAGTCGTCGCTACCCAAACCGCACAAATAAAATATAAAACATTCATTACCTTTGACCATCTTCTTTGTTGGCACTCCTAGATGTCCCATAATCACTATTGGGTCTTTTTTTCGATTAAATCGGTCCATATATAGCCTAGATATCGATCTATGAAGACTGTGTGATAAACGGAAAAAATAGCGTTTCATAACGTAACGTCATTTTTTAAAATTCAAAAAGTCGATGATAAACTTTCACAAAACACTTCGAAATACTTTTGTAATGCAACTTTAGGTATTAGTACACGTTAATAAGCGATAAAATTCATCAGGAGGCGATGTCAATTCTATAGGTGTCTGTCTCGAAAAAATGTCTGGAGAGAGCTCGACCAAAATATCCGGTCGGAGACCGGAGGGAATCGGTTCCCTTGATTCGGTATGACCAAGAATCAAAGCTGAATCAAATGACAAGACTCTAGACAACGTGTGGAAGCTGTAGGCACTGCAACCTCGGCCTCATTTAATTCGGTTCACTTTGAACAATTCCTTGAAGTCGCGCATGGATATTTATTTCCATTTTCAGTGATCAGATTTTCCGGAACTTTTCGATGAAACGCACGTTCTGATATAGTCACAGCCGTGATTTAACCAGTTTTAGAAACATCTGAGTTTTTTCTATCCACACATACTAATCATATGCATATACTATATTCCTGGCCTGAGTAGCAGGGCGCTGAAATGTTGCGCGATTTTTAACAGAATGTTCGAAAAAGTAGAGGGTCGACTTAACAGGTTAAGAGCGAAGCTTACTGGTTTCTCTGTGCCAGGTGTAATGTCGGCTTCAAACGGGGCCCACTCCATGGTTACCAGGGGGGCTTCAGTGGGGCAGAGATTGGATGAAGACTTTGGGGCTTTCTCTAGGCTCCGATGTCTTTCAGAAAAAGAACTGGGAGGGTGTAGCGGAGAAAGTGTGCCAGACTGTCAAGGTGGAAATGGGTGCTGCCCCAGCTGTCTGATAGGGGAAGGGTCTTGGTAGCTAATAATCTTGCTGCCTCTACCCTTGTGGAACAGACTAACGATTTTGCAGCCACCAAAGGGTCTGAAACAAGAGCTTCAGAGGACCCTTGTCAATTTCTTCTGGTCTGGACAACACTGGATTAAAGCTGCAGCCCTGTACCTGCCACTGCACGAGGGTGGGCAAGGCCTGGTGGACATTTCCTCTAGAATCATGGCTTTCCGGCTCCAAGCCAGAGATTATTGTACGGAGACGGTTCTAGCTGGGTCGAAACAGCCTACATATTGATGAGGAGAGCGGGCTGTTTCGGCTTAGACAAGCACCGTTTCCTCTTAAAGCTGGAAGGGGGTGATTTGCCTGACCTGACTCCATTTTATGAGTCTGTTATGCAGGCTTGGAGAGTCCTTGTCAAGTCCCGTAAGGCCAGCACGCCACCAGGGATGTGGCTTTTGAAGAGCCTATTTTTCACAACACTGCCATCCAGTCCCGTGTTCTGGGTTCAGCCAGCCTACGTTCATGCCTGTTTGGCGTGGGGTGTACCAAGCTGGGTCATTTGATGCTGAGCAGATCGTTGGAGGAGCTGGGAGAAAGTGTGGGGATCCGATCATCTCGCCTAGTGAGGAAGGTCGTCGCTGAGGTCTGTGACTCCTTACCAGTGCTTCATCTGCAGTATGTGACTGACACTTCCAATTCTGATCGGTGGAAGGAGGGTCTGGATTATGTGTTCCCTGCACTGATTGTTATGGGGGCGATGGGGGCATTCGAGGAGGATGTGGGGATGCTGCTTTCCTTCAATACCCCGGAGCTGGGGGAGTTCAAGGAGGTGGGAAAGAAGGCCATGTACAGAATATGTGTAAAGGTGTCCCATGCCTCTTCCCTGGAAGGGGTAAAATCGACGAGGTGGGCGGGTGTGCTTGGTCCAGATGCCTCTCCAAAAGGCTGTTGGCGATCTTTATACAAACTGCCTATTGATAAGAGGACAGCTGACCTCCAATGGAGGATACTACATGGAGCTATAGCCACCAACATGCATCTGGTACACCTGGACCCTACTGTTGGGGAGGGGTGTCCATTCTGTGCTGAGTCTGAATCTCTGGCACATCTGTTTTTACTGTGTCCCAGGTTGGTCAGGATGATTGAACTGATCACTGATTGGTTCTCAACGTTGGGAGAGGTTTTCTCTTTTTCAGGTTCAGTCAAAGGGGTGTAGTTGTGTTGCTGTGTTAGGGGCAGCAAAATTAGTGATATGAAAGACCCGAAAGAACAGTATTCGGGGACAGGGGTCTGTGGATGTGGTGGGAATGCTGGAGGGAATGTTGGCGGCGAGACTAAGGGTTGAGTTTGCCTATTATCTTCCTTTTTCCAGAATGCCTGTTAGGGCATCAAGGTGGAAGACATGGAGGATGAGTGGTGGTTGAATTGAGAGATGCCAGGGAGGGAAGTTAGAGGGGTTATTGTAGAGGAGGAGGGAAGATGGAGTTGGTAATTGGATTTTGTGTAAGTTGGAGTACAAGGACAGGTTGGGAATCTGGTTGGGTGGAGGAATGGGGAGAGGGCAAGGACAGGTTACATGGAAGAGATGATGAGGAAGGGATCCTCTGCACAGAGCACAAAACAAGACAGAGAGGAGGGCTGAAGATTAACCAAATGTATCAATAAAAAAGGAAGTAGCCTAATTTATTAAATTACCACAATTATGATACTGCCCAGTGGCACACAGTGACATTGAAACACCAACCAACTCTAGCTGTAACTGCAAGCTTAGGTCCACTCTAATTGCTTCCATTTGATTTTAACACAAGAGAAGAGTCTATCCTGGTCCCAGATCTATTAGTGCTGTCATGCCAACTCAGTGTGACATGGACCATGCACAAACAGATCTGGAACCAGGCTAAAGAGTCTTGCCACTTGTTCACTCAATCTCCTGCTCCCCTGACAGCTCATCCTCCTGTTTATACTGAGTCTTTGTGGAGAGGCTTTTGATAGCTCCTCTCATTCCCTCTAATCAAACTCTGATTCCCTCTACATTGAAAAGAGAGCCTGTGTGGCATGTACTGTATACAGGAAGGCTTCAGTCAGACAACTAGCACTAGGATTGCAAAATTCTGGTAACTTTACCAACATTACTAGGTTTTCCAGAAATCCTTGTTTGAGGATTCAGGATTTCCTGCTTGTTCCCTCCTAATTCCGTGAATCTTCCAACCAGGATTTCTGGAAAACCTGGGAATTTTGGTAAAGTTCCAAGAATTTTGCAACACTACAAGCACGCTGACTGATTGATCTGACTAGCTGGCTGGAGGTCCTCTTAAGCAAGATAGTGCTTTGAAGATTGGCTAATATTGTGGGTTAAATGGTTCAATATCAATTCAGAAAAAAATAAACGTCCGGTCTTTCAAAGTTCATTCGTAAAAATCCAAATAACTTCACAGATCTTCATTGTGATGCATGCATGTTCAATGACCCATAAACAATTAAAGATCATGCACCTGTGGAACGGTTGTTAAGACAGCCTACAGATGGTAGGCAATTAAGGTCACAGTTATGAAAACTTAGGACACTAAAGAGTCCTTTCTACTGACTCTGGAAAAACACCAAAAGAAAGATGCCCAGGGTCCCTGCTCATCTGCGTGAACGTGCCTTAGGCATGCTGCAAGGAGGCATGAGGACTGCAGATGTGACCAGGGCAATAAATTGCAATGTCCGTACTGTGAGACGCCTAAGACAGCGCTACATGGGTTGCTGGTATGAAAGACAAACACCCTACACATCGTGCCAATAGAGTTAAACCACCTGGTGGGATTTGTGAAATGACTCCTAGCCAACTAGCTCTCACAGTCTCATGCCAGAATTAGACCTTCATCTACGTTTCTCAAACGTAACATTTCAAAATGCTTAAAGTTACGTTTGGGCTTGAACTCCAAAATCTTAAGGTAATGTTTGGTTTGGGCTTATCAAAAACAACGTTCTATCGCTGGATTTGAACTTGCCACCTTTGGAATCAGAGGCAGGTGCTTGTTCCCATCCGCCCTCCCCGTCGACAACCGAAACCTACTTGAAGGCAACAGCACTCCCTGTTGCCCATAAGGGCCGTTTTCCACATCATCTCCCAATGTCCTCAGACATGGATGGACGTCGAATACTGACTTGTATCAAGGGTGACCTGGCTGCATATAGCGAGGATCGCTACAACATGTACCAATGATAGGCTAATCCAATGTAAATCATATAGCCTAATACGCTATGCTTACTACAAGACAGCTGAGGATTCTTATAACAATAGAATATAAATAGAATGAAAGACAAAATGATTGCCGATTGGTTAGAACAGAAATGTAACACCCCCAGATATACACACACATTGAGAGGCACAGGGACAGCAGCAGTGCAGCACCCCTGGATGGAGAGTAATTGTGGGGGGTTAAGTGCTTTGCTCAGGGGCACAACGGCAGGAGATGGTACATGGGATCAGAGACTTGCAGCATCCCAGCTGCCATTTCAGTTCCATTCCCATCAACATTGCTCTAATCTGCAGTGGCATGTGAACCTAGCAAAACCTAGAAAACTCATCAAGAGGATGATGGCGGGGTGGCTTTAAGGGTTGGTTTGACAGTCATTTGGCCTGGGTTTGAGTCCCAATTGGGAGTACCCGGGAATTCATTGTCGGCATTTCTAGAACACCTGATCCCATAGGAACAGAGGTGAGCAGACTTGGTTTGAGATTTAGAACCCTAATACTTGCGTCATATTCCCACTAAAATTTCAAAGAAAATGAGAGGGAACCTACATTAAAACATTATGGATAATTTAACGTTTGGAGCCAACATGGAGAATGGTTAGCCAACACTGAGTACAGTGTCAATGACCGTGGGTCCACCAAAGTTAGGATGAGTTATATTCAAGCGCTGGAAGTACAGCTTGATTAACAACACTTCTCTCCGGATGACAAACGACTGGGAGAGCTATCCCACGGTGCTGTGTGAGGGAGATTATAGTAGTAGAGGTGCTCTAATGTGTCAGGGAGACTTTAATGACCTATTATGGGATGTCAGTGTCCTGACTGATAATACAACGCCCACATGCAATTTGTCCAGTCTTGGGATAGATCTGTCTTTTGGCCTGTTTTATTGCAATGTAGATGGTGTGTGTGTGTGTGCTCATGTTAGACTTCTGTGAGGACAACTTCACCGCATCAAAGGGACGATGGACGGGGCCATGTACTGTGTATCGTTTGTGTTGGGGAAACAGGTAGGTATACCATTTTACAGCGTGATATGGAGGGTGTTCATGCAGGCAACGTTGACTATTCAGGTTTTTACAGTGTTGTTTAGTCTCTGTGTGTGTGATTAGGGTGGGTACTAAAGTCTATTTAGATTTGTAGTATATCACTTAGTGAGGGAAAAAAGTATTTGATCCCCTGCTGATTTTGTACGTTTGCCCACTGACAAAGAAGTCTATAATTTTAATGGTAGGTTTATTTGAACAGTGAGAGACAGAATAATAATTTAAAAATCCAGAAAAACACGGCAACACTGTTATAAATTGATTTTCATTTGAATGAGGGAAATAAGTATTTGACCCCCTCACAATCAGAAAGGTTTCTGGCTCCCAGCTGTCTTTTATACAGGTAATGAGCTGAGATTAGGAGCACACTCTTAAAGGGAGTGCTCCTAATCTCAGTTTGTTACCTGTATAAAAGACACCTGTCCACAGAAGCAATCAATCAATCAGATTCCAAACTCTCCACCATGGCCAAGACCAAAGAGCTCTCCAAGGATGTCAGGGACAAGATTGTAGACCGACACAAGGCTGGAATGGGCTACAAGACCATCGCCAAGCAGCTTGGTGAGAAGGTGACAACAGTTGGTGCGATTATTCGCAAATGGAAGAGACACAAAAGAACTGTCAATCTCCCTCAGCCTGGGCTCCATGCAAGATCTCACCTCGTGGAGTTGCAAGGATCATGAGAACGGTGAGGAATCAGCCCAGAACTACACGGGAGGATCTTGTCAATGATCTCAAGGCAGCTGGGACCTTAGTCACCAAGAAAACAATTGGTAATACACTACTCCGTGAAGGACTGAAATCCTGCAGAGCCCACAAGGTCCTCCTGCTCAAGAAAGCACATTTACATGCCCGTCTGAAGTTTGCCAATGAACATCTGAATGATTCAGAGGACAACTAGGTGAAAGTGTTGTGGTCAGATGAGACCAAAATGGAGCTCTTTGGCATCAACTCAACTCGCCGTGTTTGGAGGAGGAGGAATGCTGCCTATGACCCCAAGAACACCATCCCCACCGTCAAACATGGATGTGGAAACATTATGTTTTGGGGGTGTTTTTCTGCTAAGGGACCAGGACAACTTCACCGCATAAAGGGACGATGGACGGGGCCATGTACTGTCAAATCTTGGGTGAGAACCTCCTTCCCTCAGCCAGGGCATTGAAAATGGGTCGTAGATGGATATTCCAGCAGGACAATGATCCAAAACACACAGCCAAGGCAACAAATGAGTGGCTCAAGGAGAAGCACATTAAGGTCCTGGAGTGGCCTAGCCAGTCTCCAGACCTTAATCCCATAAATATGTGGAGGGAGCTGAAGGTTCGAGTTGCCAAACGTCAGCCTCGAAACCTTAATGACTTGGAGAAGATCTGCAAAGAGGAGTGGGACAAAATCCCTCCTGAGATGTGTGCAAACCTGGTGGCCAAAACCAAGAAACATCTGACCTCTGACTGAGTACTAAGTCATGTTTTGCAGAGGGGTCAAATACTTATTTCCCTAATTAAAATGAAAATCAATTTATAACATTTTTGACAAGCTTTTTTCTGATTTTTTTTTGTTGTTATTCTGTCTCTCACTATTCAAATAAACCTACCATTAAAATTATACACTGATCATTTCTTTGTTAGCGGACAAACGTACAAAATCAGCAGGGGATCAAATATTTTTTTTTCCCTCACTGTACAGATGCAGTAAAGATTGAAGGGTATTCTTACTTTTAAAACACATTTAACTTTTTGTTCAGTCTAGGCTGTTATTTACACATATAGCTTACAATAATAATCTGCTGTAAACAAAACAACCAATCACTCTCAAATCTTTGACTTCAATTGCTGAAAATAAGATATTAAACTGTATGGGTATTACAATGTTATTTCCATTACAAAGTATTTTAACTATGCAATATAAAACCGACTATCATAATCCGACTATCATAATGCACCAAATAGATAAATAAAAACAGATGAGCTGTGCTACAACTCTGGTTTTATGAATGAAGCACGATCTAGCTAACACAGAGCGTTCCTGTAATGTTCCCTAAAAGTTGTCCTTTGGTTGAAGAAAAAAGGTTCCCTGACTGTTCTTGGAATGATAATGTGTTAGCTGGGAAAAGTTCTGGCAGCAGAATGAATCCCCTCGAGGATTCACCCCAGCCAGAAATGATGTCATAGGAGGTTAAACGTCCATTTTGATGAGCCACTCTTCAAAGAGATTTGTCAGGCAGTCATGGCAGCCATTGTTGCTCCCTCTATCATTAGCCCAGGGAAAGATTAAAGCGCTTCCATGACACCCTGACATCCTGTCCTGTGGCAGTATCTCTCACCATCTCTCTGATCTCGGCAAAGATACATATCTGTTTAATGTATCGAGACCAGCCTAGACGAAGAGAGAGAGGGAGAGAAAGAGAGAGAGAGTGTGTGTGCGTGCACATGCGTGCTTGCGTTTGCATGGGCCTGTGTTTGTGCTTGAGTGTGTTTTGTGCATGTGCCGCACACATATAGTCAGACAGCTCTCAGCTGTGGCTTGGCAGACATCCTCACAGCAGCACAGTATGATGTCGTTTCGGGAAAAATGCTAACCAGTAATAGATGCTAAACGGATTATCAAGAAACGGCTCACTGCCTTTGAAAGTTCTCACATCAAAATGTCTCTTTAACCTCAAGATCACATCATCCAACACTGTGGCCACTCAATCCCAGTTGTAAAGGGGTTCAACATCTGCTGCTCTTCATATCTACTTACACGGAGTATACAAAACATTTCCATCACCTGCTCATTCCATGACAGAGACTGACCTGGTGAATCCAGGTGAAAGCTAAGATCCCTTATTGATATCACTTGTTAAATCCACGTCAATCAGTGTAGATGAAGAGTAGGAGAGAGGTTAAAGAAGGAATTTAAGCCTTTGCGGGGGTGTAAAGTACTTAAGTAACAATACTTGAAAGTACTACTTAAGTCGTTTTTTGGAGTATCTGCACTGTACTTTACTATTTATATTTTTGACAACTTTTACTTCACTACATTCCTAAATAAAATATTGTCCTTTTTACTCCATACATTTTCCCTCACAATCCAAAGTATTCTTTACATTTAGAATGCTTAGCAGGACGGGAAAATTGTGAAATTTTCACACTTATCAAGACAACACGTTGTTGTCATCCCTACTGCCTATGGTCTGGCAGGCTCACTAAACACAAATGCATCTTTTGTAAATAGTATCGGAGTGTTGGAGTATGCCCCTGGCTATCCATACATTTTAAAAACAAGAAAATGGTGTTGTCTGCTTTGCTACATATAAGGAATTTGAAATGATTTATACTTTTACATATACTTTTGATACTTAAGTATATTTTAGTGATTACATTGACTTTTGATACCTAAGTATATTTAAAACTGAATACTTTTAGACTTTTACTCAAGTACTATTTTACTGGGTAACTTTCACTATTTTACTGAGTAACTTTCTATTAAAAGGTATCTATACTTTTACTCAAGTATGACAATAGGACACTTTTTCCACCACTGAGCCTTGAGACAATTGAGACATGCATTGTGTATGTGTGCAATTCAGAGGGCAAGACAAAATATTTAAGTGCCTTTGAATGGGGTATGCTAGTAGGTGCTATGCGCACAGGTTTGTGTCAAGAACTGCAACGCTTCTGGATTTTGCACACTGAACATGACATCCAGCCAACTTGACACAACTGTGGGAAGCATTGGAGTCTCTCTCGCTGTCTGTCTTAAGGCCTGTTCAGAGATGGGCAAGAGGGACACAGCAGCTGTATACTCGGTCGTCTCCCACACCAGGATTGTAGTATTCAGTAGGAACGACTTGGGCTGAAAACAGGAGGTACCTAGCTGAATTGTCCAATAAGCGATGTTTGTTTTTTCGTTTCCATTACAAAACATTTTGCTATGGGGCAAAATGTTTTATTACGGTGTGCACTAAATTCAAATTGCTTAAAAGTGCATCCCTCACTAGCTCTTCGCTGAACAAGTCACTGTTTAGACATGGTTTTTGCCTGTTCACTCATTTCTAACCGGTGATTACTTTAGTAGTAGTGGAAGGTTTCATTGGTTTCTCATACTCATGGACTGAATTTGCTTGGCTACTCCAGGCTCCTTGCTGCGGGCAAACGCAACGCAAAGCCACGCTCACGGATGTTAGCTTCTTCTCTACAATGTATCTGGATCTGAGTACCTCCCCGAACCTTCACTGAATGTGAATACATTCACGGCCGTCTGATTGGTCCAGAAACTGATGGGTTGGGCCAGAATACACGTGGGTAAAGCGGTGGTTTGAAAATTCATCGTTGGCATTAATACTCGATGATTGATTGACGATTCAATCACTGATTACTTTGTTTTGTACGATGCCCCTTGTCACCACAAACAACTTCAATGATAGCATTCGTGTATGTCTGTGTGTGTGTGTGTGCACTAATCCATAGGATGTTTGATTCATGCCAAAGCTAAAACATCATTGGCTCATACTCAATGTATTGTACATTTGCTAACCATTTGCTTTCTCTCACTCTGTCTCCCTCCCTGTCCTTCGTCCCCTCTCTCCCTCCCAGCCACAGAGATTTGAAGCCAGAGAACCTGTTGTTAGATGAGAAGAACAACATCAGGGTAGCAGACTTTGGCATGGCCTCTCTACAGGTTGGCGACAGTCTGCTGGAGACCAGCTGTGGGTGAGTACAGAATAAAATGTTAGTACAGGAGTATAAGGACAGAGCATCACAGGAGTCTAAAACAATTGAAAACAAAAATGTCATTTTAAGTGATAAGTAGACATTGGTCTGAAGCCGGAAAGGAAATTCACATGAGCACCACAGTGCCTACATCACCCATGCTCTACCAAGGTTTTCCAGCACACAGTTTTGACATACTATAGTAGCTACGTGTGTATGTTGGTCTATTGTAGTTCAAACAATGTGTATGTTGCTTAGGACTAAAACCTTCTCAAACATTGTAATGGCTTTCGTAGGTGGAAGAAGGTGTGGACCAAAGTGCAGCGTGGTACGGGTTCATGATTTTAATAATGGAACACTGAAATACAAAACAACAACTTAAAAAAAAAAACAGTCTTGTAAAGGTGCAGAAAAACACTAAACAGAAAATTAAACGCCCACAACCAAAATGGGGAAAACAGGCTACCTAAGTATGATTCTCAATCAGAGACAACGAACGACACCTGCCTCTGATTGAGAACCATACCAGGCCAAACACATAAACACAACATAGAAAAAAGAACATAGACTACCCACCCCAACTCACGCCCTGACCAAACTAACAAAAATACATAATAAAGGAACTAAGGTCAGAACGTGACAAACATATTATACTCAATTGGGGCAACTCCCACAATATTGTGATTTGTGCTGCATAGAAGTTAAAATATTGGATTCTTCACACAATAATCCCATTCCACTACTTTTAAGATAAGACCATCATGCTTGATTGAGTGAGCGGTTTTGTCTTGTAGTAATGTGGCTCTTCACTGTATTTCCTTAAACTTTTTAAATTTAGCACTACATGTCCTTGATAAGAAAATAAAAAAAATACATATTTTTGGGGTCAGCAGGTGCCCAATATAATACCAGGTTGTGGTTGATTGGACACAGTCACTCATACATTACCAGTCAAAAGTTTGCACACACCTACTCATTCAAGGGTTGTTCTTTATTGGTATTATTTTCTACATTGTAGAATAATAGGGAAGACATCAAAACTAACACATATGGAATCGCCAAAAAAGTGTTAAACAAATCAAAATATATTTAACATTTTAGATTCTTCAAAGTAGCCAACCTTTGCCTTGATGACAGATTTGCACACTCTTGGCATTTTCTCAACCAGCTTCATGAGGTACTCACCTGGAATGCATTTCAATTAACAGGTGTTCCTTGTTAAACCTTAATTTGTGGAATTTCTTTCCTTCTTAATGCGTTTGAGCCAATCAGTTGTGTTTTGACAAGGTAGGAGTGATAACCAAGTCCATATTATTGCAAGAACAGCTCAAATAAGCAAAGAGAAATTACTGTCCATCATTGTTAAGACATGAAGGTCAGTCAAATCGGAAAATGTCAAACTTTGAATGTTTCTTCAAATGCAGTTGCAAAAACCACTAAGCGTTATGATGAAACTCGCTCTCATGAGGACCACCGCCACAGGAAAGGAAGGTCCAGAGTTACCTCTGCTGCAGAGGATAAGTTCATTAGAATTACCAGCGTCAGATTGCAACCCAAATAAATGTTTCACAAAGTTCAAGAAACAGACACATCTCAACCTCAACTGTTCAGAGGAGACTGCGTGAATCAGGCCTTCATGGTTGAAATTCTGCAAAGAAACCACTACTAATCTGTGTGACAAATAATACCAATCAATCCAAACTGTGCAGTGGCCAATTAATGAATGGACAGAGACATCTGTTACAAAACAACAAAAAGTTGAATGACATTCGGAGATTGTCATGCCATGATATTGAAGTGCCCAAAGTCGGTATACTTTATTTATCATTTGTGTGGTTGGCACAGAACCCTGTTGGTGGAAAATCCATTGCATATATTTTATATAACTGTAAACATGGTATAAAAATGTTGAAAATCTGATATCCCCCTAGCTGATCATTGTCTGCAGCTAGCTCTGATTGTAATGTAATGAAACAAGCAGGGAGAGTGAGCTCGTCTGTGGGTGTCGGCGAACCCTTAACATTCTGGCCAGTAGCCCTGCGTGGCATCGACTGTGCCGCGAAAGTATCAGCGTTTATAAACCCAATAAATGTGCCTAATCATAGTCACTGTAATGAATTTCCTCCTCTTCTTCCGAAGAGAAGAGGCGAAACGGATCAGAGGACCAATACGCGGCGTGGTAATTGTCCATGGTTCTTTTTAATATATCACTACACATGAACAAACTAACAAAAACAAGAAATGTGAAAACTCAAAACAGTCCTATCTGGTGCAAAGACAGAGACAGGAACAATCACCCACAAACACACAGTGAAACCCAGGCTACCTAAGTATGATTCTCAATCAGAGACAACCAATGACACCTGCCTCTGATTGAGAACCATACTAGGCCGAAACATAGAAATTCCCAAAACCTAGAAAAACAAACATAGACTGCCCACCCAACTCACGCCCTGACCATACTAACTAAATACAAAACACAGGAAATAAAGGTCAGAACGTGACAGTACCCCCCCAAAGGTGCGGACTCCGGCCGCAAAACCTTGACCTATAGGGGAGGGTCTGGGTGGGCGTCTGTCCGCGGTGGCGGTTCTGGCGCGGGACGCGGACCCCACTTCACCATTGTCTTAGTCCGCCTTATTGTCCGCCTCCGTGGCTTTCTCACCATGGCAACCCCTCTCAATGACCCCACTGGACAGAGGGGCAGCTCTGGACAGAGGGGCAGGGGCTCTGGCGCCTCTGGGCTGAGGGGCTCTGGCGCCTCTGGGCTGAGGGGCTCTGGCGCCTCTGGGCTGAGGGGCTCTGGCGCCTCTGGGCTGAGGGGCTCCGGCAGCGGCGCCGGACAGGCGGGAGGCTCCGGCAGCGGCGCCGGACAGGCGGGAGGCTCCGGCAGCGGCGCCGGACAGGCGGGAGGCTCCGGCAGCGGCGCCGGACAGGCGGGAGGCTCCGGCAGCGGCGCCGGACAGGCGGGACGCTCCGGCAGCGGCGCCGGACAGGCGGGACGCTCCGGCAGCGGCGCCGGACAGGCGGGAGACGCTCCGGCAGCGGCGCCGGACAGGCGGGAGACGCTCCGGCAGCGGCGCCGGACAGGCGGGAGACGCTCCGGCAGCGGCGCCGGACAGGCGGGAGACGCCCGGCAGCGGCGCCGGACAGGCGGGAGACGCTCCGGCAGCGGCGCCGGACAGGCGGGAGACGCTCCGGCAGCGGCGCCGGACAGGCGGGACGCCTCCGGCGCCGGACAGCGGCGCCGGACAGGCGGGACGCTCCGGCAGCGGCGCCGGACAGGCGGGAGCACCTGCAGGAAGGAGACTGAGAGACAGCCTGGTGCGTGGGGCTGCCACAGGAACCACCAGGCTGGGGAGACCTTCAGGAGGCTTGGTGTTAGGAGGAGCCTGAAAGACCGGGCTGTGGGGAGCACTGGAGCTCTGGTGCGCAACCTTGGCACCACTTCCCCAGGCTGGACAACTACTCTAGCCCGGACCCTCCAGAGTGCAGGCACAGGTTGAACCGGGCTGTGGGTAAGCACGGGAGATCTAGTGCTTACTACACGCACCTCTCCCCTAGGCTCCACTCCCACAGTTGCCCGGCACGAGCGGAGCGCAGGCAGAGGACGCACTGCACCCTCCCAGCGCCCCGGAGACACAGCACGCAGAGCCGGCGCAGGATAACCTGGACCAAGACTGCGTACCGGCGACCAGACCCGCTGAGCAGGCACCATACGCCCTGGCTCAATGCCCACACTCGCATGGCACTCTCGGGGCTGCCCTATAGCGCACCGGGCTATGGACACGCACTGGCGACACCGTGCACTTAACCGCATAACACGGTGCCTGACCAGTAATGCGCTGCTTATCATGAACACGAGGAGTGAGCTCAGGTCTGCTACCTGGCTTAGTACCACACCTCGTGTGCCCCCCAAAAAAAAAAAATTTGGGGCTGCCTCTCGTACCTGTCGCACTGCCGTGCTGGCTCCTCATATTGCCGCCGCTCAGCTTTCGCTGCCTCCAGCTCTGCTTTGGGGCTGCGATTTTCCCCAGCCCGTGCCCAGGGTCCCTCTCCGTTCAGTATCTCCTCCCATGTCCAGGAGTCCTGTGATGGTGGCCTCTGTTGTTGATGCTGCTGTCGTCGCTGTCCTTTACCACGCCGCTTGGTCCGATTTTGGTGGGTGATTCTGTAATGAATTTCCTCCTCTTCTTCCGAAGAGGAGAGGCGAAACGGATCAGAGGACCAATACACGGCGTGGTAATTGTCCATGGTTCTTTTTAATATATCACTACACATGAACAAACTAACAAAAACAAGAAATGTGAAAACTTAAAATCTGGTGCAAAGACAGAGACAGGAACAATCACCCACAAACACACAGTGAAACCCAGGCTACCTAAGTATGATTCTCAATCAGAGACAACCAATGACACCTGCCTCTGATTGAGAACCATACTAGGCCGAAACATAGAAATTCCCAAAACCTAGAAAAACAAACATAGACTGCCCACCCAACTCACGCCCTGACCATACTAACTAAATACAAAACACAGGAAATAAAGGTCAGAACGTGACAGTCACATAATTTGCCATAGTGTATTGTTGATTTCGGGCCAGATAGCACTGCATTTTGCTTTGTATTTGTGATCCCAATAGATAAGGCAGTTGTGTTTTTACAATACTGTAATGTGTTGGTCCCGTGTAAGATGCCCCCATGTTTTTTTGTTTGTTCATTTGCGTTGTTTGTAACTTATTTTTTAAACTTATTTTGTACATCAATCAATCAAAAAATATCTATAGAGCCCTTCTTACATAATCTGATGTCACAAAGTGCTGTACAGAAACCCAGCCTAAAACCCCAAACAGCAAGCAATGCAGTTGTAGAAGCACGGTGGCCAGGTAAAACTCCATAGAAAGGCCGGAACCTAGGAAGAAACCTAGAGAGGAACCAGGCTATGACGGGTGGCCAGTCCTCTTCTGGCTGTGCCGGGTGGAGATTATAACAGAACATGGTCAAGATGTTCAAATGTTCATAGATAATCACAGTGGTTGTAGAGGGTGCAACAGGTCAGCACCTCAGGAGTAAATGTCAGTTGGCTTTTCATAGCTGATCTTTCAGAGTATTTCTACAGCTCCTGCTGTCACTAGAGAGTTGAAAACAGCAGGTCTGGGAAAAGGTACCGCGTCCGGTGAACAGGTCAGCCACAGACAGAACAATTGAAACTGGAGCAGCAGCATGACCAGGTGGACTGGGGACAGCAATGAGTCATTAGGCCAGGTAGTCCTGAGGCATTATCCAAGGGCTCAGGTCCTCCGAGAGAAAGAAAGAGAGAGAGAATAAGAGAGAGCATACTTAAATTCATACAGGACACCTGATAAGACAGGAGAAATACTCCAGATATAACAGACTGAACATAGCCCCCCGACACAAACTATTGCAGCATAATTACAGGAGGCTGAGACCGGAGGGGTCGGGAGACACTGTAGCCCCGTCCGACGATACCCCCAGACAGGGCCAAACAGCCAGGATATAACCCCACCCACTTTGCCAAAGCACAGCCCACACCACTAGAGGAATATATTTTACCACCAACTTACCAACTTACTAACAAGGCCAAGTATAGCCTACGAAGATCTCCCCCACGGCACGAACCCAAGGGGGGCGCCAACCCGGACAGGAAGATCACATTAGTGACTTAACCCACTCAAGTGACGAACCCCTCCTAGGGATGGCATGGAAGAGCACCAGTAAGCCAGTTACTCAGCCCCTGTAATAGGGTTTGAGGCAGAGAATCCCAGTGGAGAGAGGGGAACCGGCCAGGCAGAGACAGCAAGGGCGGTTCGTTGCTCCAGTGCCTTTCCGTTCACCTTCACACTTCTGGGCCAGACTGCACTCAATCATAGGACCTACTGAGGAGATGAGTCTTCAATGAGACTTAAGGGTTGAGACCAAGTCTGCATCTCTCACATGGATAGGCAGACCATTCCATAAAAATGGAGCTCTATAGGAGAAAGCTCTGCCTCCAGCCGTTTGCTTAGAAATTCTAGTGACAGTAAGGATGCCTGCATCTTGTGACCATAGCGTACATGTAGGTATATACAGCAGGACCAAAAAAAAAAGATGGGTAGGAAAAAGCTCATGTAATGCTTTGTAGGTTAGCAGTAAAACCTTGAAATCAGCACTAGCCTTAACAGGAAACATTGTAGAGAGGCTAGCACTGGGATAATATGATCACATTTTTTGGTTCTAGTGGTGTTTAGCACTAACTGAAGTTTCTTTAGTGCTTTATCCGGGTAGCCGGAAGGTAGAGCATTGCAGTAGACTCACATAGAAGTGGCAAAAGCATGGATTCATTTTTCTGCGTCATTGTTGGACAGAAATCTTCTGATTTTTGCAATGTTACGTATATAGAAAAAAGCTGTCCTTGGAACAGTCTTGATATTTTCGTAAAAAGAGAGATTAGGGTCCAGAGTAATGCCGAGGTCCTTCACAGTTTTATTTGAGACAACTATACAACCATCAAGATGAATTGTCAGATTTAACAGAAGATCTCTTTGTTTCTTGGAACCTAGAACTAGCATCTCTGTTTTGTCTAAGTTTAAAAGTAGAACGTTTGCCACCATCCACTTACTTATGTCTTAAACACAGGCTTCCAGAGATGGCAAGTTTGGGGCTTCACCATGTTTCATCTAAACTAGGCCAGAACTTGTCCGTGTAGACCAATTTGGGTTTCCAAACTGATGAGTAACACCGTTTGAGCATTCCCACTGCATTTCCTTCCAGAAGCCATGAGAAAATTGTCCGGCTGTGGGGACTGTGCGAGGGGATTTATACTACTATCTGTACTTATTTGTGGCACAGACGCTGTTTCATCCATTCCTACACTTAAATTACCCTTGCCTAATGATTGCATCTGAAGCTGGGCTTGCAACACAGCTATCCTTGCCATAAGGCAACCGTTCTCCTGTATATTATGAGTACAGCGACTGCAATTAGAAGAAATAATGTTAACGGTACAGGATCCCGAGAGGGTACCGCTCAACTGAAACGGTGGCGCACAGAATGCTAAAATATTCCTAGAAATATTTAAGCTCCACACATTAACAAGTCCAATAGCTCAAATGAAAGATAAACACCTTGTTCATCTACCCAGCGTGTCAGATTTCTAAAATGTTTTACGGCGGAAACATAGCACATATTTATGTCAAACCACCACAAAGACACAGACGATATACAGCCATTTTGTTGAACAAAAGATGCAATCACAAACGCAGGATTAAAATAAAAATAATTCACTAACCTTTTGAAAATCTTCATCAGATGACAGTAATAGGACATGTTACACGGTACATTTATGTTTTTTTTCAATAATATGCCATTTATATCCATAAATCTCTGTTTACATTGACGCCATGTTCAGAAAATGCTCAAAAATGTCAGGAGAAATTAAAGATAGCTCCGCCCGATAACAGAAATACACATCATAAACTTTGACTAAATATACATGTTCTACATATAGTTAGAAAGATACACTGCTTCTTAATGCAACCGCTGTGTCACATTTATTTTTAACGTTACAGAATTAGTTCACTATGCAATAATCTGAGACGGTGCTGACGTAAGCAACATTTCTCCGCTATGTTGGAGTCAACAGAAATACAAAATTACAACATAAATATTCTCTTACCTTTGATGGTCTTCGATCAGAATGTAGTGGAAGGAGTCATACTTACCCAATACATCATTTTGTTTCAGTTCGTGTCCTTATAGTAGCATCTGCTACCACTTTCAGCTGAAATGCACCCAAAATGACTTCTGGTCCCGAACAGTTGCGCATCAAAACTTCAAAATTACATATTATATGTCGACTAAACTGGTCAAACTAAGTGCAGAATCAAGCTTTAGGATGTTATAAACGTACAAAACAATTCTCAATTCAACAGGACAATCGTACTTCTTCTCAGGCAAGCTGGAACAGAGGAAGGTCTGTGTCCAATTCGCGCCCTAACACACATGTATTTTCTCGCGACACCCACTCTTTTGCCTCCCAAAGGGTCAAAGCTCGCGGGATTTGCACAATTAAATGCTCTACTGAATGAGGACATCTAGTGGAAGACATAGAAAGTGTCTCCAGATCCATAGCTGGTTGGGAAGGGATGATGTCAAAGTTGCCCCCAAGTTTCAGGATTCCAAAACTAGTTTGGGAGATTGCCTGCCCTGTGAGTTCTGCTATACTTACAGACATAATTCAAACTGTTTAAGAAGCTTTAGAGTGTTTTCTATCCAATAGTAATTATTATATGCATATATTAGCAATTTTGGACAGATTTTATTTCTGTTTACTATGGGCACGCAATTCATCCAAAGGGGGCAGTATTATGCCTAGCCTTAACAGGTTTTAATGTTACTACTTATCTTCGGCTGGTGGAGGTCCTGATGAACCACATCCAGATAAAGCTTCCGGGGTGAAAAATTTGAATGAAAGAAGTAGAGCGAGGGAAAAAAATGTAAATATATAAATGTCATTAAAAAGTAAAAACCGTGATGTTGGCAGGTAGAAAAGTAAGGTTAGCAATAAACCGCCAGCAGCACATAAACAAGTTGTGACCGGAAATTACGTCAAGCCCTTACATAATGTTGCCTCTACCATTTCTTATGACTGAAAAACCTTCTGGACATCAGGACTGCGATTATTCACCACGGACTAGCAGAATCTGTGGTGACAGGGTAGCCTAGTGGTTAGCGATGGACTAGTAACCGAAAGGTTGCAAATCCCTGAGCTGACAAGGTACAAATCTGTCGTTCTGCCCCTGAACAGGCAGTTAACCCACTATTCCTAGGCAGTCATTGAAAATAAGAATTAGTTCTTAACTTACTTGCCTAGTTAAAACGTCTTGCGACTCTAGGGGCAGTATTTTCATTTTTGGAAAAAAAAGTTCCCGTTTTAAACTGGATATTTTGTCAGGACAAGATGCTAGAATATGCATATAATTGACAGCTTAGGATAGAAAACACTCTAACGTTTCCAAAACTGTAAAGATATTGTCTGTGAGTATAACAGAACTGATGTTGCAGGCGAAAGCCTGAGAAAAATCCAATCCGGAAGTGCCCCAGGTTTTGAAAACGCTGCATTCCAATGAGTACCTATTGAGCTGTGAATGAGCTATCAACCAGATAACGCTTTCTACGTATTCCCCAGGGTGTTTACAGCATTGTGACGTAGTTTTACGCATTTATGTTGAAGAATAGACGTAAGCGGCTAGATTGCGCAAGTGGTCACCTGATGGCTTCCAGGGTGACTCTCGCGTAAAATACAGAGGTAGCCATTACTCAAATCGGTCCTACTGAAAAACTAATTGTCCCGATGGATATATTATCGAATAGATATTAGAAAAACACCTTGAGGATTGATTATAAACAACGTTTGCCATGTTTCTGTCAATACTATGGAGCTATTTTTGAATATTTTTTGCAGTTTTCGTGACTGCAATTTCCGGGCGATTTCTCAGCCAAAGAACAAACGGAGCTATTTCGCCTACAAAAATAATATTTTTGGAAGAAAGGACCATTTGTTATCTAACTGGGAGTCTCGTGAGTGAAAACATCTGAAGCTCATCAAAGGTAAACGATTTAATTTGATTGCTTTTCTGATTTCCGTGACCAAGTAACCTGCTGCTCGCTGGACAAAATGCTATGCTAGGCTATCGATAAACTTACACAAATGCTTGTCTAGCTTTGGCTGTAAAGCATATTTTGAAAATCTGAGATGACAGGGTGATTAAAAAAAGGCTAAGCTGTGTCTCAATATATTTCATTTGTGATTTTCATGATTAGGAATATTTTCTAGGGATATTTATGTCCGTTGCGTTATGCTAATTCGTGTCAGGCGATGATTACGCTCCCGCATGCAAATGAAGGTAAAAAACATTTTTTTCCCTTCACGACTCTGACGAGCCCGACGTGAAGGATATACCGCTTCCTCGGAAACAGTCCCTGATCCCTGTGATCTGCGTGAAGAGGAGGCAGAGAAACAGGATCCGAAGGGGGTGCTGCCTTCTGAGAATTCGTAGGCGGTCGTATAAACCCCCACTTCCCTCCATTCTGCTAGCAAACGTAATCCTTGGAAAATAAAATCGAGTTGCGCGGAAGAATAAATTACCAACGGGACATTAAAAACTGTAACATCTTATGCTTTATGGAGTCGTGGCTCTGCAGGGCCCATGTGTGCACTAACTCCACAGCATCGCAACTAAACCGTTCAAGTTCAAAAAACTAAACCGTTCAAGAGTATCTCATGATAAGCTATAGACCATACTACTTAACCGAGAGAGTTTTCATCTGTATTCTTTGCAGCTGTTTATACCCCACCACAGTCAGGGGCTGGTACCAACACAGCATTGAATGAGCTGTATTCCGCCAAAAGCAAAAAAGAAAACGCTCAACCAGAGGTGGCACTCCTAGTAGATGGGGACTTTAAAGCAGGGAAACTTAAATCCATTTTACCAAATTTCTATCAGCATGTTAAATGTGCAACCAGAGGAAAAATAACTCTGGACCACCTATACTCCACACACAGAGACGCATACAAAGCTCTTCCTCAACCTCCATATATGCAAATCTGAACATAATTCTATCCCCCTGCTCCCTGCTAACAAGCTAAAATGCAGGTAGCACCAGGTAATAAATCAATAAAAAAAGTGGTCAGATGATGCCGATGCTAAGCTACATGTCTGTTTTACTAGCACAGATATTTACGACTTTGAATGCAACCGATACTAACAGGAGGGGATCATCAGAGGAAGGGAAGTCACTGTATGTAACCAAGCCCAGAGAAGAAAGACATCCAATATGTTCCGGAATTCCTCTCATGGCATTGGGGAGTACCAGACAAGCTAAATCACATTCTATGCTCGCTTCGAGGCAAATGACACTGAAACATGCATGAGACCACCAGCTGTTCCGGAAGAACAGCGATCACGCTCTCCGCAGCCGATGTGAGTAAGACCTTTTAAACAGGTCAAAATTCACAAGGCCGCAGTGCCAGACGGATTTCCAGGACGTGTACTGCGAGCATGCGCTGACCAACTGGCAAGTGTCTTCACTGACATTTTCAACCTCTGTAATCTGAGTCTGTAATACAAACATGTTTAATAACAAGCAGACCACCATCGTGCCCGTGCCCAAGAACACAAAGGTAATCTACCTAAATGACTACCCACCCATAGCTCTCACGTCTGTAGTCATGAAGTGCTTTGAAAGCCTGGTCATGGCTCACATCAATACCATCATCCCAGAAACCCTAGACCCACTCCAATTTGCATACTGCCCCAAAATGTCCACAGATGATGCAATCTCTATTCCGCTCCACACAGCCCTTTCCCACCTGGACAAAAAGAACACCTACTGTATGTGAGAATGCTATTCATTGACTATAGCTCAGCGTTTAACACCATAGTGCCCTCAAGCTCATCAGTAAGCTTAGGACCCTGGGTCTAAACACCTCCCTCTGCAAATGGATCCTGGACTTCCTGACGGGCCGCCACCAGGTGGTAAGGGTAGGTAATAACACATCCGCCACGCTGACCCTCAACACAGTGGCACCTCAGGGGTGCGTGCTCAGCCCCCTACAGTACTCTCTGTTCACTCTTGACTGCACGCCCAGGCACGACTCCAACACTATCATTGTGGTAGGCCTGATCACCGACAATGACGAGACTTTAGGGAGGAGGTCAGAGACCTGGCCCTGTGGTGCCAGGACAACAACCTTTCCCTCAACGTGATCAAGTCAAAGGACATGATTGTGGACAACAGGAAAAAGAGGACCAATCACGCCCCATTCGACGGGGCTGCAGTGGAACAGGTTGACCAACAAACTAACATGGTCCAAGCACACCAAGTCAGTCTTGAAGATGGCACTACAAAACCTATTCCCCCGCTGGAGACTGAAAAGATTTGTCTTGGTTCCTCAGAAGGTTCTACAACTGCACCATCGAGAGCATGACTGGTTGCATCACTGCCTGGTATGGCAACTGTTTGGCCTCCGACCGCAAGCCACTACAGAGGGTAGTGCGAAGGGGTTCTGGAGGGATTATGGTGCACTAGAACAGCACTGCCTCGACTCCTACTTCGGAGGCATCCACCTCGACGATGAAGGGGAGTGAATGGATCGGGATGTGCGAGCACGGGAGCAGTGGTGAAGCGTACCTTCAGTGTCTCGAATGCCCCCTCCCTCTCCACCTCCGCCATCCAAAGAAGCATGCAAGTAACTCATGCAAGCAGTAACATTTCATAAAATAAACTGATAAAAATACACCTTATGGAACAGCGGGGACTGTGAAGCAACACAAACATAGGAGCATACACACACACGATACACACACACGATTCTGTTAATATGTGGCAGCGGTGGAGTATGGGCCTTAGGGCACACAGTCTGAATGTATTGTAGTTTTTTTTTTAATTGTATAAACTGCAATAATTTTGCTGGACCCCGGGAAGAGTAGCTGCTGCCTTGGCGGTCCTAGATCCCTGGCGTAGTCAGAGTACGGGCTCACCCCTCTTTCGACCCTCCACCGGATGATCAAACGCAGAGCGGAAGAGGAGGGTGAAGCACTCGCAGGTCTCGACCTCGGGTCCGCCCATTTCCCAGACTGCAGCACCCCAATCCAGGGCCCGTCCGGTCAGTGCAGAGATGACATTGGCGACCCGGTCTCTCCCGGAGACAGCCTCGTGTTGCGAGCGAGGTACAGGTCGTATTGCAGAAGGAATCCCTTGCATCTCGCTAGTGCGCCATCAAAGCGGCAACGGACATGGGACAATAAACGACAAGGACAATGGGAAACAGAGGGCACATGTATACACATACTAATTGGGGAATGGGAACCAGATGTGCGTAGTGAGATAAGACAGTCCAGGGTTGGTGGTAATGATCTAGTTAACAAGAAGTGTATCTTTCATTTGGTGTATTGCACTTGTTAATGTGTGAAAGGTCTATATTTCAAAAAAATATTTTTGAATTTTGCGCGCTGCCTTTTCAGAGGAATGTTGTCGAGGGGTGCCGCTAGCAGAACCCCTAGCCATAAGAAGTTTTAACTTCTTAGGGATAGGGGGCAGTATTCGGATATGCTAGGATATGCATATAATTGGTAGCATTGGCTAGAAAACACTCTGAAGTTTCTAAAACTGTTAAAAAAAATGTCTGTGAGTATAACAGAACTGATATGGCAGTCAAACACCCGAGGAGAATCCATTTTTGAGGTGACCACCCATCTATGGGAAAATCTATTGAAATCCTCCCAGATTGCAGTTCCTATGGCTTCTACTAGATGTCAACAGTCTATAGAAAGTGTTTCAGGCTTGATTTTTGAAAAAGTAGCTATAATTTGTAGTTTTTCAAGGTGGCTCGCATTTTGACTGTAGAGTTGTGGCTCGCATGGACAAGGGCGCGCACTTCGTTATTCATCTTTGGTATTGAACACACTATTCTCCGTCTTCAATTTGATTGTTTATTTACATATTATGGTACCTGAGGATTGATTAGAAACGTTGTTAGACTTGTTTGTACGAAGTTTATTGGTAACTTTTGGGATTCCTTTGTATGCATTTTGAACGAGTGGAACAGGTGGATTACTGAATCAAGCGCGCCAACTAAACTGACTTTTGTGGGATATGAAGGACTTTATGGAACAAAACAACCATTTGTTATGTAGCTGGGACCCTTGGGATTGCAAACAGAGGAATATGGTTATTTAAAAAAAAAATGTAATGCTATTTCTGACTTTTGTGATGCCTCTGCTGGTTTGGAAAATGTTTTTAATGTTTTGTATGCGGGGCCTCAGCTAATCGCATGGTATGCTTTCGCCGTAAAGCCTTTTTGAAATTTGACAAAGTGGTTGGATTAACAAGAAGTTACACTTTTAAATTATGTATGACACTTGTTTATTCATGAATGTTTCATATTATGATTATTGTATTTTGAATTTCGTGCACTGCAATTTCACCGGATGTTGCTAGCGGCACGTCTAGCCCAAAAAAACAAATCAAAATATATTTTAGATTCTTGATTTTTCAAAATACCCATCCTTTGCCTTGATGATCGCTTTGCACACTCTTGGCATTCTCTCAACCAGTTTCACCTGGAATGCTTTTCCAACAGTCTTGAAGGAGAAGGTTGCAAGTTCAAACCTCCGAGCTGACAAGGTACAAATCTGTCATTCTGCCCCTGAACAGGCAGAGTTCCCACATATTCTGAGCGCTTGTTTGCTTATTTTCCTTTACTCTGCGGTCCCACTCATCCCAAACCATCTCAATTGGGTTGACATCAGGTGATTGTGGAGGCCAGGTCATCTCATGTAGCACTCCATCACTCTCTTTCTTGGTCAAAAAGCCCTTACACAGCCTGGAGGTGTGTTGGTTCATTGTCCTGTTGGAAAACAAATGATTGTCCCACTAAGCGCAAACCAGATGGGATGGCGTATCCCTGCAGAATGCTGTGGTAGCCATGCTGGTTGAGTTTGCATTGCATTCTGAATAAATCACAGACAGCGTCACCAGGAATGCACCCCCACAAAATCATACCTCCTCCTCTATTCTTCACGGTGGGAACCACACATGCAGAGATCATCTGTTCACCTACTCTATCTCACAAAGACACAGAGGTTGGAATCAAAAATCTCAAATTTGGACACTTCAGACCAAAGGACAGATTTCTACAATGCCCATTGCTCGTGTTTCTTGGCCCAAGCAAGTCGCTTCTTCTAATTGGTGTCCTTTAGTAGTGGTTTCTTTGCAGCAATTTGACCATGAAGGCCTGAGTCACACCGTCTCATCTGAAGAGTTGATGTTGAGATGTGTCCGTTACTTCAAACCTTTGAAGCATTTATTTGGGCTGCAATTTCTGAGGCTGGTAACTCTAATGAACTTATCTTCTGCAGCAAAGGTAACTCTGGGTCTTCCTTTCCTGTGGCGGTCCTCATGAGAGCCAGTTTCATCATACCGCTTGATGGTTTTTGCGACTGCACTTGAAGAAACTTTAAAAGTTCTTGACTTTTTCTGTACTGACTGACCTTCGTGTCTTAACATAATGATGGACTGTCATTTGTCTTAGCTTTTTTGAGATGTTCTTGCAATAATATAAACTTGGTCTTTGACCAAATAGTGCTTCTGTATACCATCCCTACCTTGTCACTACACAACGGATTGGCTGAAACGCATTAAGAAGGATAGAAATTTCACAAATTAACTTTTAACAAGGCACACCCGTTAATTGAAATGCATTCCAGGTGACTACCTCATGAAGCTGGTTGAGAGAATGCCAAGAGTGTGCAAAGCTGTCATCAAGGCAAAGGGTGGCTACTTTGAAAAATCTCAAATATAAAATATATTTTTATTTGATTAACACTTTTTAGGTTACTACATGATTACATGTGTTATTTTGTAGTTTTGATGTCTTCACTATTATTGTTCAATGTAGAAAATATTAAAAATAAAGAAAAACCCTTGAATGAGTATGTTTGTCCAGACTTTTGACTGGTACTGCATGTGTGTGTGCCAGCCTGGCTGTGTGTGTGTGTGTGTGTGTGTGTGTGTGTGTGTGTGTGTGTGTGTGTGTGTGTGTGTGTGTGTGTGTGTGTGTGTGTGTGTGTGTGTGTGTGTGTGTGTGTGTGTGTGTGTGTGTGTGTGTGTGTGTGTGTGTGTGTGTGTGTGTGTGTGTGTGTGGTCATTCTGAGAAAAGGCAAGTAGACAATGGAGAATGTTAGACAAGAAGCTAGCTGTCAACTCTTTGTCCGTTCACTGAAAATCCCTAGAAATATCAAAACAGTTATACTCCAACCATATTATCTCAGCCATGTCTACTCTACTATTATATAGTAAATGCGCTTGTGGCCAGCCCTGGCAGTTGCTTTAGGGGCCTTTCTATCTTACCTATAAAACAAAATCTAAGGGAAATCTAAGGGAAATGCTTGGTGTAGATAAAGATGGATCCTGTCATGGATCCTCCCGGTACAGCTACTCATTTCGTTCACCAGCTCCGGATGTCTAAGTTACCGGCTTTCTAGGCATCACTTAACACTTTTTTGTTTACTTTATTGGACATATTTTGTAAAGGCACACACCTGTCTATATAAGGTCCCACAGTTAACAGTGCATGCCGGACCAAAAACCAAGCCATGAGGTCGAAGGAATTGTCCGTAGAGCTCCGAGACAGGATTGTGTCGAGGCACAGATCTACTGAAGGGTACTAAAACGTTTCTGCAGCATTGAATGTCCCCAAGAACACAGTGGCCTCCATCATTCTTAAAAGTAAGAATTTTGGAAACACCAAGATGCTTCTTAGAGTTTGCTGCCTGGCCAAACTGAGCAATCGGGGCAGAAAGGCCTTGGTCAGGAACCCAATGGTCACTCTGACAGAGCTCCAGAGTTCCTCTGTGGAAATTGGAGAACTTTCCAGAAGGACAACCATCTCTGCAGCACTTCACCAATAAGGCCTTTATTCCTCAGTAAAAGGCACATGACAGCCAGCTTGGAGTTTGCCCAAATGCCTCTAAGGACTCTCACACTGTGAGAAACAAGATTCTCTGGTCTGATGAAACCAAGATTAAATTCTTTGTCCTGAATGCCAAGTGTCACGTCTAGAGTAAACCAGGCACCATCCCTACGGTGACAACATCATGCTGTGGGAATGTTTTTTAGCGGCAGGCACTGGGAGACTAGTCAGGATCGAGGTAAAGATGAACAGAGCAAAGTACAGAGAGATCCTTGATTAGATCCTGCTCCAGAGCACTCAGGACCTCAGATTGGGGCAAATGTCCACCTTCATGTCTGAGGACATTGGGAGATGTGGAATCCAGCCACTAGGGGTTAGCACTGTTGCCTTCAAATAGGTTTCAGTTTTGGTTGTTGTGGATGTGTGTAAGCATCTGCCTCTGATTCCAAAGGTTGCATATTTGAATCCAACAATAGAACAGTGTTTTTGATATTTTTGGTTTAAGCCTATCCCTTACCTTAAACATTCGTAGTTAACACCTAACCTTTGAAATTTGATATTTGAGAAACATTTTTATTTAATTTATTTTTACCTCTTACTAGGCAAGTCAGTTAAGAACAAATTCTTATTTTCAATGACGGCCTAGGAACAGTGGGTTAACTGCCTTGTTCAGGGGCAGAACGACAGATTTGTACCTTGTCAGCTCAGGGATTTGAACTTGCGACCTCTCGGGTACTAGTCCAACACGCTAACCACTTTCCACCGCAAATGCATGATGCGGACATAGGCGGAGGTGGTGGATTGGGAAGCAACCAATGCAAAAAAACAGATATCTCTATCTTGAATTTATAATGGGGATTTTGTTAATATGTTAATTAAATTGACGCATGGGTGGGTCAATCGACTCGTAAGGATTTTAATAAACGAAAACTGCAAAACATCGGCCATCTGACACTCCAAGCAGGCTCAAAGTATTTGATGAGATTTTTAAAGTCTTTCATCCCAGGTCCGGAGAGAGGAGTGGACACAGAAAAATTCCACAGCTGTCCTTGTATCTGACAAATTAATATCCATCTCCAAACAAAAAATACAAATTATTTGTAGTTCTCTGTTCCTTAGATTCCCTGCAAGCCACCTACGTACGCAGATAACCAGCTCCCATTCACCCAGGCTTCTCTGATTTTTTTGTGTGTTTTAACATTTGCCTCGGCTTAACCTAGTGTATCAGCGAGCGGGTGTTCTCTCTCACTCATTTGCATAATGCAGTATGACATCTGCAATCACGACGGACGTATTTGCATAAGGTGCTTGTTTGCATTATTGCCGAACAACATCGACCCGGTGGCGAGGTTCATTATCAGCACACCTGACAGTGCGTCAGGCAGGAAGTTCAGCTGTCAACAGTGTTATTCATGGGCAGCTAATGGGCTCTGTGTTTACAGGCCTGTGATAGAAGCTTTCAGTAGGATCCAATATCCTGCTAGTTAGACGATGCAATACAGGAACAGGAGTGGTGGGAGGGCAAACGTCACTTAGATGTCACCTCACTGGGTTGTGTTCATTAGGCACTAAACAGAAGAAAACAGACAAACAGGGAGTAATCAAAACATTTTCTGTTGCATGCCCTAATGAGCAAGGCCCTAGTTGAGGTCGCATGAGTCTGTTAATTTGACTTACAGCTAGCATCCATATGCAAACACTGGTCCTATTCAAATACAGTACACTAATATTCTCTAACAATGCATACTTCTTTCTTCTGCTCCTTGATTGTGTAACTAGTCTGACTTGACCAGATGGTTGGAAAAATCTGTTTAGTGGAACCCTTGCTTACAGGGTAAGAAATCATGGGACTCGTTGGACTAGTAACCGGAAGGTTGCTGAACAGGCAGTTAACCCACTGTTCCTAGGCCGTCATTGAAAATAAGAATTTGTTCTTAACTGACTTGCCTAGTTAAATAAAGGTAAAAATAAAAAATAAAAATGAATAAATGGCCATTTAAAAAAATCCATCCTTCTTTGGAGACTTTAAGAACAAATGTTTCCTCAAGCATTTTGTACTCATATATCCATTACATACATTGAATATACACTACCTTTGAAAAATGTGGGGTCACTTAGAAATGTCCTTGTTTTTGAAAGAACATTTTAAAAATTGTCCATTTTAAAATAACATCAAATTGATCAGAAATACAGTATAGACATTGTTAATGTTGTAAATGACTATTGTAGCTGGAAATGACAGATTTTTTTTATTGAATATCTACATATGCATACAGAGGTCCATTATCAGCAACCATCACTCCTGTGCTCCAATGGCACGTTGTGTCAGCTAATCCAATTTTATAATTTTAAAAGGCTAGTTGATCATTAGAAAACCCTTTCGCAATCATGTTAGCACAGCTGAAAACTGTTTTCCTGATTAAAGAAGCAATAAAACAGGCCTTCTTTAGACTAGTTGAGTATCTGGAGCATCAGCATTTGTGGGTTTGATTACAGGCTCAAAATGGCCAGAAACAAAGGAACTTTCTTCTGAAACTCTTCCGTTTATTATTGTTCTGAGAAATGAAGGCTATTCCATGCGAGAAATTGCCAAGAAACTGAAGATCTCGTACAACGCCGTGTACTACTCCTTTCACAGAACAGCGCAAACCAGGCTCTAACCAGAATAGAAAGAGGAGTGGGAGGCCCCGGTGCACAACTGAGCAAGAGGACAAGTACATTAGAGTGTCACAAGTCCTCAACTGGCACCTTCATTAAATAGTATCCTCAAAACACGAGTCTCAACATCAACAGTGAAGAGGCGATTCCGGGATGACTATTTTAGCTGTGAAAGACCATGTTGATCATGTTAGCTAAGTTCACTAGGAAGCATATGTTGGTTGGAGAAAAAGTGCATTTGGTCTACTTACCACTGTTTAGCCAACTGTACAAAGTTTCTACTGGTAGGTTGCAAAGTAAACATTACCAGCTAACAGTACATCAGCAAATAAGCCCATCTGCATGTTCTGCTGCTTGACAGGCAGAGCCTACAAAGGATGGAACATGAATCTAAACCACTCATACTTGTTATATATCCAATTAACCTAACTGAAATTGCATGATCAACTGATGTTTACTGATCATGAGAAGCATGCAGTTATTTGCTGTATAACTCTGATGATATAGCAAAATGTGTTTTGCATTGAATAATTGAATACAATTTGTAGTTCTGACTATGATATTACAACGAAATAGTTAACATTTATTTAACAATCCCTTGAAAACGGCACTCGGTTGTCAAAATGGTTTTTGCAGAGCTGGGGGGCAAATCGAATGCTCTGCAATCTATTATATGGTGACATCATAATAGAAATGTCTGACGCAATCCCCATTGACTTGCTGATGAAATATAGTGTCTGGAAAATCACTTGCTTCTTCTTTCACAATCACATACTCCCTGGGGTAATAACAAAGTGAAACCATTGTAAAATGTCAAAAAGCAGCAAAATTGAAAGGTTCCAAGAATGGTTTCTGTTGGTTGTAATTTGTGTGAGTGTTTATGCGTAAGCCATCATATAAGTGAGGTTTACAACCCTGCAAAGTGCAGACTGTACAATCCACATGGGAATGCTGTGTAAACGGCAGGGTAGCCTAGTGGTTAGAGCGTTAGACTATTAACCGGAAGGTTGCAAGTTCAAACCCCCGAGCTGACAAGGTACAAATCTGTCATTCTACCCCTGAACAGGCAGTTAACCCTCTGTTCCTAGGCCTTCACTGAAAATAAGAATTTGTTCTTAACTGACTAGCCTAGTTAAATCATTTAAAAAAACTCACAGTAAAGACTGAAAGATGGATCCTGTAAAATCAATTGTTTCTCCTTCACAATCACATAGTACGTTGGGTGATAACAAAGTGAAAGCGATGGATGTTTCAAATGACACCTTATTCAATATATATGGTGGGGAATTACTTTGGACCAGAACTGTCTCTAAACAACAGTAGTGCACTTATATACGGAATAAAGTTTCTATGCGCCGTTTCTTAGTGGGATTTTTTTGCATTTGATGTTGCCACGTAGAATTTTGCCAATAAACGTTGTTTTATGTGTCTCTTCACAGATCTCCACACTATGCATGCCCAGAGGTTATAAGGGTGAGTATGCATTAGTTTACTCTTCAAGGGCACGATTCTGTCCTAGGAACTGTATGCCTTTCCTATGATTTCCTTTCCCACGCACTTCTCAGTAGTTGGTATTCAGACTTACCTAATGCAGGTGCTCGTGCTGAATAAATTGAATTCAACCGTTGGAAAACCCTCCAACATGCTGACCAACAGATTTTCTCATGGAGTTTTCATTCAATAGGGTTTTCTTGACAGACTCACGAGAATATTCTATAGAAACGGTTCAGAATATTAGGGATCAATGAAAGAAAATGTGTAAATACATGCATATTGTATTTGTGTCCTATTCAGCGCCCATTGGTAGATTTAAAAATACTCTGATCTTGTATATTATTTACGGTTGGGAAAGTATTTATGAATAATACTTTTTTTTTTTAAGTTTGGAGAGCCGCTACGCACAGAATATATTGGTGAATCAAGAACACATTGGTTTGATTCATCCTGAAAGTTGCCTTATTCAATTGTTCAATCTATTTGGGGCTCCCAAGTGGAGTACCGGTCTAAGGCACTGCATCTCAGTGCTTGAGGCATCACTACAGACACTCTGGTATGAATCCAGGCTGTTTCACAACCGGATGTGATTGGGAGTCCCATAGGGCAGCGCACAATTGGCCCAGCGTCGTCTGGGTTTGGCTGGTGTAGGCCGTCATTGTAAATAAGAATGTGTTCTTAACTGACTTGCCTAGTTAAATAAAAGTTCAATTTAAAAAATTAAAACCAAATAAAAAAATATATTTGAAGGTGAGACAAGTGTACAACAGGGGTTGTGCTAGCCTAATATCCTCAGGAATCCTCAGGAACAACCACATGAACGTGACAGAGGAAAGAAAGGTAAACCGACAATGTAATGGAATGTTGCAAAATGTAAGGAACCTAACACTAAAGTGAAGTGTAGGCTATGTGGGTAGCTGACTGTGGCTACTGATAGTGGCTAATTTTACCGCATACAAATTGTAGAAATACAGTGATAAGTCTGGTCATATAATTAAAACATTCTAGAAATCATAAATAAACTCGGTAGGTTTGGCGCTATACTGTCATTTGCGTATGGCTACAGAAGCCTATAGCTTGGGTCTCCAAATTTCACCCCTGCAAGTTATAAGGCCAGCATGTAATAAAATGCCCTATAGAAAAGCTGATATGTTGATATGCTTCCATTTGCTGACATATGACTGGTTTCACATTTCTCTCCAGCGAAAGGTCAAATAGATCTAAAACAATAATCATATATATTTACAATCCCCTTATCCAAACAGCATACTACACTCAAAAAAATAAATATAAACTCAACATGTAATGTGTAGGTCCCATGTTTCATGAGCTGAAGTAAAAAATCCCAGAAATATTCCGTACGCACAAAAAGCTTCTCTCAAATTTTGTGCGCACATTTTTTTACATCCCTATTAGTGACCATTTCCCCTTTGCCAATATAATCCATCCACCTTACAGGTGTGGCATATCAAGAAGCCGATTAAACAGCATGTTCATTACACAAGTGCACCTTGTGCTGGGGACAATACAATTGTTTTATTTCAATCGACTTATATGAACTGAGTAAACTCAGTAAAATAAAAAAAATGTCATGTTTCGTTTATATATTTTTTTCAGTATAATTTACCTAGCTCATATATCAATAGCTCTTGTTAATTTGTAAATTACAGTGCATGGAGAATTGTCATTTCTATCCGAAAAAATAAAGCAGACGTTCCACTTGAAACTGACAGGTTGCTTGACCTTATTCATTGTTTCATCACGAGTAACGGTGGTGGAATTATGAGGGATTTAAATCAAGGTCACCTCCACCACACCTTCTTTTGTTTGATCTCCACCCCAAACAAATAACGGGTGCTATTCTCATGCTTAAGAATACACGTAGAGAGAAAAGCACATAAAAAGGGAATTACATTCCCTTAACTCGGAATTACCCCAAAATGAGGTTGATCCATGATCCTCCTCTGAGATATTAGCCTTCACTTAAAAATTCCTATGTTTCTCTTAATTTTTTCTCTCTCTCTTTGTCTTTCTCTCTCTCTCTTAGGGGGAGAAGTATGACGGCAGAAAAGCAGACGTGTGGAGCTGTGGGGTCATCCTCTTTGCCCTATTGGTGGTGAGTGTCAACTTTCACCCTTTGAATTGAATAAACTATTAATCCCACAAGGGGAAATTGGATTTGCCACCAGCAAGAGACGTACAGAAACAATATGCGCTTGCATACATCAGAGTACACTGGTGGCTGGTTCAATAGCCCCAACGCATGACTTGGATTACTAGCTAATGGATTACTAATGGAATGGACTAAAATCCTGACCCCAACCTTAGATATACTAGCGCAACAACAATATCATCTGAGCACTTTGGTCTTTTCTAGCCTGACCATATGTAACAGTATAACTTTAAACCGTCCCCTCGCCCATACCCGGGCGCGAACCAGGGACCCTCTGCACACATCAACAACAGTCACCCACAAAGCATCGTTACCCATCACTCCACAAAAGCCGCAGCCCTTGCAGGGCAAGGGGAACCACTACTTCAAGGTCTCTGAGCAAGTGATGTCACCGATTGAAATGCTAGTAGTGCGCACCACCGCTAACTAGCTAGCCGCTTCACATCCGTTATACATAGGGACTACTTTGTTTGGCCACAGTTAGCCTCCCATTCTCTCCCTGTGTTTTGGCTATAATATAGAAGGCCCTGAAGCCTGGTGCCTTATTTCATAATCTAGGACTGTAGTTTCTCCACGTCCCTCCTCTATGAATAATGGATACAGCCACACAGACACTCTGCTTACTGAAATAAATACTAACTCAGACTGACTGTTTTTTGGCCACAGACCACTGTGTGTGTGTGCGTGCGTGTGCATGCATATGTGTTGGTGGGTTGGTGTTGGTGTTTGTGTGTGTGTGTGCGTGCGTGCGTGCGTGCGTGCACATTCATGCATGTGTTACACCAGGCCACTTAAACAAAGAACGACAAGTGCCGATGCATCTTCTAAGTCCCGTTCTCTTTCTATTCACATATGATTTGGTTTGTCATTATCTTTATCAATTTCTTTACTTTCCACCTTCCAAACAAAGTTTATTTCCATTTGTTTGAGTGTAAGTAAATGCTCTCTCTCTCTCCTGTCGAGCTGTGCTTAATCTGGGCTCCCTCTGTCCTGTTGCTGGCTAGGAGAGCACCATTTGTTGGATTGGATGAGACACTCTCATTCCCCTGCAGTTAATTTGTTACACAAGTCTTCCCCATCTCTGTCTTTCTCTCTCTTCCTTCCTTCCTTCTCTCTCTCGTATTCTTGATGTTCCTGTTGTATAACAAACAACCACATCTGCAGGGTGTCAGTCCGTCTTGATAAACGGTTGTGAGTGTTAAAGTAGGGAGGTGGAAAGAGAGAGAATGCAGAGTAATTATTAACACTGCAAGCCCTCTTCTCTGTTTACCTGTTTATTATTTATTTAGCATCACGTTTGAAGGGCAAATCTCACTAATTGGAGTGTTGCTGAATCATGTCGGAAACTCAGTTGTTTTTGTTTTGGGGAGTCTTGTTATTTTATTTCCTTGCCATCGCTTGATCTTTTTGATGAACTCTCAGCCATTGGGTTCCAAGTTAACACGTTTGGTCTGATGGCAACTTTGCCTCATAACTTTGCCACCCTCTACTTCCCTCTTTCCCCTGTCTCTCCCCCTACCCCATTTCTGGTCTCCCCCCTCTCAGGGTGCCCTTCCATTTGATGATGACAATCTGAGGAACCTGCTGGAGAAGGTGAAGCTAGGAGTGTTCCATATGCCCCACTTCATACCCCCAGACTGTCAGAACCTCCTCCGGGGCATGATCGAGGTAGACGCCACCAAACGGCTAACGGTCAGTTAAATGCTTGGTTGTTTAAACACGGGCTCGGATATATTTTTTTTGCTTTGGCCTAATGATTTTGCTGTCACAATAGGTCAGCAACCTTACACAAAGGACATGGGATTAACACAGCATCAGGTGCAAAGCAATTTCAAGGGTTACAGGTATTTCTTCCTCTCAAGGCCCCCACACCGGCCCATTTTTTCCCCCCCTTGAAACCCCCACTATTAAATAATGGCAATTCTGGGCCAAAAAAAGCTAACAAACTATTTTAACAGCCCACTTGGCTTAAGAGGGACCAGCCCATCTGGCATTTGCCAGAACTACCCTATGGCCAGTCTATACCTGAGTGGCTAGCTGCCTTGATTAAGGGCACAGTGACATTGAATGGTACCTGGGAACAGGGACCAGTAGCCCTCTGGTTGTCAGTTCAGTTCCCGCTATTTTTCAGCCCAGGGCTTGAAGCAGCAATCACCCCAGACTATTGTTCCACCTCTCTAACCTCTAGGCTACCCTACCACTCGGAGGGAAACATGATGCCAGTAGTCGTTCACTAAATTTGCTAATACAACCTTCATTCTGCCAAGCAAAACGTCTTTATAGTCATGCAGTTCCACATCTGTACTTGTGAATATGTGAGTATGCAAATTGACCAATACATTGACCCATTCATTGACCCATAAACTAGGACTATAAATTATTTAAGCAGGGTTCATACAGACATTGGCAAGTCAAATTCAAGGACTTTCACCACATAATTGTCCTTTTCAAGGACCTCAACCTCAATATCATTTATATCACTCTACAGGTAAAACAAAAAAAACTGGTTATTTTGGGGGGGAATGGATTTGTTTGGAAATCCAAGTTGAAGCCAACATTCGATCCACCCATGGTTTTACCGCAACAGAGTAGCTCAAGACTGAATTGAAGTGGTGGAAAACAAACTAAATCTCTCAAAAACGGATATAAAATTAAATCACAGATAATTAAAAAGGGAGCAGGAGAACTTATAAATTGGCTACAATCATTTAATACAAGGACTTTTCAAGCACCAAATTGAGGAAATGTCTGATTTTCAAGTTAGGCCTATTCCAGTGCTTGAATTTCTGAGCTCCTAATTCAAGTTTAATTAGGCTACTTCAAGCCCCTGGTATTGTTTAAAATTGCATATGTAACATGGAAAACAAAATGCATTTATCATGTTATTTCATTGCCAGGTCATATTGTGAATAAGCCCACTAGGCTATGTAATTTGTTGTCATTGTATGCCAAATAATTTATAGGACTAGCGTTGAGTGTTGCACAATAGTGTTGCACTATCCTACACAATTGTACACAGTAGACTCGATGTCCAATCCCAGGCACAAAAACATATGAAAACATGAACCCATTATCTTAATGCTTTATCTGTTAAATCTAACTAGACCCTGCTGTAAATCAAGCAGACACCAACTGATGATCAATATCAATTCACTTTGAGTGTACAAAACATTAAGGATACCTTCCTACTATTGAGTTGCCCCCCCTCCACCCCTTTCCCTCAGAACAGCCTCAATTCATTGGGGCATGGACTCTACAAGGTGTTGAAAGTGTTCCATAGGAATTCTGGCCAGTGTTGACTCCAGTGCTTCCCACAGTTGTGTCAAGTTGGCTAGGATGTCCTTTGGGTGGTGAACCATTCTTGATACACAAGGGGAAATATTGAGTGTGAAAAACCCACTAGCATAGCAGTTCTTGACACAAACCAGTGTGCCTGGCACCTTCTACTGTCATTGCACAAGGCCTGACCCAAATGCAGACAAAGGAGGCAGATGGTTGGAGTCTTACAATGTTTATTAAATCAAATGCGAGCACCAGCCAGAAAATGTGCCATGGGGAAAAATATCTGCATACTTGGTCTGAGGAAACACTGCTGAAGTGTCTGGGCTCTCATAAAAGTGAGAAGTTTGTCCCGCTCAGTAAAGCCTCAAACATAAATTGTCTATGGGCTACTTCTATGTCAATTAATGAGGTGGAAACACACCTCAAGTCAAACTGTTGTTAGAAAATAAAAAACATTGTAGAACTTGTTAGAGAAAAATTTGTTGAAACAGCCCATAGATAATTAGCAGGCAGTGCCAGTCTTGGTTTGAGGGTTCATCTGGTTAACTGTCCTGTTGCGTAAAAATCACATTTTGGAACAGTGCGTGCATTCTGTCATCACGCGCATAACAACATGTGTGCTGGGAGCGACAGTTAGTTGATAGTTGGAACTCGCACGTGAACAGGTTAAATATACAAAAAAATGATATAATAATAGTATACTTCAAATATGAAACTATTCTAGTTTGTCTTAAGTATACTATAAATATACTATTATTACACTTCAACACACTTATGGAAAGTGTACTTTATATTAATTATTTTTTATTTTAGTGTAATCGATATATGCTGTCATCTGCCTTCAATACACTTATGTACAGTCTTTTAGTATTATAGTCTTTGATTGAAGCTCAGTGTTAAATTCAAAACTCCCTACCATCATATCTAGGATAATATGACACCAATCTCAATGAAATCATCTTGATTGGAGGTACACAACACACTCCCCTCCTCCCTTCTTGAGCCGTCTGGCTGTTACCGAGAACCACATAACGGATTTTTGAAAAGGGTTGTTAGCAATTGATTTTTTAAGAGTACTTCTTCTACCTCCCTTTATTTCTACCTAGCTCAATTCTAGACATTGGATTAAAACTAGTTCATAAAGTGACCATTGCCGGATTGACTACATTTGTAGGTGCAACAGTTTTTATTAAATGTATAATTTTATCGCTCCCACGTGCACATTCCTGTCAGTTAAGAAACAACAATGTGCTACCTTTTTGTTGCATTTATGACAATGCTAACATCTTTTTTTTCAGCATAATCTCAGAGTTCTAATACCAGGTTGGTTGCTCAGCAACAACACAGTTGCCTGCGCCATGATGCCAGTCATAAGAAGTGAATCAATAAATGCAAACAAATATTTTGATTAGCTAGGTAGCCAACTAGCTAACGTTACATAGCTAACATTAGCTTGCGTCTACAGTCCATCAGGTCGGAAGTCATCATGTGTAAACTGTTGATCTAAACAATTGCGTGTAATCGGAGCACAAACAAATATTCACAAATAACTAGCAATCGTCCTTGGCTGCTATGATAACCAATTAACTTTAGCTAGCTAAGTAATCTTTGCCAAAGTATGATTCTAAAGTTTGCTAACATGTACTGCATTGCAAGTTCATCTGCCACAAAAGATCATACATTCTTACACACAACGTATCTAGTTAGTTATGTTAAGTTTAAAACAACCTAACTTTGGGAAACTTCCACTCTACTCATGTTCATTCGTATTGCACCGGCCAAGCTATGGTAAGATGAGGTAGTTAGAAATCAGACAGTTAGGACAAACACTGCGCTACATTTCCTCAAAGAGCAACCAAGACCACACAAACCATAGCAGAGAAAACAAATAGTTTTGTTCAGAAACAGTAAGCTACCACATATAGTAAAGGGTTGAAACCCAAACACACATGTAAACAGAACAATAGTTGTGCATGCTAGCTAGCATCAATTTACCAGACTCGACTGACAGGATAAAAAAAATATATATATATATATTTATTTCACCTTTATTTAACCAGGTAAGCTAGTTGAGAACTAGTTCTCATTTACAACTGCGGCCATGCCAAGATAAAGCAAAGCAGTGTGACAGAAACAACAACACATGGAATAAACAAGAGTACAGTCAATAACACAATAGAAAAAAAGAAAGTCTATATACAGTGTGTGCAAAAAGCATGAGAAGGTAAGGCAGTAAATGGGCCATAGTATCAAAGTAATTACACTATATCAGATTAACACTGGAGTGATAGATGAGCAGATGATGGTGTGTAAGTAGTGATACTGGTGTGCAAAAGAGCAGCAAAGTAAATAAAAACAATATGGGGATGAGGTCGGTAGATTGGGTGGGCTATTTACAGATGGAATATGTACAGCTGCAGCGATCGGTTAGCTGCTCAGATAGCTGATGTTTAAAGTTGGTGAGGGAAATAAAAGTCTCCACCTTCAGCGATTTTTGCAATTTGTTCCAGTCACTGGCAGCAGAGAACTGGAAGGAAAGTCGGCCAAAGGAGGTGTTGGCTTTGGGGATGACCAGTGAGATATACGTACCTGCTGGAGCGCGTGCTACGGGTGGGTGTTGTTAGCGTGACCAGTGAGCTGAGATAAGGCAGAGCTTTACTTAGCATAGACCTCTAGATGACCTGGAGCCAGTGGGTCTGGCGACGAATATGTAGCGAGGGCCAACCGACTAGAGCATACAGGTTGCAGTGGTGGGTGGTATAAGGCGCTTTGGTAACTAAACGAATGGCACTGTGATAGACTACATCCAATTTGCTGTTTAGATTATTGGAAGCTATTTTGTAGATGACATCGCCGAAGTCAAGGATCAGTTTTACTAGCGTGAGTGAAGGAGGCTTTGTTGCGAAGTAGAAAGCTGATTCTAGATTTGATTTTGGATTGGATTGATATGAGTCTGGAAGGAGAGTTTACAGTCTAGCCAGACACCTAGGTATTTGTAGTTGTCCATGTTTTCTAGGTCAACCGTCCAGAGTAGTGATGCTAGTCGCACAGTACTGTCTTTTATCGATGGCTGTTATGATATCGTTTAGTACTTTGAGCATTCCAGAGGTGCACCCTTGACCAGCTCGGAAACCGGATTGCACAGCGGAGAAGGTACGGTGGGATTCAAAATGGCCAGTGATCTGTTTATTAACTTGGCTTTCAAAGACTTTAGAAAGGCAGGGCAGGATGGATATAGGTCTGTAACAGTTTGGGTCTAGAGTGTCACCCCCTTTGAAGAGGGTCCTCGGACGAAACGAAAGAGAGGTTGAACAGACTGGTAACAGGGGTTGCAACAATGGCGGTGGATAATTTTAGAGAGATCAAACGTGTAGAATAAATTCCAGCTCCAGCACAAACTCTTTCTCTGCTGTCTTGTCATTTTTATAATCCAAATATGTGCTGACTGATCAACACATTGTCAAATAATTTTCAGTATGTTCACAGAAAATCTGAAGTCGCCATGCAAAAGTGAAACTTATTCAGGGGGCTGCACATGGTACAACAACAATATCACTCAGAACTACTGCTTGCAAGACATTCTGTGTGCCAGTCTGGTCTCATAGACTCGACGTAACATGGTAAACATAAAGCTGGGGCACTGATTTTAGTAGAATATGTTAGGTTTGGTATGATATGATATGGTTACGTAAGACAGAAGGTTACTTAAAACACTTTCCTGCAGTCAAGTGACCAAATTACCCTCTAGTGTGCACAAGACAATAATCCAAAACACACAATCAAGTCTACATGAAAATGTCTAAAAAGCAACAAATTTGAAGTTTTGGAATGGCTAGTCAAAGTCCAGACCTAATCCCAATTGAGATGTGGTGGCAGGACCTGAAATTAGTGGTTCATGCTTGAAAACCCACGAACGTCGCAGTTGTAAAGCAGTTCTGCATACAAGAGAGTGGGCCAGAAGTCCTCCACAGCGATGTGACAGACTGATCAACAACTACAACAAGCATTTGGTTGCAGTCATTGCAGATAAAGGTGGCACAACCAGTTATTGAGTATTACGGGGAAATTACTGTACTTTTCCACACAGGGAATTGGGTATTGCACAACTTTGTTAATTATGTAAATAAATTTAAATTTAAATTAAAGTCTGCTAAATGACTTAAATGTAAATGTAAATGTAATTTCTTTTGTTATTTGTAAACTCAGGTTCCCTTTATCTATTATTAGGTTTTGATTGAAGAGCCAATAACATTCAAATATATGCAAAAATAGAGAATATCAGGGGGCAAATACATTTTCACGGCACCATATGTCACTGTATATAATTTGGCTGTATATATTTTTAGATATAGGCCTATTGTAAACGTGTTTTATTGTTGCGTTGCAATCTTCATTTCTAAAAGAACATACAAGTGCTAAAATAACTTTCATCTACATACTATTTTGACCGAGGCAATGAACTGTCCATGGATTAGCATAGCAATTGATATAACGGGACCATATTTGAGCATAATTCAAAATTACACAGGTAAATTTACATTTACAGAAATCAGGGATGCAGACAGGCTCTCTCTATCTGAGATACTGTGTCCAACACACCGTTTTTTATGCTGGGCACCTTCTTACCAAAAAAGGATGTTATTATGATATATATTTTTCAATTAAATACTTTGCTAAAATAAAAGTTTGGGCATGCACCACATTACTACAAGACAAACCAGCAAAACGTGTGTTCATTTAATTTCAAAAAGCATGAAAAGGTAGCAAAATGGGATAATGTCTTATTATGGAGTGTGAAGAATCCAATTCTTTACCTTGTATGCAATACAAATCATGTTATTGTGGAAGCACCTCCTCTAAGAGTATGAACTAGGCCGTTTGAGAAGGTTTGAATCCTAAGCAAACTGCCTACACATCATACTTCAAATTTATTATTTTTCAGTATACGATATGTTCACTATCATTAAACTTAAACACACTCATTAAAAATGTACTTCAATTTCAAACACTTTACTTGTAATTTAGTATATTCATTCAATATATACCTGGAGCTGTTTTTAAGTTGACACGTTGATTTTCTTCATGAAATTCTGCTTGTGAGTGATCAATTACACTATAAGTATACAGTGCCTTGCAAAAGTATTCATACCTCTTGGATTTCTTCAAATTTATTGTGTTGCAAAGTGGGATAACTTTATTTAATTGTCACTTGTTGTCAACAATGAACTCAAAATACTTGTAATGTCAAAGTGAGAAAAAAAGTAATGATTACGAATAATACAATTTGGTAATTACAATACTTTTGTTGCATAATTATTCAGCCCCTTTGTTTAGGCAAGCCTAAATTAGTTCAGGAGTAAAATCTGGCTTAACAAATCACATAATATGTTACATGGACTCTGTGTGAAATAATAAGGGCTGACATTATTTTTGAAAGACTAACCCTTCGTCTGAAGAGGAGTAAGGATCGGACCAAGATGCGGCGTGGTAAGTGTTTGTCATTTTAATGGAAAACTGAACACTACAAAGTGACAACCGTGACGCTAATGCAACACTGTGCTAACAAGTAACATAACATAGACAATCACCCACAACCCACAATGACAAAACAGGCTACCTAAATATGGTTCCCAATCAGAGACAATGACTAACACCTGCCTTTGATTGAGAACCATATCAGGCCAAACACAGAAACAGACAAACTAGACATACAACATAGAATTCCCACTCAGATCACACCCTGACCAAACAAAACATATAAACATGCAAAGCAAACTATGGTCAGGGCGTGACATATAAAGAAGGGCAGTGATTGGTAGATGGGTAACAATATCAAATCAGACATTGAATATATCTTTAAGCATGTCTCGTTAATAATTATGCTGTGGATTATGTATTAAACCACTAAGACACATCACAGACACAGTCATCCTTCTGAACTGCAGGACAGGAATAAAGATGCTCAGGGATGTTACCATGATTTTAAAACAGTTACAAAGTTCAATGGCTGTGATGGGAGAAAACTGAGGATGAATCAACAACATTGTAGTGACTCCACAATAATGACTTAAATGACAGAGTGAAAAGAAAAATCTAAATATACAAAACATGCATGTTGTATGCAACAAGGCACTCCCGAGTGGCGCAGCGGTCTAAGGCACTGCATTTCAGTGCTTGAGGCATCACTACAGACCCTGGTTTGATTCCAGTCTGTATCACAACCGGCCGTGATTGGGAGTCCAATAGGGGCGGCGCACAATTGGCCCAATGTCGTTTGGGTTTGGCCAGGGTAGACCGTCATTGTAAATAAGAATGTATTCTTAACTGACTTGCCTAGTTTTAATAAAGGTTAAATAAAAAAATCAACTAAATTAAGTAATACTGCAAAAACAAAAAAACATTGCAAAGGAATATACCTATATATATATATGTTTGGGGCAAATCCAACACAACCCATCACTGAGTAACTTCCGCCTGGTGGTGGCTGCATCATGGTATGGGCATGCTTGACATTGGAAAATACTGCAGAGTTTTTCAGGATATAAATAAATGGGATTGTCACGCGGGGTTAGGTGTGTGAGGAAGCAATCAGGCGCAGAGAGTTCCACAGGGAAAAAGTGCACTTTATTCCGGCACAAACAAACAAGCCCACAACACAGGGCGTGGAAATATATGGACCACCCAAAACACAGGGTGCCAGGTCCAGAACACGAACACACCTAACTAACGCACACACATAACACAAAATTAATCCCGCACAAAACAAGGGCGGGTAAACGTACTTTAAATAAGGAAGCCCATCAAGCACACACAAAAGGTCACAGGTGAAACTTATAAGACAAAACAAACAGACAACGAAAAAGGGATCGGTGGCGACTAGTAGGCCGGTGACGACGACCACCAAGCTGCGCCCTCCCCCTGACGCGCGGCTCCTGAAACGCGCCGCCACCGGCCTCAAGGGCGACCCGGAGGGCGGCGGAAGTCTCTCAGGAGAGAAGGATCCAAAATGTCCCCCAAGGGTACCCAGCACCTCTCCTCCGGACCGTACCCCTCCCAGTCCACAAGGTACTGTAGGCCCCTCACCCAGCATCTCGAGTCCAGAATGCCACGTACTGTGTACGCCGGGGACCCCTCGATGTCCAGAGGGGGTGGAGGGACCTCAGGCACCTCACCTTCATGAAGGGGACCAGCCACCACCGGCCTTAGGAGAGACACATGAAACTAGAGGTTAATACGATAATACCTAGGAAGTTGTAACCTGTAACACACCTCGTTTATTCTCCTCAGGTCTTTAAATGGCCCCACACAGAAGAGGAGCGCTGAACAGCACCGCAGTGAGGCCCCCGTGTTCGCACCGGGGGACCGGGTCTGGCTCTCAACCCGAAACCTGCCCCAGCGTCCGGCAGGGCAGGTGGAGGGGCAGGTTTCGGGTCGAGAGCCAGACCCGGTCCCCCGGTGCGAACACGGGGGCCTCACTGCGGTGCTGGTCAGTGCTCCTCTTCTGCCTTTCCCCCGCCAGTCTCAGCGACTCCTGGACAGCTTTCCAGGTGTCCTTGGAGCGCTATACCAATTCCTCTACCGCAGGAGCCTCGGTCTAGCTCTGATGCCATGGGGCCAGGACAGGCTGGTATCCCAACACACACTGAAAAGGGGACATGTTCATTGAGGAGTGGTGGAGGGAGTTCTGAGCAAGCTCAGCCCAAGGAACATACCTCGCCCACTCACCAGGCCGGTCCCAGCAATATGATCGCAGAAACCTGCCCACATCCTGGTTTACGCGCTCCACCTGCCCATTACTCTCGGGGTGAAAACCCGAGTTCAAGCTGACCGAGACCCCCAGTCTCTCCATAAATGCCCTCCAAACTCTGGACGTGAATTGGGGGCCCTGATCAGAAACAATGTCCTCAGGCACCCCATAGTACTGGTAGACATGGGTAAACAGGGCCTCCGCAGTCTGCAGGGCCTTAGGGAGACCGGGCAACGTGATGAGACGGCAGGACTTAGAAAACTGATCCACAACGACCAGGATCGTAGTACCTCCCTGGGACGGGGGAAGGTCGGTAAGAAAGTCCACCGATAATTGTGTCCACGGCCGTTGTGGAACGGGGAGGGTCTGTCATAAAATCTCACGTTCTTAGCCAACGTGGGCCACCAGTATCTCCCTCTAAGACTCCGCAATGTCCATTTGATGCCAGGATGACCCGAAGGAGGGTAGAGTATGAGCCCAATGGATTAGTTTATCACGGACCCCCCTGAGCCCCTGCTGGACACTGGGAGGGGGCAGCTCTAACCGTGATGCCCTCTCTATTTCCGCGTCCACCTCCCATACTACCCGTGCCATGAGACATGAAGGTGGAATGATGGGAGTCGGCTCAACGGACCGCTCCTCGGTATCATAGAGGTGGGACAGCGCATCGGCTTTGGTGTTTTGGGAACCTGGCCAGTACGAGATGGTAAAACGAAACCGGGTAAAAAACATGGCTCATCTAACCTGATGCGGATTTAGCCTCCTCGCTGCCCGGATATACTTGAGATTACGATGGTCAGTCCAGATGAGAAAAGGGTGCTTAGCCCCCTCAAACCAATGTCTCCACACCTTCAGAGCCTTGACTACAGCTAACAACTCCCGGTCCCCCACATCATAGTTTAGCTCCGCCGGACCGAGCTTCCTCGAAAAGAAGGCACAGGGGCCGAGCTTTGGTGGCACGCCCGAACGCTGGGACAGCACGGCCCCGACCCCAGCCTCGGACGCGTCCACCTCCACTATGAACGCTAAAGAGGGGTCCGGATGCACCAACACGGGCTCATTGGTGAACAGCTCCTTCAGACGACTGAAAGCTCTGCCCGCCTCTGCTGACCAACGCAAGCTGACCAACGCAAGCGCACCGGTCCTCCCTTTAGCAGTGAGGTAATGGGAGCAGCCACCTGACCAAAACCCCGGATAAACCTCCGGTAGTAATTGGCAAACCCTAAAAACCGCTGCACCTCTTTCACCGTGTTCGGAGTCGGCCAATTACGCACGGCTGTAACGGCGTCACACTCCATCACCATCCCGGAGGTGGAAATACAATAACCCAGGAAGGAAACGGCCTGTTTGAAGAACACACATTTCTCGGCCATGCAATACAGGTCATTCTCCAACAGTCGCCCAAGTACCTTACGCACCAGAGACACGCGCGCCGCGCAGAATAGATCAAATGTCATCTATGTACACAACCACTCCCTGCCCGAGCAGGTCTCGGAGAATCTCGTCTACAAAGGATTGGAAGGCAGCTGGACCATTTTTCAACTCACTTTCAACAATGGCCAGATGTAGTACTACTGCGGTTTTCCACTCATCTCCTCCCCAGATACGCACCAGATTGTACGCACTCCAGTTTTGTGAAGAAGCGCGCCCCGTGAAATGATTCCACCGCCATAGCGATGAGAGGTAGTGGGTAACTAAACCCCACTGTGATAGAATTTAGACCTCGATAATCAATGCACGAACGCAGACCTCCCTTCTTCTTCACAAAAAAGAAGCTCGAGGAGACGGGTGATGCGGAGGGCCGAATGTACCCCTGTCCCAACGATTCAGCAACTTATGTCTCCATAGCTACTGTCTCCTCCTGGGACAATGGGTACAGATGACTCCTAGGAAGTGCAGCGTTCTCCAGGAGGTCTATCGCACAGTCCCCTGGATGATGGGGTGGTAATTGGGTCACCTTCCTTTTACTGAAGGCGATAGCCAAATCGGCATATTCAGAGGGAATGCGCACGGTGGAAACCTGGTCTGGATTCTCCACCGTAGTCTCACCAACAGCAACTCCTATACACCTGCCCGAACACTCCTCTGACCACCCTCTAAGAGTCCCCTGTCGCCAGGAAATCACTGGGTTGTGCTGAGCTAGCCAGGGAATTCCCAACACCACTGGAAACAAAGGTGAATCGATAAGGAACAGACTAATCCGCTACTTATGACCTCCCCTGCGTTACCATTTCCAGTGGCACCGTTGCCTCTCTGATCACTCCTGACTCTAATGGTCGGCTATCTAAAGAGTACACAGGGAAAGGTAGGCCTAACGACACAAGGGGAATCCCTAGCCTTAACGCGAGCCCACGATCCATGAAGTTCCCAGCTGCGCCTGAATCGACTTGCGCCTTATGCTGTACAGCTGCAGAAAACCCAGGAAAAGAGGTTAACGCAAACTTATGACCGACAGGAAGTTCTGGGTAAGTCTGGTGCTGACTCACCTGCGGTGACCGAGTAATCCCGCACAAAACAAGGGCAGGTAAACTTTAAATACTTTCATTAAATAAATGTATCTTGCTAATTCTATCATAGTTCTAAAAGGTAGACATCACACCTTTAGTATGCTTTGCGAAATATCAAAAAATCTATTATGGGAGCTTGCCTAAGCTACCCACAAACATTTTTGCACTATTCTGCCTCCACATTTTTGGCGCCTTGGCGATTCACCCAACGAAAAGCAGCTGTACTAGTCTTCTCATACAGAAAGACTAAAAACCATTGCATATGAGAAATGCACACACAAAAGGACACAGGTGAAACTAATAAGACAAAACAAACAGACAACGAAAAAGGGAATGGCGGCGGCTAGTAGGCCGGTGACGACGACCGCCGAGCACCGCCGAACAGGCAGGGGAGCCAACTTCGGAGGAAGTTGTAACAGGGATAGAGCTAATCACAGGCAAAATCCTTGCGGAAAACCTGCTTCAGTCTGCTTTACAATCGACAATGGGAGAGGAATTCACCTTTCAGCAAGCCATGAACCTACATCTCAAATCTCCACTAGCTGCTTACCAAGAAAACATTGAATGTTCCTAAATGGCAAAGTTACAGTTTTGAATTACATCTTTAAATCTGCTTGAAAATCTATGGCAAGACATGAAAATGGCTGTCTAACCATTATCCCCAACATCTTGACAGTGCTTGAAGAACTATGGAAATAATAAATGGCTAATATTGCACAATCCAGGTGTGTACAGCTCTTAAAGACTTACCCAAGAAGACTAATTTCTGTAATTGTTTCTACCATTTATTAAATCAGGGAGCTGAACAATTGTATATTTTTTATTTAATTTAAATCAATCTTTAATATTGTTTATTTTATTGGATTGTTGCCAATAACATTGTAACAATACAAGGGATATGAATACTTTGCCTGGTACTATACTTTCAGTGCCAATAATGTGTTTGAAGTTCAGAGAAAGTTGACATTGATAACGCTTGTTTAGTCCACATAAGGAAACATGCAGAGAGTATACTTTTCATATCTCCATTTTTTATTTATTTAAGTGTACTTTAAAAAAGAAGTATATTTAACTTAAATGTCCACAAATTATATTGCAAGTATACTTTCAAAAACTCGTGTGCAAAAAAATGTATATTACCCAGCCTCCTTTTCTGCAGCTGAAGTTTTGGCTGTTATTTTTTGACCTTACTGCAAAACAGCCCATACAAATGCAATGAACAACGTATTCACTACATGGAACAGCAGATAGTCCATCCCCGAAATCTGAAAGAAGTTTGTTCTGAAGTGTCTGTCCTATATCTAAGATATACCGTACTTAAATATATACAAAATATACGAATGAAGTTCGATTTAAGTATATTTAAAATGATCTAAATTGGCCCTGAAGCAAACATCCTAGCGTCTCTTCCAATCATCTCATCCTGTCCGTCTGTACACCCAAATTAAGTGTGTGTGTATGACTTCCAGACTTATTAGAATATCATAACATAGAGTGGTTCATCATGGGTGGAATAATACCCTCATCAAGACGACAGGAGAATTAGCAGACACACACACATACACAATATTTCAGTTTGAAATGCAGGGTCAAATCAATCAGTTAATCAAATGAACCCAGGTGCTCAATCACGTACTCAACGTATGTAAATTCAAGAAGACTATACTTCCAGAGGGGCCATAAAAAGGCACTGTCAATTCACCTCTCAGGGGATTGTCTTTGTGCTTCAACATTGAGACTCTCTCTCGTTCGCTCTCACACACGCACATGCACACACACACTCACAAATGTTTGGATTCGATCACTTTGTGAGGGAAAGCAACAAGTTCCTTGAGAGATTACTTCATAGGTTCCTTGATCTGAAACCTTAGTTCAATATAGCAACTTGCTATTCTATGTCCTCTTTAATAAAGTCTATGGCAGCAGCAATTGCTATAAGGGCACAGAGAATCAGATGAAAAAGCAATTTATATTGACAATGACATTCATAGTCCACTGCACCGGTCACACCTTGGGTTCATTCTATGGGTTGTCTTTTCTTTTTATTGTTTTCTTCTCTGTTTATCTCTTTCTCATGGTCCTCTCAGACAATGAGCTGTAGTCTTTCTGCCCACGGGGTACTGGGCAGAGGCCAACTCATGGCACTGCTCACCAGCGCAGAGAGAGAGAGAGAGAGAGAGAGAGAGAGAGAGAGAAATAGAGACCACCTTTGAGCCAGAGGGCTTGGCAGGGTTAAAGGAGTGTGTATGACTGTGTATAATGCTCTGGTCTGACTTCATTTTTTTCTCTCTCTCTCTCTCTCTCTCTCTCTCTCTCTCTCTCTCGCACTATTTACAAACCATACAAACCATACAGCCTGCTGCACTGTACTACAGTATCCATTCCCACCTTCAACAACCTGTTTGCTCTCTGAACTGGCTTATATTGGTTGTGTCGCATCATTTCAAACAGGTTAAATCAATTTTGAGTGGTTGTGTTCAATCAATGACATATGTTCTCTATTTGTATTTGATTGTTGCCACTTGTGTTTACCAGTATGGATGACATGTGCATTAGAGTGCAGAATGTGTTTTGAGAATGAGAATGTGTTTAGAGTTTTGCTGAAAAGTCTAAGTGAGATCTACAAATTGTGTTTTACCATGTGAAATGGTTTAAGGTATTGACAACAGACTGCATAATTAGCTAAACGAGTCTATGTTCAGTCAATGGGTTTTAGTGTTTTAGCAATTGAGAAAAACTGTAATATTGTATTGTCTTTTAAAATCGATAATGTTGTGATAATTTTGTTTGATTACTCATGAAATGGGTAGTGTTTTTTTAGGCAACAGTCTGAAACAGGGAGCTACTTGTCCAATAAGAAATGCACATTTTATTTTTCCAAAACGTTTTAAAGCATTTTGCTACTGGGTGCCCGGATGAAAATGACCAGACTTGTGTATGTGTAAATGGCTTGTGTATGTGTAAATGGCTTGTGTGTTTACATTTCTCCTTTCTTTCTCTCCTACAGTTAGAACATATTCAGAAGCACAACTGGTACATGTGAGTGTACTTTTCTTTTCTTTCTTTTCATCCTAATGTTCTCTCTGTGATTCGGGATTTCAAAGGGACAAAGGAAGAGTTAGGATAAATTGGATAAAAGTAGTCAAAGGTGGGGAGACGATGGTGATGGGAGGGAGGGATGTCTCAGTTGGTCTGGGTTAAGAGGAGGAAGCAAGGGAGCGGGAAGCGCGCATTAGAGAAAAGTTTGTTTTTGCGCGTGTGTGTGCGTCTTTTCTGATGAATGGCCTCGCCATATCAGCAGCAAGGACAGAGATCCAACACATCTACTAACTTCGGAGGGAGAGAGAGAGAGAGAGAGAGAGAGAGAGAGAGAGAGAGAGAGAGAGAGAGAGAGAGAGAGAGAGAGAGAGAGAGAGAGAGAGAGAGAGAGAGAGAGAGAGAGAGAAACCGGGCCTCAAGGGGACCCCACTTTGAGGCAATGAACAGTCACTTTGACTGCAACATTGGAACAGTCTAATATATACGTTTCATTTATGCGATCAGAAAAATAATATTTTGCTTGTGTTTCTAAAGGTCTTGTGTAAAAAAAAAATATCATAGAACACAATGGCATTTTTATACGTTTATGTTACTGTAGACAATCTGCTGCCTCACATGTGGAGGGCATGGAACAGCGGTTCATCTTGGAAAAAGTTTTTAAATATAATTAATTTCTTTAATTTCGAGAGTTACTTGATGAAGGTAAGTGTTTTGGAAACCTCAGAATTTGCTGTTTCTGATACCATATAGGAATCAAAATGTCTTACCTGAATGTGACTCTGTAGGAAGATAAATGAAAGTTAATGACTGGCGGTGAATGAGGGGTGTGGCGGAAATGTTTGTTTCCAAAAATGACGCTAATTCTGTTTGTGATATCAAAATTCTAACAACATACAGAGCCTTCAGAACGTGTTCACACCCATTGACTTCTTCCACGTTTTGTTGTGCTACAGCCTGAATTTAAAATGGATTCAACTGAGATTTTGTGTCACTGGCCGACACACAATATCCGATAATGTCAAAGTGGAATTATGTTTGTCGAAATGTTCAAAAATGAATAACAAATGAAAATATGAAATGTCTTGAGTCAATGAGTATTCAACCACGTTGTTATTGCAAGCCTAAATAAGTTCAGGAGTCAAAATTTGCTTAACAAGTCACATGACGTATGGTCCAATGTCACACAATTTTTATTTTGTGTTTTTTTTTTAACTAGGCAAGTCAGTTAAGAACAAACTTACAATGACAGCCTACCGGTGAACAGTGGGTTAACTGCATTGTTCAGGGGTAGAACGACAGATTTTTACCTTGTCAACCTCGGGGATTTGATCCAGCAACCTTTCAGTTACTGGTCCAACGCTCTAACCACTGGGCTACCTGCCGCAAAGAAGGGCACCTATAAAAAGCAGACATTGAATATCCCTTTGAGCATGGTGAGCACCCTAACAAAAGAGAACCCTTAAAACGCAAGAGTGTATTTTATCCCTGGAATTCAATCCAGATTAGGATGGGATTCCTTTGGCTGATCCTTGCACTCTGTGTCCTTGTCGAATCCAAACAACCATATGTACTAACAAGCGGATCCCCAGTGGATATCTTCCCTGCGAACCAGAGAGTGTACATCCGCCTAGACGCTGAGAACGTGTACCGCAAACACATTCCCCCCAGCGCACACTTGAGTTGGGCTGGGACTGATTGGACCGGACAAGCAGTTAAAGGTTCACCCTTTTTGAATGTTATATTGTTTGTGTGCATCTCTGCGTGATGTTCTATCTATTTCCTGGGTCATTTCATGTTTTCATGTGTATCTGAGTTATTGGTGTTCAAGCAGGCAGAAATCCGTCCAGTATGACGTGGCACTGTGTTAGTCGCTCTCACTACACTGGAAGTTAATAGGATGACTTTTAGATAGCGAAAACATCTATCATACATGTCAGATTTCAATACCGGCATATGCCTTAACGGGAGGGTGTATTTTTTCGTTTGAGCCATGGACCATATTTTTGCAATATTCCTACCTCGAGAAATGTTTTATTTAAAGGAGGGTCTAGCACATTTTTCATATTTGTCTGCCTCTTCAGTCCAGGGTGCATTGCATGGTGCAGTTGCCAGAGATGTTATGGAAAGGAGATAGGAATCCACTGAATGAAGGAACGTATAACGCACCACCCAGCAGACAGTTGACCAATCGCGTTAACGTTGTCATGCTGCGTCACACGAATGCTCAAATCAAATCAAATGGTATTGGTCACATACACACGGTTAGCAGAGGTTATTGCGAGTGTAGTGAAATGCTTGTGCTTCTAGTTCCGACAGTGCAGCGATATCTAAAAAGTAATATCTAACAATTTCACAACAAATACCTAATACACACAGATCTAAGTAAAGGAATGGAATATGGATGAGCAATGACAGAGCGGCATAGGCTAAGATGCAATAGATATTATAGAATAGAGTATATACATATGAGATGAGTAATGCAAGATATGTAAACTTTATTAAAGTGGCATTATTAAAGTGACTAGTGTTCCATTTATTCAAGTGGCCAATGATTTCAAGTATTTATGTAGGCAGCAGCCTCTCTGTGCTAGTGTTGGCTATTTAACAGTCTGATGGCCTTGAGATAGAAATAGTTTTTCAGTCTCTCGGTCCCAGCTTTGATGCACCTGTATTGACCTCACCTTCTGGATGGTATAACGGGGTGAACAGGCAGTGGCTCGGGTGGTTGTTGTCCTTGATGATCTTTTTGGCCTTCCTGTAACATCGACTAAGTAGGTGTAGGTGTCCTGGAGGGCAGGTAGTTTGCCCCCGGTGATGTGTTGTGCAGACCTCACTACCCTCTGGAGAGCCTTACGGTTGTGGGCGGAGGAGTTGCTGTGCCAGGCGGTGATACAGCCCGACAGGATGCTCTCAATTGTGCATCTGTAAAGGTTTGTGAGGGTTTTAGATGACAAGACAAATTTCTTTCTTCAGCCTCCTGAGGTTCTTCACCACACTGTCTGTGTGGGTGGACCATTTCAGTTTGTCAGTGATGTGTATGCCGAGGAACTTAAAACCTTCCACCTTCTCCACTGCTGTACCGTCAATTTGGATAGGGGGGTGCTCACTCTGCTGTTTCCTGAAGTCCATAATCATCTCCTTTGTGTTGATGAGAGGTTATTTTCCTGACACCAACTCCGAGAGCCCTCACCTGTCTCGTCATTTTTGGCAATGAAGTCTAATACTGTTGTGTTGTCTGCAAACTTGATTGAGTTGAAGGTGTGCATGGCCACACAGTCATGGGTGAACAGGGTGTACGGGAGGGAAGTCCAGGACCCAATTGCGCAGGACATGGTTGAGACCCAGGGCCTCAAGTTCAATGATGAGCTTCGAGGGTACTATGATGTTGAATGCTGACCTTTAGTCAATGAACATCATTCTTGCATAGGAATTATTCTTGTCCAGATGGGATAGGGCAGTGTGATGGTGATTGCGTCGTCTGTGGACCTATTGGGGCAGTAAGCAAATTGAAGTGGGTCTAGAGTGATATGTAAGGTGGAGGTGATATGATCCTTGACTTGTCTCTGAATGTTCTTCATGATGACAGAAGTTCAATTACCTTTGCATTCTTGAGTACAGGAACAATGGTGGCCATCTTGAAGCATGTGGGGACAGCAGACTGGGATAGGGAGAGATTGAATATATCCATTAACACACCAGCTAGCTGGTCTGCACATGCTCTGAGGATGCGGCTATGCTGGCGTTTGGGCCGGCAGCATTGCGAGGGTTAACACATTTACATGTCTTACTCACTTTGGCCTTGGAGAAGGAGAGCCCACAGTCCTTTTTAGCGGGCCGTGTCGGTGGCACTGTATTATCCTCAAAGCGGGCAAAGAAGGTGTTTAGTTTGTCTGGAAGCAAGACGTCGGTGTCCTTGACGTGGCTGGTTTTTCTTTTGTAGTCTGTGACTGTCTGTAGATCCTTCCACATGTCTTGTGTCTGAGCCGTTGAATTGCGAATCCACTTTGTCTCTTTACTGGCATTTCACTTGTTTGATTGCCTTGCAGAGAGAATAACTACACTGTTTGTATTCGGCCATATTCCCAGTCACCTTTCCATGGTTAAATTCAGTGGTTTTCACTTTCAGTTTTGCGCGAATGCCGCCATCTGTCCACTATTTCTGGTTAGGGTAGGTTTTAATAGTCACAGTGGGTACAACATTTCCTATACACTTCCTTATAAACTCACTCACCGAATCAGAGGAAACATCAATATTATTCTCTGAGGCTACCCGGAACATATCCCAGTCTTTGTGATCAAAACAATCTTGAAGCGTGGATTCCGATTGGTCAGACCAGAATAGTCCTTAGTCCGAGAACTTCTTGTTTGAGTTTCTGCCTATAGGAAGGGAGGAGCAAAATGGACTAATGGTCAGATTTGCAGAAAGAAGGGCGGGGAGGGCCTTATATGCATTGCGGAAGTTAGAGTAACTGTGGTCCAGTTTTTTTCGAGCGCGAGTGTTACAGTCGATGTGCTGATAAAATTTAGGTAGCCTTGTTCTCAAATTTGCTTTGTTAAAATCCCCAGCTACAATAAATGCAGCCTCAGGATCTATGGATTCCAGTTTTCAAATTGTCCAGTGAAGTTCCTTGAGGGCCGTCGTGGTATCAGCTTGAGGATGGATATACACGGCTGTGACAATAAGTAAAGAGAATTCTCTTGGGAGATAATACATTTGATTGTGAGGAATTCTAGGTCAGGTGGACAAAAATACTTGAGTTCCTGTATGTTGTTACAATTACATAATGAGTATGCCATTCCAAACTAGACAGTCTTTGTTAATGAGCCAGAGGGACTAATTGTCCACATAGAAGACCTAGCGCTGTACCAGCTCCCCAGGGATAGGCTGGACACAGAGATTGAAATTGCGAAGCGATGCGAAGCGCACTCTTGAACCTACTGCTCAAGACCAAATTCTTTGAGGGACAGATGGTCGTTGATCTTATTCTTCTTAATGACGGCCTGATAATCAGTCCCGCTCATGGACAATGCCTGACAGTATTTTGAATGCTACCATGATCCTTGGTTTCATTGTCCGTGGCATGTGCTCTTACTACTTTCGTAAGCACACACATGCAATGGTGGATGTAATGAGGACTTATACTAGAATCTCTAGTGTCGGGCCTGAGTTAATACCAATCTTTGGTCTGCTAGCGTGGGTTCCTGAGACCCTATAACTGTTACAGCTTCTGCTTCCCTAGCTGCTTCCCCAGAGGTCTCCAGGTCAGCCCTGTAGGCCTCCCTAAGCTGATGCCTCTGGGCCTTATGACCTTATAAGTAATCAACAATTAGTATTAATGCCTTAAGGACACGCACAACAGGCTGAAATTACATTTTTTTGCATCTACCTATCAATTATAATATTTGTTGGTGTTTTGGTCCATTATTTTCAAAAAGTACATTTTCTTCATTTTATCACACTAGTCATTAACATTTTTGTGAATTTTAACCACTTTAAAATGGACATTCATCAATCTTTTTAAAGCTCACTGCATTCAATTGTGCATAATGTAAAAGAGTGTTACAAACTGGACTATATTTAGTAATGTATTTTAAAGAGATGGTGATTGGGTCTAATTAGGCGTTTGGCACTATGAATTCAGTGTACTTGTCTTTAATTGCCATTTCCCAACAGTCCCACACTGTAATGGTCCTGTGTGTGTAGCTGGTGTAGAGAGTCAGGCGCAGGACAACAGAATTGAGTAATCAACGTATTTTACTCTAAATACAAAAAATACACAGCAACATAACGAGGAACAAAGAACAAAGAACAATCACTCACAAACCAAACATGGGGAACAGAGGGTTAAATAATAAACAAGTAATTGGTTGAGTGAAGCCAGGTGTGAAAGACAAAGACAGAACAAATGGAAAATGAAAAATGGATCGACGGTAGCTAGAAAGCCGGTGACGTCGACCGCCGAACGCCGCCCGAACAAGGAGAGGGACCGACTTCGGCGGAAGTCGTGACACAACGCCAACTCATTTTTCTCAGCTTCAGAAGCATCTGCATTCAGCAAATATTGTGTGGTTATCCTTAGATATTTTCTCCAGACTTACCCACAGGGGATTGTTGATATGTTATAATCTTTTATTCCAGATAACATTTTCTTTGAAAAAATGCTCAAACAATGCATTTTACGTGCATGTCTTTAGTATTTTAGTTTAGTATTTAAGTATTAATCCATAATCTGCGCTGGACAAGTCCGGTCCTGGAGTGTCTTAACAAATTGAAACTCAAAAATGTAGGCATCCAGTCTCCAGAAAAATATATTTGCACAATATGCAAATATGCACATATTTAATGGAATAGTGGCTCGTTTGCATGTTTTAATACAATATTTAATAAAAGTTGTAATACAAACAAGTATTATATTTGAGTTTACGTTCAACTGGTAAAAGTTTGTGATATGAATAACGGAAAAAAACGTACCTTATGAGAGTGAGGTGCCTGGACCTAAGCAACACACCATTTAAGTTGGATTGCCCTAGGCAGGGCACATTAGACAAATGTCCTAATAGAGTCCTTTAGCCAAATGTATGGATGATATAAAAATGAATGAGACAAATGAGACAAAACAATATGAGAATATGGTCCCTACTGGAAGACAAGGAAAATGAGACCTTTCCAGCTACATGATCAAGTTGATATCGGAGGAGCTTTGCGTGGATGTATAACTTGAGGATCTGGAGCAATGCCATCGGACCGGTGTGAAGCAGAAGAACATTAAGTACTGTACCCTCGCATGGTAATCTTCAAGCTGTGGAACTATCAGACCAAAGTCAATATTCTGAAGGCACTGTGGGAAAGGAGATTAAAATTCATGGCCAGGCAATTTGAGTTGTCCAGGATCTGTCTGCTAAACTGAGGAAAAAACGTAAGAATTTCATTCTGATCAGGCAGTCACTTGAGGTCTCAACTCCGATTCCCTGCAGTGCTATGGGTATGGAAGGGAACACAGAGGATGGAGTTCACAAGCGTGGATGAAGCCCTGAACAGGCTTCAGGAAACGTTTCCAGTTGAAAGAGAGCCCAATGCCCTCAGGAGAGGAAGAAGTGGAAAAAAGCATACAAGGCTACATACAGTTGAGACAATATTATTTACCCCTTCTCCCAATACAATCTAGATTCTATTGTCCCCAAATACACTGAAAAAATATATATAAATGCAACAATTTGACTGACTTACAGTTCATATAAGGAAATCAGTCATTTGTAAGAAATTTGTTAGGTCCTAATCTATGGATTTCACATGACTGGGAATACGGATATGCATCTGTTGGTCACAGATACCTTTAAAAGAGGCGTGGTAGAGGCCTCAGTATCTGGTGGGACCACCATTTGCCTCAGGCAACGCGACACATCTCCTTCACATAGAGTTGATCAGTCTGTTGACTGTGGCTGTGCGAAGTTGCTGGATATTAGCGGGAACTGGAAAACGCTGTCATACACGTCAATCCAGAGCATCCCAAACATGCTCAATGGGTGACATGTCTGGTTAGTATGCAGGCCATGGAATAACTGGGACATTTTCAGCTTCCAGGAATTGTGTACAGATCCTTGTGACATGGGCCGTGCATTGAAACACAAGGTGATGGGGGAGAATGAATGGCACGACAATGGGCCTCAGGATCTCGTCGCGGTATCTCTGTGCATTCAAATGACCATCTATGAAATGCAGTTTTGTTCGTTTGTCCGTAGCTTATGCCTTCCCATACCATAAAACCCCGCAACCATGGGACACTCTTCACAATGTTAACATCAGCAAACCGCTCGCCCACCCCTTAACATCAGCAAACCGCTCGCCCACCCGACGCCATACGCTGTCGGCCATCTGCCTGGTACAGTTGAAACCGCGATTCATCCGTGAAGAGCACACAAATATGTAGTCTATCACCTTCTATGCCAGTGGCCATAAAAGGAGAGCATTTGCCCACTGAAGTCAGTTACAACGCCAAACTGCAGTCAGGAGTGACTGGTGAGGACGACGAGCACACAGATGAGCTTCCCTGTGACAGTTTCTTTATTATTTTTGCGATCAACATTTTATTTTATTTCATATTACACAAAATATACAAGGCAGGATTACATTCCAAGTATTAGCTGACATGACTAACACTAATATACAATACAACTACAGTGCCTTGTGAAAGTATTCGGCCCCCTTGAACTTTGCGACCCTTTGCCACATTTCAGACTTCAAACATAAAGATATTTTTTTGTGAAGAATCAACAACAAGTGGGACACAATCATGAAGTGGAACGACATTTATTGGATATTTCAAACTTTTTTAACAAATCAAAAACTGAAAAAATGGGCGTGCAAAAATATTCAGCCCCCTTAAGTTAATTTTATTTTACCTTTATTTAACCAGGCAAGTCAGTTAAGAACAAATTCTTATTTTCAATGATGGCCTGGGAACAGTGGGTTAACTGCCTGTTCAGGGGCAGAACGACAGATTTGTACCTTGTCAGCTCGGGGGTTTCAACTCGCAACCTTCCGGTTACTAGTCCAACGCTCTAACCACTAGGCTACGCTGCCGCCCCGAATGCAGTACGCAAAGTAAGTAATTTTGCAGGGTTGTTAAGGGGCACCAGTATAGATTTCCCTGTTTATTTATATCCAGAAAATGAACCGAACAGAGTAAATCATTTCAGAATCTGTGGAAGGTAAATTGAGATCTGAGAAATACGTCATCGGCATAGGCATAGAGTGACAATTTATGCAGAGTACCTTTTAATATTGATGGGTGAAATAAGTGGGTTCAATCTAATCACTTGGGCAAGGGGCTCCAAAGACAGGGCAAAGAGCATTGGTGATAATGGACATCCTTGTTTTGTGGAACGTTGTCTTAGATATAATTTTTCCTGTCTAGACAACTGCTTGGGATGCAGAATACAATGTTTGTAACATGGAGATAAATCCTTTACCAAAACCAAAGAACTCCGAAACACACCATAAATAGTTCCATTCTAGCCGATCAAAGGATTTTTCTGCATCCAAACTAAAAGGTGAAATTAAATTAAACTACCCTTTATAAACCCAGTTTAATCATCGCTAGTTAGATTTCGTACAAGCAGTTCCAATCTGATGACAAGTATCTTTGCAAACAGATTGAGTTCTGTTGTATTAATGTTTTAAGGGCCTATAGCTTTTACAGTCTAGGGGAGATTTGCCCTTTTTTAACAAAACTATATTCAATTAGTGTTTTGGTCTCTATGGAATTCTCCATGTTTTAATGCATGATTGCTAGAACCAAGAATTAGTGGCCCCACAATATCCCATATTTCAAGAAACAGCTCAGGAGGGAAATCATCAAGTCATGGTGATTTGTCTCTTTTCATAGATGTTAATATATTCTTGAGTTCTTCAAGAGGAAGTGGGGAGTCAAGGAATCCAGATTTCTCTCTGTAGAGTTTGGGAAGGTCCAATGTGTGTCATCTTACTATGTTCAGGGTCCGCCTCTGACGTATATATTTACATTTACATTTACATTTAAGTCATTTAGCAGACGCTCTTATCCAGAGCGACTTACAAATTGGAAATTATTTGGGAATAAAAATCCCTAAACTTATCATTAATTTCTGCCTGGTCATGTGATATTAATGTTTGTTGATGCTCATTTTCAACAAGCACAATCTGTTTTTCCAGGTCTACTACTTTTATAGTGTGAGTTGAATTAAGATGTGAGGCAAACAAGGTACAGTTTCCCCTCAAAAACAATTTTGACACCTCACAAAGCGACTGAGGGGATGTGGCTGTATCTGTATTTTAAACTATAAAAATAATTTCAACTTTACTGAAAGTTGTGTCAAAAAATAGGGATAGGTATGTTATCCTGTTATTATTTAGTTAGCTAGTAAATAAATAATTAAACCAATTTGTGTATACTGAGTCATGAGTAAGGCTGGGGTTTTTGCAGGTGATACGGTTATGACTGTTCAGAATGATGAGAAGATGACTGTTTAATGATGAAATAGATATAACTTATAGAGTTTAATTCGGGAGATGGTAGCTCTTTAACTTCTTGCGTCGAGCAATCCCGTATCCGGGAGCGTAATCATAGCCTCAAGCTCATTAGCATAACGCAACGTTAACTATTAATGAAGATCGCAAATTAAATGAAATAAATGTATTGGCTCACAAGCTTAGCCTTTTGTTAACAACACTGTCATCTCAGATTTTCAAAATATGCTTTTCAACCATAGCTACACAAGCATTTGTGTAAGAGTATTGATAGCTAGCATAGCATTAAGCCTAGCATTCAGCAGGCAACATTTTCACAAAAACAAGAAAAGCATTCAAAATAAAATAATTTACCTTTGAAGAACTTCGGATGTTTTCAATGAGGAGACTCTCAGTTAGATAGCAAATGTTCAGTTTTTCCAAAAAGATGATTTGTGTAGGAGAAATCGCTCCATTTTGTTCATCACGTTTGGCTAAGAAAAAAAAATGAAAATTCAGTCATTACAGCGCCAAACTTTTTTCAAAATTAACTCCATAATATTGACAGAAACATGGCAAACGTTGTTTAGAATCAAACCTCAAGGTGTTTTTCACATATCTATTCGATGATAAATAATTCGTGGCAGTTTGGTTTCTCCTCTGAACCAAATGGAAAAATGTACGCAGCTGGAGATTACGCAATAATTGCAACGGAGGACACCAAGCGAGCACCTGGTAAATGTAGTCTGAAAAGAAGGTCGATGACATCCGATCCTCGTTTGCTAAGTCAAACGACACTGCTGGTTCTGCCCACACTGCCCTACCCTATGCTCTGACCTCTTTCTCCCCTCTCTCTCCAGATGAAATCTCGCGTCTTGTGACGGCCGGCCGCCCAACAACCTGCCCGCTTGACCCTATCCCCTCCTCTCTTCTCCAGACCATTTCCGGAGACCTTCTCCCTTACCTCACCTCGCTCATCAACTCATCCCTGACCGCTGGCTACGTCCCTCCCGTCTTCAAGAGAGCGAGAGTTGCACCCCTTCTGAAAAAACCTACACTCGATCCCTCCGATGTCAACAACTACAGACCAGTATCCCTTCTTTCTTTTCTCTCCAAAACTCTTGAGCGTGCCGTCCTTGGCCAGCTCTACCGCTATCTCTCTCAGAATGACCTTCTTGATCCAAATCAGTCAGGTTTCAAGACTAGTCATTCAACTGAGACTGCTCTTCTCTGTATCACGGAGGCGCTCCGCACTGCTAAAGCTAACTCTCTCTCCTCTGCTCTCATCCTTCTAGACCTATCGGCTGCCTTCGATACTGTGAACCATCAGATCCTCCTCTCCACCCTCTCCGAGTTGGGCATCTCCGGCGCGGCCCACGCTTGGATTGCGTCCTACCTGACAGGTCGCTCCTACCAGGTGGCGTGGCGAGAATCTGTCTCCTCACCACGCGCTCTCACCACTGGTGTCCCCCAGGGCTCTGTTCTAGGCCCTCTCTTATTCTCGCTATACACCAAGTCACTTGGCTCTGTCATAACCTCACATGGTCTCTCCTATCATTGCTATGCAGACGACACACAATTAATCTTCTCCTTTCCCCCTTCTGATGACCAGGTGGCGAATCGCATCTCTGCATGTCTGGCAGACATATCAGTGTGGATGACGGATCACCACCTCAAGCTGAACCTCAGCAAGACGGAGCTCCTCTTCCTCCCGGGGAAGGACTGCCCGTTCCATGATCTCGCCATCACGGTTGACAACTCCATTGTGTCCTCCTCCCAGAGCGCTAAGAACCTTGGCGTGATCCTGGACAACACCCTGACGTTCTCAACTAACATCAAGGCGGTGTCCCGTTCCTGTAGGTTCATGCTCTACAACATCCGCAGAGTACGACCCTGCCTCACACAGGAAGCGGCGCAGGTCCTAATCCAGGCACTTGTCATCTCCCGTCTTGATTACTGCAACTCGCTGTTGGCTGGGCTCCCTGCCTGTGCCATTAAACCCCTACAACTCATCCAGAACGCCGCAGCCCGTCTGGTGTTCAACCTTCCCAAGTTCTCTCACGTCACCCCGCTCCTCCGCTCTCTCCACTGGCTTCCAGTTGAAGCTCGCATCCGCTACAAGACCATGGTGCTCGCCTACGGAGCTGTGAGGGGAACGGCACCTCAGTACCTCCAGGCTCTGATCAGGCCCTACACCCAAACAAGGGCACTGCGTTCATCCACCTCTGGCCTGCTCGCCTCCCTACCACTGAGGAAGTACAGTTCCCGCTCAGCCCAGTCAAAACTGTTCGCTGCTCTGGCCCCCAATGGTGGAACAAACTCCCTCACGACGCCAGGACAGCGGAGTCAATCACCACCTTCCGGAGACACCTGAAACCCCACCTCTTCAAGGAATACCTAGGATAGGGTAAGTAAGGGTAAGTAATCCTTCTCACCCCCCTTCTCACCCCCCCAACAAGATTTAGATGCAAGTGGCTGTTCCACTGGTTGTCATAAGGTGTATGCACCAATTTGTAAGTCGCTCTGGATAAGAGCGTCTGCTAAATGACTTAAATGTAAATGTAATGTAAATGTAGTCTCTTATGGTCAATCTTCCAATGATATGCCTACAAATACGTCACAATGCTGCAGACACCTTGGGGAAACGACAGAAAGTGTAGGCTCATTCCTTGCGCATTCACAGCCATATAAGGAGACATTGGAACACGGCGCCTCCAAAATCTGGGGCATTTCCTGTTTGAAATTTCATCTTGGTTTCGCCTGTAGCATCAGTTCTGTGGCACTCACAGATAATATCTTTGCAGTTTTGGAAACGTCAGTGTTTTCTTTCCAAAGCTGTCAATTATATGTATAGTCGAGCATCTTTTCGTGACAAAATATCTTGTTTAAAACGGGAACGTTTTTTTATCCAAAAATTAAAAGACTGCCCCCTTTATCGAAGAAGTTAAACAACCTCTTCTGTGGTGCCCCAAATCATAATAAGTTCATTGTTACATTTAATCGGGTAACAATTAAACATTGTTAGTTGATTAAATAAATAATAGTCATCAGATTAATGAAAGTAAAGTCACAACACATCTTAGAGTGATTTATCACCATAGTTATACGTCCTGTATCATCATTATCAGAAGCCTCAACCTGAACACAGTTTTCTATCAAATAATATTAAAACACCTTTCATTTTGTTAGTGGCTAAGGAGTGAGCAACACATTTAAAGTATCTGTTTTGGATTCAATAGACATCAGAATGTTTTAGGTGGGTTTCTTGTATATACATGTTTACATCTGATGTATATTCTAAGCATTTGGTACACTTGATAGCGGAATTTAAACCATGGGAATTTAACAACATTAAGATGAGCTCACGGTTCATTAAAAACCTTTGTCATATAGAATGTATGGATAAGTGTACGACAAAAACAAACAAGAAATTACATTTAAAAAACACCTACTTCAATACAAACAGGAAAAAATATTTGCGCACCATTATACATATTTCTGAACAAACTCTGACAGCTGGGGTTTAACAATAAAATAAACAAAAATAGTAACCACCCACAAGACGGGAAGTCTACAGCTTCAACCGCTCGCTTTGTCTGGTAGGAACTCAAATTCTCAAAAATCAGGAGGATCCAAAACAGGGATGCACGTCCCAAGTCCTGTCCCATTATGTCAGCCACTTGTTTTTATCCAACATGACATAAATACGTGGCAAAATTACTTTTCACAGAACACATATCCTTAAGTGATTTAATTTCTCCCGAAAGCAGTTTCTCCAGGAATTCCTTAACTGCTTGTTTGACCATTGCCTGCATCAAAGTTTGTTGATTCAGAGCCTTCAATGTGCCAGAGTTGGTTGTATCCCCAATGGTCTTAGTTGGCTCAGTGTCTTTGTTTGAGATGCATTTAGGCTTCCCTGTGCCTTGAGTGTCCTCGGTTCATCTTATTAAGCATTTTGAAGGTTCAGACGCCAGTTGTCAGTAATTTATTACTGCTTTTGGTCTTTAGAGACTTTACTCAGAACTACACAAATCTAGAATTGGGATGGAGTGACTGGGAGGACATCAGACACTTTTCTGGGGTGTGTGTGTGGGGCCTCCACTCATCCCATTACACCCCAAGTACACCCCCACTAGCCACTATACCTTAAATTTTAAGGTAAAACAAACCAACCACAGTACCTAAGTGGCTTAAGTGGTCTTTCTTCAAATGCATGTACAATGTATGTATCCACATACTGTATATAGTTTTGTACCTTTAGGCGAAAGGCAGTACAGATATGTACTTTGCTCTATATTGTTTTCCTGTGCATTTCTTTGTATCTTGATACATGTCTGCTCAGCCCACATTCCCACACTCTATATATGTAATGTTTACAATAACTATGAATTTATACTATAATGATCCCATTCTAAGGAATGCCCACCGCTCTCAAATGCCATATCTGCTAAAAATGTTTTACTTAGTTCTTCAATAATAGATGGAACAGTTAACTTTGATTCTTAATTTTGATTCTCAATCCAACTTATCACATGGAATGTGCATGGGCTCCATGATGGGGTAAAAAAAACATATGGTTCTCGAACACTTAAAGTCAGCAGATGTGGTTCTCTTGCAAGAGTCAATGTACACAAACAAATTATCATTCTTGAACATAAAAGAGGAGTCTGCCAAAAGGCACCTCAAGGACTCTCAGACCATGAGAAACAAGATTCTCTGGTCATGTTTTAAGGGTAAAACTAACAATGACTCAATAACCCATGCCTTCTGGGAATTCTATGAAGTCCAAAACCTGTGGGCGGAGCTAGAATGTTGGCCGTCAGAAGTATTACAATGTTAACTTACTTTTAATCCGTCTGTCTGCATATTTCAAGACATAGCATATGGGGGTGTAGTGAGATACCCAATGGACTGGACGATTCTCTTCTCATCCCTCATCTTGAGAAAATGTATACTAAAAACTTGGAAATCATTTAATCCACCATCATTAACACAATGGAAAAAACAAATGATTTATTATTGAAATAGCATGGATGACCTGGGAGACTGAGAAAAACAAATTGGTACAATTTAAGGCCATGTGGAAAACAATAATGCAGGCAATAGGGATGGGGTTGTGAGCATGCAGATCTGGGCAAATGAGATGTAGTCTTTGTTTGTGTGCGTCTGTAAATTGATGTTCGTATATGTATGTTTGTATCTGGTTTTAATAAATGGGGACCATTAGAGATATTTGAAACTCACGTGTGAAAAGGTTAAATGATTCCCGATTCTCATCTGATTCTTGAAGTAGTCCAACTGGGATTTCCGGAAAACCTGGGAATTTTGGGAAAGTTACTGAAACTTTGCGACCGTAGTCCTCCAATATTTCCTCATCTTAATTTTGCACATGACCTTTGTATTCGGGTAAATCACTTATTGATGTAAATGTGTTTGCTTTGCATCCCAAATGGCACCGTATTCCCCACAGTACTCCACTTTGACCAGCTCTGGTCAAATGCGGTGAACCATAAAGGAGCAGGGAATTACACTCTGGACTCCCGCGTACCAAGTGGCAACACCACTATACTAACATACCCTCTATGCTGTTTCCTCAGAGGTGGTAAGAATGAACCCGAACCAGAGCAGCCTGTTCCCAGGAAGGTGGCTATACGGAGCCTGCCCTCTACAGACGACATAGATCCGGATGTACTGGACAGCATGCATTCTCTGGGCTGCTTCAGAGACAAGAACAAACTGATGAAGGACCTGCTCTCGGACGAGTGAGTAGTGAAGGAGGGATGGATGGAGGGGTGAGGAGGGAGGAAGGGGAGCAAGGAGGGTGGAACAAAGGGGGGCGGGAGAGAGTGAGGAAAGATGGATGGAAGGGATGGGGAAGAGGGAGTGAGAAAGGATGGAGGTGGGAGACGGGAGGGAGGGAGGGGAGGACAAATTAGGATATGGTGGGAGAACAATGGGTGAAAGATGATCAGAGAAAGATGGATGAAGGAAGGAGACAAGATTAGATGAGATGATAGGGTGGTGGATGGTACAAAATGAGAAGGGACATAAGAGAGAAGGGACAGGAGAAGAGAGGAGAGGACCATAAGGACTCAAGGACATGAGTACAGAAGGCAGACGAGAGGAGAAAGAGGGAAGGTTGTTGAATGGAGGTGTGAACATTGTGGAAGGTGAGCGGAGGAGAGGGAGAAAGGGAAAGGGGAGAGGGGAATTGTCTCTAAGCTCCAGAGGCCTTGAGTTCTTATGAAATCCTTTGTACCTGTTGCTTTGGATGTCAGCAGACATACGTCACTTTGCTGTTAGCACACGACTTTGGCAGCAGTGCTTATACCACCTGCTGCACACCTCCGCGTAACAAGCTCCTGGGTCACACTGTTTCTGCACTGCAGGGTTTGTGTGTGTGTGAGTGCATGTGGGAGATAGAGAGAGAATTAGTGTGTGTTTGTGCTCATGTGAATACCTTTAAGCATTTGTGATAGAGATAGTGTAGTGTGTGTGTTTGTGTGCTTGTTTCACTGTTGGAGCATTTTAGAGCGTCACAAATAAAGCAAAGCGGCGATGCCTTTAGGGCAGGGGTTGTGTGTTGAGATTGCGTTACCTATGACCTTCCTAAGGGCCTCTGAAGGTTTCAGTGTGGTTCTCTGAAGGTTTAGTTATGATTCGCTGTGAAGGGCCCATGCATCATCCCTAAAGTTACCTTTTTTCACAATTCAAGTGCTCTTCAGTTTTCTGTTATCTCTCCTCTTCATTTTCCTTTCTCTCCCATTTTCTTATTTGCACTCTCTCATTCGTTTCTCACCCTTCCGTCCTCTCCTCTCTTTCCTTACTCTTTCCTTTCTTTATTTCCCTTCTCTCCTCTCTACTATTCTTATCATCTCTCTGCTCTCTCTCTCTCCTCCTCTGGGTCTGAAAGCAAAAGAAAGTCTGAAGCGTTAATTCCATTTATTCTTCTTTTCTTTTTTTAGCTGAAGTTTCAGGTCTTCATCTATCGCTGATTTCACCAGACCCTTCCTTTCCATATGCCATATCACAGCCAGAGGAAACCGATCCTTCGTCTGGATAGGCCAGAAAATGTGACTTGTCACCTCCTATGCAAATGAGGAGTCAGATTTCACACACTCCATCTCAGCTACGAGCGTCGAGTGGCATCTGAAACGGGATACTGAGCTCTTTCACAGAGTGTACAGCATTTGATGTTGCACCGTTCACAGAGCATTCTGTACATGAAAATGTCAGTCAGAACAGGTCTAGAATATAAGGGCACAAGGTGAGACCCAGATGCAGACGCAGGAGGCAGATGGTGAGAGTCCAAGATGTTTATTAACAATCCAAAAGGGGTAGGCAAGAGAATGATCGTGGACAGGCAAAAGGTCAAAACCAGTTCAGAGTTCCAGAGGTACAGAATGGCAGGCAGAAATTAAGTCCAGAAAAACAGGCAAAGGTCAAAACCGGGAGGACTAGTAAAATAGAATAGAAAAGCAGGAGCACGGAAAAAACATGGTGGTTGACTTGAACATACAAGACAAACTTGTACAGAGAGACAGGGAACACAGGGATAAATACACTGGGGAAAATAAGCGACACCAGGAGGGGGTGGAGACAATCACAAGGACAGGTGAAACAGATCAGGGCATGACACAGAATCATTACATTTTCAGATGATTTTTATTTAACTGTTATATGGTCATAGCTGGAGCTGTTTCAACGTGCTAATTGTGTATGAAAAAGACATGTGTGAAATTGACAGATGAATTAACTCAATGTGCATTGAAGACGTTGTACGTGATGAGCTTGGAGTGGCTGAATTTAAAAAAATATACAGTGGGGAGAACAAGTATTTGAAACACTGGCGATTTTGCAGGTTTTCCTACTTACAAAGCATGTAGAGGTCTGTAATTTTTTATAAAAAGGTACACTTCAACTGTCAGAGACGGAATCTAAAACGAAAATCCAGAAAATCACATTGTATGATTTTTTTATGATTTGCTTTATTTATAATTTTAGCGATGTCTAGTGAGGTGATAAAACGTATGTTTTCGGCTGTCATGGAGCATGAAGTCTTTAAAGGAGTGACAGTTGCTCCATTGAGATTATTGGCTGCTATTAGCTATACACTATTAGTTTTGCTTTATGTAGTATCAACCAACCTAATCCTCCACTTTTTGCTTAGATCAATCCCCTTTTGTCATCTTTCTTCTGCTCTGCAGAGATAACCAGGAGAAGATGATCTACTTCCTGCTGTTGGACCGTAAGGAGAGGTACCCCAGCCACGAGGACCAGAACCTGCCCCCACGCAACGAGATTGGTAAAATAAAATGACCATGCCCAAAATCACAAGACAGTAGCAAATGTAAAATCTATGTTGACGGTGAATCTTCTCACGGAAAAGTTGACGGTGTTAACTCACGGAAATGTATTACATCAAGCACTATGGGAAGAAGCCCTCCCCACCTGATTCAACTAGTCAAGGGCTTGATAATTACTTAAGTTAAATGAGGTGTGTTAGCTCTGGAATATATCAAATACATGGAATGACTGGGTAACCAGGGAGAGGTTTGAGTGTGCGCTAACGCATGTGCTTGACTGTCAAACTGCACTGTAGCTATTGTGTGATCTTCTCTCTCTCTATCTCGCTCTATATACAGTATATATATCCTTTCTCCCCTCTCTCTGTCTCACTCCCCCTCCTCTCCTCAGACCCCCCCAGGAAGCGTGTGGACTCCCCCATGCTGAACCGCCATGGCAAAAAGAGACCGGAGAGGAAGTCTATGGAGGTGCTGAGTGTCACAGACGGAGGTTCCCCCGTACCCGCCAGGAGGGCCATCGACATGACACAGCACGGACAGAGGTACACAAACACACAGGAACAGAGGTACACACACACACACACACACACACACACACACACACACACACACACACACACACACACACACACACACACACAACCAAGCACACATATACAGCACACATACAGCACACATACAGCGCACACACTTTGAATGTGTTTGACCATGTTTCCATATCCCATCACACCAGCACCCACCAACTCTGCATGGCATCATTGAGACACCATTAGTCTCTTACCATCTTCAATCTTCAATATTTTGGATATTGTACAAGTGCAATCCATTCACCATTTGTTTTATGCTCTAGATTGACAAGATAGTGGTAAGACAGCAGACAATAGGGCTAGTTCTATCAGTGGGCAGTGTTGTGGTCTGACACACAAACATGTACACAAACATGCATACGTGCACGCACGCACACACACCCATAGGCAAACTGACAGATGGACGGACCAATGTCCGTCCATCCATCAGTTTGTCTATGGGTTTGTATGTCATCAAGGCAAAGGGTGGCTATTTTTAAGAATCTCAAATATAAAATATATTTGGATTTGTTTAACACTACTTTGCTTACTACATGATTCTATTTGTGTTATTTTGTAGTTCTGATGTATTCACTATTATTCTACAGTGTAGAAAATAGTAAAAAATAAAGAAAAACCCTGGACTGAGTAGGTGTGTCCAAACTTTTGACTGATGCCATATGTGGATTTTACATTGGAAAAACCTGCACATTATTAAGGGGAAGCTCAAGCTCTGTCAGGTTGGATGGTACACAGCTATTTTCAGGTCTCTCCAGAGATGTTTGATCGGGTTAAAACCTCTAGGGGGCAGAATTTTCACTTTTGGATAAATAGCGTGCCCAATTTCAACTTCCTGCTACTCATGCCAAGAATATAAGATATGCATATTATTCATAGATTTGGATAGAAAACACTCTGAAGTTTCTAAAACTGTTTGAATCATGTCTGTGAGTTAGGCCGCCCCATCCCGGATCCGGGATTGTGACTACAGCCTCAAGCTCATTACCATAACGCAACATTAGCGATTTCTGAAAATTGCAAAATAAATGAAATAAATATGCCTGTCCTCAAGCTTATCCTTTTCTTAACAATCCTGTCGTCTCAGATTTTCAAAATATGCTTTAGAACCAGAGAAAATCAATAATTTGTGTAAGAGTGGTGATAGCTAGCGTAGCATTTAGCGTTAGCATTTAGCACGCAACATTCACAAAAACCAGCAAAGGGATCAAATAAAATAATTTACCTTTGAAGAACTTCAGATGTTTCAATGAGGAGACTCTCAGTTACATAGCAGATGTCCAGTTTTTCCTGAAAGATGCTTGTGTAGGACACAACGTTCCGTTTTGTTACTATGCATTTGGCTACCGAAACTAACCGAAAATTCAGTCACCTAAACGTCGAACTTTTTTCCGAATTAACTCCATAATATCGACTGAAACATGGAAAACGTTGTTTGAATCAATCCTCAAGGTGTTTGGTCATATATCTCTTCATTGAAATGCCAGTCCTAGACGCGTGCATTCTTCTCTGATTCGGATGGAAAAATACTGGGACCTGACTTTTGCGCACCAATTTCCACGCAGACACCATGCGGGACACTTGGTAATTGTAGGCTCTTATGGCCAATCTTCCAATGATATGCCTACAAATACGTCACAATGCTGCAGACACCTGGGGGAAACGATAGGAAGTGTCCGTTGATTCCTGTGCCATTCACAGCCATATAAGGAGATCATGGAAAACGTGCCTTCAGAAATCCTGTTGATTTCCTGGTCACTCAAACATCTTGGTTTTGCCTGTAGATATTGTTCTATGGCACTCACAGTGAAAATCTTTGCAGTTCTGGAAACGTCAGAGTGTCTTCTTTCCAAAACTATCAATTCCAAGCATAGTCGAGCATCTTTTCGTGACAAAATATCGCGCTAAAAACGGGCACGTCTTTTTATCCAAAAATGAAATACTGCCCCTAGAGTTCTAACAGGATAACAGAATTTATGTAGCAGGCAAAACCCTGAGGAGTAACTGTTCAGAATTTCTATTTTATTTTTCTCTCTCTGTTCCCATAGCTTGTTATTGCCAAGGGATATTTCATAGTAACTTGTTTTCAGTTCCTACTGCTTCCACTGGATGTCACCAGTCTTTGGAATTTGGTTGAGGTTATTCCTTTTGTGCAATGAAGAAGTAGGCCAACTCGGAACTGGGTACACTTTTGTGAGTTGCTTAAGACGTGAAAAGTGGTGCTGGTTTGTTTTCTTTCCTGTATTGAACACAGTTTGCCCCGTCTACAATTTGATTGATTATTAACATTTAAAAATATTTTGACAAAGTTAATATGCAACTTTTGAAATATTTTGTAGTGACGTTGCATTTTTTGTAAGCTGTTTTTTTCTGGATCAAACGCGCTTTATAAATGGACATTTTGGATATATATGGACGGAATTAATCTAACAAAAGGACCAATTGCGATGTTTATGGGACATATTGGAGTGCCAACAAAAGAAGCTCGTCAAAGGTAATGCGTGTTTCATGTTTTATTTTAGCGTTTTGTGTAGCGCCTGCAGGGTTGAAATATACTAACTCCTTTGTTTACTGCTGGTGCAGATGGGTGCAGGCTATCAGATAATAGCTTCTTATGCTTTCGCCGAAAAGCATTTTTAAATTCTGACACGTTGGCTGGATTCACAATGAGTGTAGCTTTTAATTGAGTATCTTACATGTGTGATTTAATGAAAGTTTGAATTTTATAGTATTTTATTTTAATCTGGCGCTCTGCATTTTCCCTGGCAATTGGCCAGTTGAGACATTTGCGTCCCGCCTATCCTAACTAGTTTTAAAGTCCGGGATCTTGCTGGGCCACTCAAGGACATTCTGAGACGTGTCTCAAGCCACTCCTGCGTTCTCTTGGCAGTGTGCTTAGGGTTGTTGTCCTGTTGGAAGGTGGACCTTCGCCCCAGTCTGAGGTCCTGAGCATTCTGGAGCATGTTTTCACCAAGGATCTCTGTGTACTTTGCTCCGCTCATCTTTACCTTTATCCTGACGAGTCTCCCAGTCCCTGCCGCTGAAAAACATCCCATAGCATGATGCTGCCATCACCATGCTTCACCGTTGGGATGGTGCCAGGTTTCCTCCAGACGTGACACTTGACATTCAGGCCAAAGAGTTAAATCTTGGTTTCATCAGACCAGAGAATCTTGTTTCTCATGGTCTGAGAGTCTTTAGGTTCCTTTTGGAAAGTGGGCTGTCATGTGCCTTTTAATGAGGAGTGGCTTCCGTCTGGCCACTGCCATAAAGGCCTGATTGGTGGAGTGCTGCAGAGATGGTTGTCCTTCTGGAAAGTTCTCCCATCTCCACAGAGGATCTCTAGAGCCCTGTCAGAGTGACCCTCAGGTTCTTGGTCACCTTCCTCACCAAGGAACTTCTCCCCAATTGCTCAGTTTGGCCCGGGTGGCCAGATCTAGGAAGAAAAAATTTAGGAAAAAAACAAGTGACTAGCACTGAGATTGAACCCGCTATCCTCGGCAGGTGGAACAAAAAAACGCTCTTAAATGGTAACAAATCTGCCCAATTAGCTGTTCGCTTTCCGTACACCCACTTGTGTTGATACGCCTATTTATGTTGACATGTTCCAGCAGCTATGTTGAGTTGCAGTTACCCCAGACACCTCTTTTGCTTGATTTGGGCTCCCGACTGGCGCAGCGGTCTAAGGCCAACTGTATCTCTGTGTTAGAGGCGTCACTACAGACCCTAGTTCAACTCCAGGCTGTATCACAACCACCTGTGATTAGGAGTCCCATAGGGCGACGCACAATTGGCCCAGTGTCGTCTGAGTTAGGGTTTGGTCGGATCAAATCACCGAGGTGACAAGGTAAAAATCTGTCGTTCTACCTCTGAACAATGCAGTTAACCCACTGTTCACCGGTTGGCTGTCATTGTAAATAAGAATTTGTTCTTAACTGACTTGACTAGTAAAATAGAAGATAAATAAAACATTTGATTTCAAAACCAGCCCCAAAGCTGATTTGTTTTTAAATTGAACCCCTCTACCGAGCTGTACATCCTTCTCCCCTTATGGCACGCATTACAGGGCTGAAGCTAAGCTGAGCTGTGTATGGGGAGAAGGATGTTGGTGAGAGAAGTCAGTGTGGGTTTCTGGTTTATCTATGTCTTGTGCTTTTTGTCATATCCTTGATTGAACAGTATTCTCTGCTGGGGGAGGTGTGTGGTTGTTAGTTTGTGCACAAACGTGTGCGTGCGTGCATGTGTGTGAACATAACTTTATCTCTCCCCGGCAGCAAACTTTTATCGACAGTTTTGAGAATCAGGAGAACTTTACATCAGAGTGTGTCAGAAAGAAGACTGGCTTTGAAACATATATTATGACAAGCCAATCTCGGCGTGTACACTGACGGAAGGGAAAGATACGTATTTTGGAATGGAATGCATTTTAACTCAAGCTACATAGACGAAACATGTAAACCCCAGTCACTGTCCAGCATTATGTCTTTATGTCTAGTTTGGTTCCCCAAAATTGAAAAACTTTATTTTATTTTTATTTTTCATTGGCAAATATTGTAACACACATCGGGGTCAAATGTTATCATACAACGTAATAAAATGTAATAATTCCACAACAGAATGATGGCAAAACTGTATCTTCACAGCAATGGGAATCATAATTTTTCAGCTTTTGTGAATATTGTTTGAGTAGATTTGGAATACATGATTTGCAGTAGCTGTACCATGCAGATAATATGGTACATATTTTAGTATGATCTGGATATATATTTTCCTTACATGAATGACCAATTCATCTTGTATATAATAAAGTGGGCTGGAAAAATCTTTAAAAAATCACAAAAACACAGCTTCATCTTAATCCTGAAGGTGTGCGAGGAGAAATTGAGGAGAGGTTGATTGATTGATTGATTGACTTTATTACAATTTAAGAGAATACATAAAGGGAGCTTCAGCCGGTGATACCTCCACATACATTTTTTTTTAAATCATCAAGGATAACACAATATAGCTTAAAAGCTTATTTCCAATGTGGTCCTTTTGTAGGGAAGAGGGAAGAGGATGCAGCAAGGTTAGGTGGAAATTGAAGCGACAAAAAACAATGACAGACATTTATTTACATCATATTTAACATGAGATTATAAGTACAATTCCCTTTCCTAATAAACAACTATGGACAGGTACATCTCTCTTGTTAATACTATGGGGAAAAATATCCACCTGTAATATATAAATGTATGTTTTTTTTTTGTTTCATTTCGCCGTTTCTTATGTATAACATTGCTCTGGGGAGGCGATTGAGTGTGTTGGACTGATGTTAAAGTGCCCTTAATATGAATATACACACAAGTAACCACAAATAAAACAAACTGTGTCATCAAGCACATATAGACCTGGGTCTTGTTCAGTAGGGCACACAATGCTTTAAATGCTTATCAACATTTTGCAGAGGAGAATGAAAACATACTTTTCTTATTGGTTGGACAAATCCACCAAGTCCCTCAGTGTTTCTGTCAGTTTTCTTCCATTTGGTGCAGAATGAACATGACCCATGTCTTGGTTCATTTGGAGGTTTGTTGGGGTGAATAGTGAATATTAGCATTCACTCCGTGTCAGAGTCATGGAGAAAAATTACTAGATAAGGAGAGAATGAGACAGAGAAAGGGTAGCTAGAAGGCTCTTTTTCCATTTTCCTTGAGGTCCCAAGTCCCCTCAACTCGAACTCTCACTCACACATGCACACCTACACAGACTGACAGGCAGGCCGACAGACAGACACAAACAAACACAGCCCTCAATATTTCGGACCCCTTGTCTCAGACCTCCTTTGGTCCTATTACCACTGACTATTTACTTTGGTTCGGTTGTGTTTTTGAAGACTCCATGCCCCCTTCCCAGAACCTCTTGTACTCATTCCATCCCCCACAGTGCACCACTGCACCCCTGTGGATGTTTTGGATGGACCTCAGATGCAGCGATTTGTCACATACACACACCTCCACAAAGAGTGTATGGGAAAAGTTTGGACTTGAGGAGTTTCCCAGACAAGGTATTAATACAAACCCAGCCACACACACATTTTTTCTCCAGTATAAGCCCTAACTCTCCATACAGGGGCCCTTTGTTTCCATTTGGGAAATGACAGATTGGTTAGCTACAGAATGTGTTTTTACCCCGACAAACACACACACAAACAAACGGGAAATATTTTTGTACAGAACTGGATGTAACACCTGGACAGCCTGAGTATTATGAATGCTATTCATTGACTACAGGTCAGTGTTCAACACCATAGCACCCTCAAAGCTTATCACTAAGCTTGTTTTATCTAAACCAGATCTATTGTGTTATATTCTCCTACATTCAATTCACATTTACACAAACTTCAGAGTGTTTTCTTTCAAATGGTAGCAAGAATATGCATATATCCTTGGTTCTGTGCCTGAGCTACAGGCTGTTAGATTTGGGTATGTCTTCAGGTGGAAATTGCACAAAGTAGGGGGGAGATCTAAGATGTTTTAAATAAAGTCCACCTGTGTGCAATCTAAGTGTCACATGATCTGTCACATGATCTCAGTATATATACACCTGTTCTGAAAGGCCCAGAGTCTGCAACACCACAAAGCAAGGGGCACCACCAAGCAAGCGGCACATTGAAGACCAAGGAGCTCTCCAAATAGGTCAGGGACAAAGTTGTGAAGAAGTACAGATCAGGGTTGGGTTATAAAAAATATCAGAAACTTTGAACATCCCACGGAGCACCATTAAATCCATCATAAAAAAATGGAAAGCATATGACACCACAACAAACCTGCCAAGAGAGGGCCACCCACCAAAATTCACTGACCAGGCAAGGAGGGCATTAATCAGAGAGGCAACAAAGAGACCCAAGATAACCCTGAAGGAGTTACAAAGCCCCACAGTGGAGATTGGAGTATCTGTCCATAGGACCACTTTAAGCCGTACACTCCACAGAGCTGGGCTTTACGGAAGAGTGGCCAGAAAAAAAGCCATTGCTTAAAGAACAAAATCAGCTAACACGTTTGGTGTTCGTCAAAAGGCATTTGGGAGACTCCCCAAACATATGGAAGTCTGGTCAGATGAGACTAAAATTTAGGAAAACGCTATGACTAGCGCAAACCCAACACCCCGAGAACATGGCTCTAACAAAGTATTGACTTTGGGGGGGTGAATAGTTATGCATGCTCAAGTTTTCTGTTTTTAGTCTTATTTCCTGTTTTAATTTCACAATAAAAAATATTTTGCATCTTCAAAGTGTTGTGCGTGTTGTGTAAATCGGCAGGGTAGCCTATTGGTTAGAGCATTGGACTAGTAGCCAAAAAAAGTTGCAAGTTCAAATCCCCCAGCTGACAATGTACAAATCTGTCGTTCTGCCCCTGAACGGGCAGTTAACCCACTGTTCCTAGGCCGTCATTGAAAATAAGAATTTGTTCTTAACTGACTTGCCTAATTAAATAAAGGTAAAAATAAATAAAATACAAATACAAACCCCCCCAAAAAATCTATTTTAATTCCAGGTTGTAAGGCAACAAAATAAGAGACATGCCAAGGGGGTGAATGCTTTCACAAGCCACTGTATATGGTTATAGTTGATTAAAGAAATGGAAATTGAAATAACCTGAACATGTGGTAGTTGGTTTGGTGTCTCTAGCTTGAATAGTTCAAGAGTTACTGGTTGTGAGTCATTTTATGCTAATTTATACTAGTTCCAAATCAATCAAATGTATTTGTCACATACACATGGTTAGCAGATGTTAATGCGAGTGTAGCGAAATGCTTGTGCTTCTAGTTCCGACAATGCAGTAATAGCCAACAAGTAATCTAACCTAACAATTTCAAAACGACTATCTTATACACACAAGTGTGAAGGGATAAAGAATATGTACCTAATGAGTGATGGTACAGAACGGCATAGGCAAGATGCAGTAGATGGTATCGAGTACAGTATATTCATATGAGATGAGTAATGTAGGTGTTTGTAAACAAAGTGGCATAGTTTAAAGTGGCTAGTGATACACGTATTACATAAAGATGCAGTAGATGATATAGAGTACAGTATATACATATACATATGAGATGAGTAATGTAGGGTATGTAAACATTATATTAAGTAGCATTGTTTAAAGTGGCTAGTAATATATTTTACTTCAATTTCCATCAATTCCCATTATTAAAGTGGCTGGAGTTGAGTCAGTGTGTTGGCAGCAGCAACTCAATGTTAGTGGAGGCTGTTTGACAGTGATGGCCTTGAGATAGAAGCTGTTTTTCAGTCTCTCGGCCCCTGCTTTGATGCACCTGTACTGACCTCGCCTTCTGGATGATAGCGGGGTGAACAGGCAGTGGCTCGGGTGGTTGTTGTCCTTGATGATCTTTATGGCTTTCCTGTGACATCGGGTGGTGTAGGTGTCCTGGAGGGCAGGTAGTTTGCCCCCGGTGATGCGTTGTGCAGACCTCACTACCCTCTGGAGAGCCTTACGGTTGTGGGCGGAGCAGTTGCCGTACCAGGCGGTGATACAGCCTGACAGGATGCTCTTGATTGTGCATCTGTAGAAGGACAATTCAGTCTGTCTACAAACAGGCTCTCAAAGTGCTTTATAGGAAGCCCAATAGCCATCATCATTGTCACATCCTTAGAAAGCATGAGCTCTTGAGTTGGGAAAATCTTGTGCAATACACCGACGCATGTCTTGTATTCAAGATCCTTAATGCCCTGGCTCCCCCTCCACTCAATATTTTTGTTAAACAGAAAACCCAGACATATGGCAGCAGATCCACAAGGTCTGCCATGAGAGGTGACTGTATAGTTTTCCCTAAGGAAAAGCACCTTTAGTAAATCTGCATTCTCTGTGAGAGCTTCCCATGTCTGGAATACACTGCCATCAGACACACATAACTGCACCACATATCACACTTTCACAAAATGCTTGAAGACATGGCTAAAGGTCAGTCAGATTTGTGAACATGGTCCCTAGCTGTGTGTTGCCGCTTTCCATGTTGTCTGTAGCTTGTGAGGTGTGGAAACACTTTGTTGCTTTTATGAATTTTGTCTTACTGCTTTTTGTTCTATGTTGCTCTGTCTGTATGCTATGTCTTGCTTGTCCTATGTTGCTCTGTCTTGCTTGTTCTATGGTGCTATTGTCTATATTGTAATTGTTTTTAATAACCTGCCCAGGGACTGTGGTTGAAAATTAGCCGGCTGGCTAAAACCGGCACTTTTACTGAAACGTTGATTAATGTGCACTGTCCCTGTAAAAATAAACTAAACTAAACTAAACAATGACCCAACACATCTCCCCACTATACCAGTGCTCTAGTTGTCTAGATAGATGAGTAGGGTTAGCAGCTTTTTTTTATCTCTCCATATTTTTCTTTCTAGACGAACAATCCTTTATCCGATTTTGTATTTGCCCACATTCGTAGTTTGCTTTCTGTCTTTAAGTTTGGTGTGGGTTTTGTTCATAGTGAACTTTCTTTGGAAAACCCCAAAGTGTCTTTCAGAACCCCTCCAAAAACCTCACTTGTTTACTTTTTGTTGTTGATCAGGGTCTCTTTTTTTAGTTTCCGCTTCTGTTTGAGTGACATTTTTGGTTTTGAGGAACAAAAGAAAAAGTTTATGAATTTGAAGTTAGAATAGCCTGAACATGAAAAAGTTGGTTTGGTCTGTCTAGCTTGACTGGTTCAAGAGTTAATGTTTGTTGGTTATTTTATGATCATTTTTATACAGTACGCTCGGAAAGTACTCAGGCCCCTTGACCTTTTCTACATTTTGTTACGTTACAGCCTTATTCTAAAATGTATTAAGTAAAACATTTTCCTCATCAATCTACACACATTACCCCATAATGACAAAGTGAAAACTGTTTTTTTGTTGTTGAAATGATTGAAAATGTATAACAAATAAAGAATATAACTTATTTACATACGTATTCAGACACTTTACTATGAGTATGAAATTTGAGCACAGACAGGTGCAGCCTGTTTCCAATGATAATCCTTGAGATGTTTTTACAACTTGATTGGAGTCCACCTGTGGTAAATTCAATTTATTTGACATGATTTGGAAAGGCTCATACCTGTCTATATTAGGTCCCACAGTTGACATTGCATGTCAGAGGAAAAACCAAGCCATGAGGTCGAAGGAATTGTCCGTAGAGCTCTGAAACAGGATTGTGTCAAGGCACAGATCTGAGGAAGGGCCTTGGTCAGGAAGGTGACCAAGAACCCAATGGTCACTCTGACAGAGCTCCAATGTTCCTCTGTGGAGATGGTTCTCCTTTTGAAAGGTTCTCCCATCTCTGCAGCACTCCACCATTCAGGCCTTATGGTAGAGTGGCCAGACAGAAGCCACTCCTCAATAAAAGGCACATGACATCCCGCTTGGATTTTACCAAAAGGCGTCCAAAGGACTCAGACCACAAGAAATAAGATTCTCTCGTCTGATGAAACCAAGATTGAACTCTTTGGCCTGAAAGCCAAGAGTCACGTCTGGAAGAAATCTAGAACCACCCCTACGGTGAATCATGGTGATGGCAGCATCAGGGACTAGGAGACTTGTCAGGATCGAGGGAAAGAAGAACAGAGCAAAGTACAGAGAGATCCTTGATGACAACCTGGTTCAGAGAGCTCAGGCCCTCAGAATGGGGCAAAGGCTCACCATCCAACAGAACAACGACCCGAAGAACACAGCCAAAAATAACACAGGAGAGGCTTCGGGACAAGTCTCTGAATGTCCTTAAGTGGCCCAGCCAGAGCCCGGAATTGGATGCAATCGAACATCTCTGGAGAGACATGAAAATAGGTTTGCAGCGACACTCCCCATCCAACCTGACAGAGCTTGAGAGGATGTGCAGAGAAGAATGGGAGAAACTCCCCAAATACAGGTGTGCCAAGCTAATATCATCATACCAAAGAAGACTCAAGGCTGTAGTCGCTGCCGACGGAGCTTCAACAAAGTACTGAGCAAAGGGTCTGAATACTTATGTAAATGTGATATTTCATTTTTTTTTATTATAAATTAGCAAACTTTTTTTTTTTAACTGTTATTGCTTTGTCATTATGGGCTATTGTGTGCAGATTGATGAGGGAAAAGTGAAGGGGTCAGAATACTTTCCGCATGCTCTGAAGATGGGAAAGAGTGAAAATTGACATTGTATTATCAGTAAGTAATCAGTATAAATACAGGTATTCTGGTTGGTAATGGTGTACTTGTCGAGGAAAATACTGCATAAGACATTGAGGAGACATTGAAGAGCCGAGTGGAGGATACTCACGTGTACATGGAGAGGCAACCATAGGTGGAGTTGACTCCTTTACGTCTCGTAGTTGAACATCTCACTGGCATCTCAGACATTAGACTAATGGAGAGAGATTTACAAGGGAATGGGGGTTGGTGTGTGTGTCACAGTGTGTGACTCAATGTGTGTCACCAGAGTGGTATACTATGAAGCAAGCTAGATCTAGTCAGTCTTTTATCAAATCTAGCCAACTTTAGTTAGCTTCCCATTCCAGGTCAGGCGTCATCCATACTCCAATGTTGTCACTCGCATATTATGAAAAACTGCTCCTGGTCTTCTTCTTCTAAGATATCATGGTGGTCCGTAAAGAAACGTTAGAGGTGCATGCCAACACCTACTGTACTGGAGTGTGTAGTCTATCACAGCTTACAGACTAAATTAATACAAATAAAAAACATGAACAAAAACTCAACCTAATTATGTACTACTAAGAAAATTAAAAAAAGAGCCCTATTAACGACTATGAGGTGTACCATTTTGAAAACCAACCACTTTCGGCTGCCATTGACAACCTTGTTGTATCATTCCATTTCAAATTGTTCTAGTGCACATGAACTTGTGCTGACAGGTTATGTGCTATTATTAGACCTTCCGGGGAAAAAACGTGGAAATTAACAGAAAACTATGTTTTAAGTGAAAAATGTGCATTTGTCTGAAGCCAAGAAAGACAGGAAATTCTAAGCTGATTTGAGTTTAGCACTAACAAGGCATTTTAGCATCAGCAGCTTGACCACTACTAGAGTACTGTAGCTTTATTGATCTACTGTACCTCAACAACAGATGTACTCACATTGGATGGGTTGATTAGGATTCAAACCTCTCAAACAGCCTAATGCATACTCTTAGAGTACGTTTACCCAATTAATGTACTTGTTAATGTAAACTTGTTTTTTTTTCATGTAAAATGCATATCTGCCATTAGGGAATCTGCAATGATCCTAATCTTAACATTTGCAAATTGGTTCTTAAAGGGGCAATCTGCAGTTCAAACAACAAAGCCACACCCACCACTGTTTTGGTAAAAATCTGAAGAATTGGGGGTGAGGAAATGTTACCACTCTCAAATTCATAAGCACTCTGGAAACAAAATAAATATTTGGACCATGTCCAGAGGCTAACTTTTTTCTTCTTAAAAATGACATTGTTTACAAACAATTGAGTTGATCAAGTAAATATTTTGGGTTCTGATTGGGTATGACAATTGGACTAAGCACATGAGGCAATTATTATAGAAGTTATAACTTCAAGAATCAACGGGTGTGTGTAAATATTTGAAAAGTAAAAAAATGTATGAAGCAATTACAGATTGACCCTTTAAATACTATACTTTATAAATGTTTTGGGCATAGTGTAAATGTCTTACCCTATCATAACACAAAATATAAGGTTGCATTACTCCATTGTTTATAACAGGAACATAAACCATGTATAGCTTCGAAATATGTTGAAAAGCTGTCAACTACACTACTGTTCAAAAGTTTGGGGTCACTTAGAATTGTCCTTGTTTTTGAAAGAAAAGCACATTTTCTTGTCCATTTAAAATAACATCAAATTGATCAGAAATACAGTGTAGACATTGTTAATGTTGTAAATGACTATTGTAGTTGTAAACGGCAGATTGTTACGGAATATCTACATAGGCGTACAGAGGCCCATTATCAGCAACCATCACTCCTGTGTCCCAATGGCACGCTGTGTTAGCTAATCAAAGTTTATCATTTTAAAAGACTAATTGATCATTAGAAAACTATTTTACAATTATGTTAGCACAGTTGAAAACTGTTGAGCTGATTAAAGAAGCAATACAACTGGCCTTCTTTAGACTAGAGTGAAGAGGCGACTCCGGGATGCTGGCCCTCAAGGCAGAGTTGGGAAAAAATGCCATATTTCAAACTGGCCATTACAAGGAAAAGATTAAGATGTGCAAAAGAACACAGACACTGGACAGAGGAACTCTGTCTAGAAGGCCAGCATCCCGGAGTCGCCTCTTCACTGTTGACTTTGAGACTCATGTTTTGCGGGTATTATTTAATGAAGGTGTCATTTGCGGACTTGTGACACTCTAATGTACTTGTCCTCTTGCTCAGTTGTGCACCGGGGCCTCCCACTCCTTTTTCTATTCTGGTTAGAGACAGTTTGAGCTGTTCTGTGAAGGGAGTCGTACACAGTGTTGTACGAGATCTTCAGTTTCTTGGCCATTTCTCAGAACAAGAATAGACTGACGAGTTTCAGAAGAAAGTTCCTTTGTTTCTGGCCATTTTGAGCCTGTAATTAAACCCACAAATGCTGATGCTTCAGATACTCAACTAGTCTAAAGAAGGCCTGTTTATTTGCTTCTTTAATCGGGACAACAGTTTCAGCTGTGCTAATGAATTAGCCTTAAAATGGTAAACTTGGATTAGCGAACACAAGAGGGATGGTTGCTGATAATGGGCCTCTGTACGCCTATGTAGATATTCCATAAAAAAGCAACCATTTCCAGCTACGATAGTCATTTACAACATTAACAATGTCTACACTGTATTTCTGATCAATTTGATGTTATTTTAATGGACAAAAAAAAACAAAAAAACATGGACATTTCTAAGTGGCCTTAAACTTTTGAATGGTTGTTTACCTTGTCCATTTCCCATCTTAAAAAAAGCTTATGTATAAGGCTAGGTCAAATGTAGCGGTAAGGAGCGGTTTCCCCCGACACACATTACACCTAGTGTACGACCAGAAGTAATTTTGGGCTTAATCTGTGTCCGGGATAACCTCTCAATAACGTTTTAAATACATTTGTGGAATGGAAATGATTTCTTACATGAAAAAGCACATTTTCATTAAAGTACATCAATTGGGTAAACGTACTCTAAGAGTATGCATTAGGCTGTTCGAGAGGTTTGAATCCTAATCATCCCATCCAATGTGAGTACATCTGATGTTGAGGTACAGTAGATCAATAAAGGTACAGTACTCTAGCAGTAGTCCAGCTGCTGATGCTGAAAAGCCTTGTTGGTGCATAGGTCAAATTAGATTTACAATGTCCTGTCTTTTTTTGGATTTTATTGGACAAAAGCTAATATTTCAGTAAACTGTTTTGTATTAATATGTAGATGGTTGGAACTGTCAGGGTCATCTGTTTGAATAAAGCAGAAAAGGGCATCTTAACTGACAAGGTGTCATCCCCACCCACCCATACACAGAAATACACTCAGACACACACAAATGTTTGTTTTAACAATAGCGAGGCTATGTACAGGGGGTACCGGTACAGAGTCAATGTGCGTGGCACCGGTTAGTCGAGGTAATTGAGGTAATATATACATGTGGGTAGAGTTATTAAAGTGACATATGCATAGATAATAACAGAGAGTAGCATCAGTGTAAAAAGAAGGGGGGGGGGCAATGCAAATAGTCAGGGTAGCCATTTGGTTAGATGTTCAGGACTCTTATGACTTGGGGGGTAGAAGCTGTTAAGAAGCCTCTTGGATCTTAATTTGGTCCTCTGGTACTGCTTGCCGTGCTGTAGCAGAGAGAACAGTCTATGACTAGGGTGGCTGGAGTCTTTGACAATTTTTATAGCCTTACTCTGACACCGCCTGGTATAGAGGTCCCGGATGGGACCCCCCTATCCACATCGATGGAACAGTAGTGGAGAGGGTAGCAAGTTTTAAGTTCCTCGGCATACACATCACAGACAAACTGAATTGGTCCACCCACACAGACAGCATCGTGAAGAAGGCGCAGCAGCGCCTCTTCAACCTCAGGAGGCTGAAGAAATTCGGCTTGTCACCAAAAGCACTCACAAACTTTTACAGATGCACAATCGAGAGAATCCTGGCGGGCTGTATCACCGCCTGGTACGGCACTGCTCCGCCCACAAACGTAAGGCTCTCAAGAGGGTAGTGAGGTCTGCACAACGCATCACCGGGGGCAAACTACCTGCCCTCCAGGACACCTACACCACACGAGGAAGGCCATAAAGATCATCAAGGACAACAACCACCCGAGCCACTGCCTGTTTACCCTGTTATCATCCGTTATCATCCAGACTGAAAAACAGCTTCTATCTCAAGGCCATCAGACTGTTAAACAGCCACCACTAACATTGAGTGGCTGCTGCCAACACACTGACTCAACTCCAGCCACTTTAATAATGGGAATTGATGGGAAATTATGTAAAATATATCACTAGCCACTTTAAACAATGCTACCTAATATAATGTTTACATACCCTACATTATTCATCTCATATGTATACGTATATACTGTACTCTATATCATCTACTGCATCTTTATGTAATACATGTATCACTAGCCACTTTAACTATGCCACTTTGTTTACATACTCATCTCATATGTATATAATGTACTCGATACCATCTACTGTATCTTGCCTATGCCGCTCTGTACCATCACTCATTCATATATCTTTATGTACATATTCTTTATCCCCCTACACTTGTGTGTATAAATAAGATGGTAGTTTTGGAATTGTTAGTTAGATTACTTATTGGTTATTACTGCTTTGTCGGAACTAGAAGCACAAGCATTTCGCTACACTCGCATTAACATCTGCTAACCATGTGTATGTGACAAATAAAATTTGATTTGATTTGGATGGCAAGATGTTTGGCCCCTGTGATGTACTGGGCCGTACGCACTACTCTTTGTAGTGCCTTGCGGTCAGACGCTGAGCAGTTGCCATACCAGGCAGTGATGCAACAAGTCAGGATGCTCTCGATTGTGCAGCTGTAGAACCTTTTGAGGATCTGAGGACCCAGCAGTCTCCTTTTCCTCAATTTCTTTGGTTCAGCTCCAGTCCTCAAATGTCAAAAGGTTCCATTGGAAATGTCTTCTCCCCTCCACAACCCTTGATCCTACCAGTGGTGTGTAGATTTTTGTCTAAACTAACTGATGAGGCTGAAAAGGAGGGAAGGTGAGGAAAATTAGAAAAAGGAGAGGGCGGAAAGGAATAGAGAGAGATAGATAGTGGGAGAAAAACAAATGAGTGAGATATCAAATCAAAAGAGCGAAACAGAGGGAGAGACAAATAAAGGAGACAGACATTCTTCTGGCAGAACATGAACAGCTGTGCTGTCTGGGAGTTGATATAGTCGTGTGTGATGGAGACAGATTGTCCTGTGATTGTTCATTTTGGAGCACAGGTTATTGATGTCATCTGCTGGAATTTTTTGAAATAACAAAAACAAGACACATAGAAACCAAATGAATAGATGAGCTTTACTTCATTTGTGCCCCAGCAACCTTTTCACTGCCACAGAGAGAAACAATATTAAAAACAGCTTTGATTTGTTTGATTGGTCAAACAGTAAATACATAGGGGATACATTCAAGATAAATGTCAGATTTCCAGGGTGTTTTTGTTTTTGGAAAGCACACTAATAATTAAACTCAAGATATGTGGGGAATGTTTTTCTGCAAATGTCTAATTTACGTCAAAAGTTGAATGTTACATTTGAGTGAAGTTCACATTCAATGTAACATTCTATGAATGTCCTGGTGTGAACCTGTTTGAATAGCTCAATGCTTCTAGAGAGCTTTGTAGCATCCTAGCTGTAGTGGTTAGTCTCATGTAATGCTTTTGCCAACTCCTTACCCTCTCACCTCAAACGCTGTCGTTTCCCATGTTTCTTTCTCTCTTAACACTGAGAATTTGTTGTGTGTGTGTCTGCGTGTTCGTGCATGTGTGTGTCTTCCACAGGTCAAGGTCCATAAGTGGAGCATCTTCCGGTCTCTCCACTAGCCCTCTCAGCAGCCCACGGGTAAGTACCTATCCCCAATCCTCCCCCACCCACCTCACCCTCTTTATCAGGACCCTTGTGTTTTCCCTCAGGCATCACACAGGCCACCCTTAAACCTGCTGCCTGTCTATGCCTTGATTGGTATTTGTTTTTATGTCATCACATGAGACAAACACAGTCAGCGTAGCTAGATGCTCCTGACCAGGATACTGAGGATAGGAGCTTGGCCTGAAACAAATATAGGATCTACACTGGAATTACTTAGGCGTTAGTCATACAACATAGAAGAAAAATGATAGTGCCCCTACTAATGCATGTGCCAGAGGCTGGTCTAGTGGTAGTGCTGCAGCCCCTGGACCACATTATGTCTCAGGTGGCAGGGGTTCGATTAACTCTGCAACTCTTCCAACTGTTGACTTTTTTCACAACTGTCACCAATTTGGCAGCAAAACATTTACAATAAAGACATAATTGACATCGTAAAATGAAAAAAAGTGTGTACATTATCTTTATTGGGGAAATTTAAAACTTTTTATGGCTAGGGGTTCCGCTAGCGCCACCCACTCAACATTCCGCTGAAAAGGCAGTGCGGGATATTCAAAAATATTTTTTTGAAATATTTCACTTTCACATATTGACAAGTCCAATACAGCAAATGAAAGATAAACATCTTGTTAATCTACCCATCGTGTCCGATATTTAAAATGTTTTACAGCGAAAACACAACATATATTTACGTTAGATCACCACCAAATCCAAAAAAACACATAGCCATTTTCCCAGCCAAAGATAGTCACAAAAGCAGAATTAGAGATTAAATTAATCACTAACCTTTGATAATCTTCATCCGATGACACTCATATGACATCATGTTACACAATACATTTATGTTTTGTTCGATAATATGCATATTTATATCCACAAATCTCGGTTTACATTGATGCCATGTTCAGAAATGCCTCCAAAATACCCGGAGTAATTACAGAGAGCTACGCCAGATAACAGAAATACTCATCATAAACTTTGGCGAAAGATACATGTTTTACATATAATTAAAGATACACTGGCTCTTAATGCAGCTGCTGTGTCAGATTTTTTAAAAACGTTACGAAAAAAGCATATCATGCAATAATCTAAAACAGCGCTAAGACGTAACAATATTTCTCCGCCGTGCTGTAGTCAACAGAAATACGAAATTACATCATAAATATTCCCTTACCTTTGATGATCTTTCATCAGAATGCAGTGCAAGGAGTCCTAGTTCCACAATAAATTGTTTGTTTTGTTCCATAATGTCCATTACTAGTGTCCAATTAGCTGCTTTTGCTAGCACGGTTAGTTCACATGTCCAAAAGCTGGCGCTGGTCCAGGCGAACTTGGACGAAAACTTCAAAAAGTTATATTCCAGGTCGAATAAACTGGTTAAACTAAGTAGAGAATCAATCTTCAGGATGTTATTTTCATATATATCCAATAACGTTCCAACCGGAGCATTCGTTTTTGTCTGCAGAGTCATGGAACGCAGGCGATGTGCGCAACCAAGAACTGGCATTCTGACAGACCAGTGACTCATTCCCCTCCCATCCGGTCATACATCACACTAGAGGCTTCATTCCATGTTCTACTGACTGTTGACATCCAGTGGAAGGTGTAGGAAGTGCGAACATATCCATATCTCGTTTGGATGTGAATAGGCGATGACCTGAAATTCGACCAGCCCCAACTGTTATACTCACAGTTACTGTTTATTTCCCCACTTACTGTTCTGTTATACTCACAGACATAATTCAAACAGTTTTAGAAACTTCAGAGTGTTTTCTATCCAATGGTAATAGTAATATGCATATATTAGCATCTAGGACAGACTAGGATGCAGTTCACTATGGGCACGCAATTCATCCAAAGTGAAAATGCTGCCCCCTAGCCCTAACAGGTTTTAATGCTGAACTCCTCATTAAACACCAATGGTATTCATTAAATGTATTCATTTTATTTAGGATAATGTTTTCCAACTTCATCATTCTATTTTATTATTTAATATATTATTTATATATAATACATAATAAATATATCATCATTATAAAATAAATATATCATAAATAATAATAATAATAATAAATATGTATTATTTATATATTATTTAAATATTATTTATGTGTTGTTATATGTGAGAAAGCCACACAGAGGTTCAGAGATAATTGCAGACTAGTTCCCTCTCACCTACAGTGCCTTGCAAAAGTGTACATCCCCTTGGCGTTTTTCCTATTTTGTTGCATTACAACCTGTAATTTAAATAGATTTTTATTTGGATTTCATGTCATGACATAAACAAAATAGTCCAAATTGGTGAAGTGAAATTTAAAAAATAACTTGTTTCAAAAACGTATACAAAATAAAAAGCGGAAAAGTTGTGCGTGCATATGTATTCACCCCTTTGCTATGAAGCCTCTAAATAAGATCTGGTGCAACAAATTACTGTCAGAAGTCACATAATTAGTTAGATTGCACACAGGTGGACTTTATTTAAGTGTGACGTGATCTGTCACATGATCTCATATACCTGTTCTGAAAGGCCCCGGAGTCTGCAACACCACCAAGCAAGAGGCACCATGAAGAGCAAGGAGCAATCCAAACAGGTCAGGGACATAGTTGTGGAGAAGTACAGATCAGGGTTGGGTTATAAAAAAATATCCTAAACTTAGATCTTCCTATGGAGCACCATTAAATCCATTATTAAAAAACTGAAAGAATATGGCACGACAACAAACTTGCCAAGACTCACGGACCAGGCAAGGAGGGCATTAATCAGAGAAGCAACCAAAGATAACCCTGAAAGAGTTGCAAAGCTCCACAGCAGAGAGCTTCATCTCAAGATATACAATTTATGTAACCAAATCAACCCTTCTGCCTCTCATGACTCCCATCTCCACTTACCTGGTGTTTCTATCACTGCTCGATTTCGGTAACACTTTACTTGACACCCAGCGTCATAACACTTTGTGACATAGTCATAACCATGCCATAATATGTCATAACAGCTGACATAACCTGTTATAATATGGCCATAACACTGTCATGGCATATGTATTTAGATCTGTTGTGACATATATTGTGTATAAACCCACAAAACCTACCACACTCGGCAAAACATTCCATTGCACCATTGCCTACGTGTCAACAGTATGTTTATGTTATATTCATTTTACATTTATTAAATTATAATTGTAAGTGTACACACATTGATGTCAGACATGCACCTACCCTAATGATCTGTTGCTGATGTCTGGGATGAATGCAGGAACATTGTTATGACACTGGGTGTCAAGTGTTACCACAATTAATTTTAATGTCTAATAGAACTGGTCTATATTTTACAACAATATTTATTAATAAGACCTGTCATTATATTGTGAGGAACTGCAGTTTTATCAGAATTATTTTCTGTTTTGTCTTTTTAGATATATTAGTAGATATATTTCCTTCCTTAGATAAAACCGTTGCCAGAAACATTAACAGAAAGCTCAAATCAATTAAATCTGACTTCAGTAGATGTAATAACATCCTTTTACCGTCAGAATATCTATTGTCGACATGTATATATTGCCATGGCTGAATTTCTGAAGGTCAATGCTTCCCATGGTTCCCCCTTCAGGCGATTGGGATTATTATATTCATAGTGCGATTTCAAAATGTATGTGGCAAGGTAGGCGACCCATGACAAAATTAACAAATGTCTTGGGGGTATGATATTTGTGTGTCTGAAACTTTCTCACTCATCATTGTTCACAATTCATTCAGGATTATCCATAATCGTGGTAGCATCCACATTAATGTGTTGAGCGACATATTATGTTCTTATTTACAATAAAAGTGACTCTAAAATGACACAATATATTATTTATCATTCATTTCTATTGGGCACAACGTAATCTGAAAGACACCTAAAACAAACAGCAAATGCTTTCTGTACAGCACTTTGAGATATCAGCTGATGTACGAAGGGCTATATAAATACATTTGATTTGATTTGATTTGATTTGATTTTGATTTGAACAAGTTTGTAAATTTGCAAGCATGACATAATCATTGCGTGCTAGTAATATTGTACCAAATACTAAACTTTTGACAACTTTAATACACATATAAGTGCATTTGTCTGAATACTTTTGGTCCCCTAAAATGTGTACAAAAAGTGATTTCTAAACTGTTCACCTAATATCTATGAAAATACCCTTAAATTAAAGCTGACAGTCTGCACTATAACTTCACAATCATTGTATCATTTCAAATCCACAGTGCTGGAGTACAGAGCCAAAACAACAACAAAAATTGCATAAAGGACACCTGCTCTTTCCATGACATAGACTGACTAGGTGAATCCAGGGGAAAGCTATGATCCCTTATTGATGTCACTTGTTAAATCCACTTCAATCAGTGTAGATGAAGGGGAGGAGACGGGTTAAAGAAGGAATGTTAATCCTTTCAACAATTGAGACACGGATTGTGTATGTGTGCCCTTCAGAAGGTGAATGGTCAAGGCAAAATATTTGAGTGCCTTTCAACGGGGTATGGTAGTAGTGCCAGGTGCACTGGTTTGTCAAGACATGTTGGCTGGGTGGGGTTGGGGGAATGGGATAGGATGGGAGGTTGGGGGGAGGCCCACTTCTTTTTTTTTATATAGACTGTTTATTGAATTTATTATTACTGGAACTTTATCATATGTTCCTAATGATCAAATAATTTGTAGTTATGTACCTTTTTGTAAAGAAATGTTGGTAATAATTTACATGACACCAGCATCATAACATCATAACCATAATATGGTCATAACCATGTTCTAATATTTCATAACAGCTGACCTGTCACCTGTTGTGACATATATTGCATAATTCTATGGCTGATTATGACACCTACATTCATTCAAAATAAAAAAAAATTCCCTTTTGCTGTTGTTGGAATTTTTTTGTCATGATTTTTAAAAATCATAATTTAAATAACTTGCAGAAAATACACTTTATGACACTGTCAAAAAGCATTATGGCCATCTTGTGTCACTTGGACTAAGAAAATGCACTTTATGACACTGTCAAGAAGCATTATAACCATCCTGTGCCATTTTAATTGGACTAAGAAAGTTCCATTTATGACAGCATTGGGGAGGTGCATGTCTGACATCAATGTGTGCGTAATTACAATGATAATTTAACATGGTCAATTTCAGAAAGTGTTATGTCATAAACGTACTGTTGACAAGTAGGCTATGGTGTAATGGAATGTTTTGCCATGTCTGGAACGATTTGTGGGTTTTGACACTCTTATGTAGGTGTCATAACAGCCAAAAAATAACTACCATGGTAGGTTTTGTGGCATTTGACACTTTTATGTACCGGTAGGTGTCATAACCAGCCATAAAATAATGCAATATATGTCCCAACATATCTAAATATTTGTGTCATGATAGTATTATGACCATATTATGACAGGTTATGACAAGTTATGTGTTATGACACTTGGTGTCAAGTAAAGTGTTACCATTTGGAAAGAAATCTTCTTCTTCTTCTGAGTGGCAGCCCAATGTGTGAAGTAATTCATAGAAATTGCTGTATATGAACAGAATATGAATTAAATACAGCAATTTCACAAAATAAATGTAATTACACAAAGACACCTTTTTAGCTTTTACTTAGGGTGCTTTTAGTCATACTATCTATTTTATCCCATTCTATATATCTTATTTACTTGTATTTATTTTGCTTTTTCTCTGTTTTATAATTGTTTTACTCTTTTGATTCATCTCATTTAGAAAACTTTTATTATTAACTTTCTCAACTTTTATTATTCTATTTTGTTAAGCACTTTGAAATACATCCAGCGTAAGCAATGTACTCTATAAATAAACCGTTTTTTTAATATTAAGAGAGACACTTAGAAGCTATTTCTCCATGAGTTTTCACCTCTGTAGCTAGGTTTCCACCCAATTGGTGACATTTTCATGCGAATATTTAAAAATGTGCAAAAAGACAATATGCACATTTTCCCACCAGTGGTATGTTTCCACCAAACTGACTTGTTGCAGATTAAAATCAGTGCCTGACGATGTGGTGCACACAGTTTTTAGGTACCGAATAAAAATCAAAAGTTCAATGTGTTTCCCATCGCACTTTCAACTCTACTGATAGTTTTGTCACAAAAACTGTGTTTAATAGCAAATGTGCTTGATGCTGTATTTGCTGCCAAAGGTGCTTCAACAAAGTACTGAGTAAAGGGTGTAAATACTTATGTAAATGTTATATTTCAGTTTTCTTTTTCATAAATTAGCAACAATTTCTAAAAACATGTTTTTGCTTTGTCGTTAGGGGGTATTGTGTGTAGATTGATGTGTAGATCAATTTGACAATTAAGACTGTAATGTACCAAAATGTGGAAAAGTCAAGGGGTCTGAACACTTCCCGAAAGCACTGTATTTAATACGTACCCTAAAAAACTGCATGATTTCCCGAGTCGTAGTGGGAGGACCACAAACCATATCATTGTGTGGCTCCAAGTTTACTTTAACATGAAGGTTATTATATCAATATTTGCCCATAAAGTCGTTTCCATTGCCATTTCTCGCATAATGCATTTTACAGACACAAAAAGAGATCCCACCACGTCAAACAAACAAATGATTTGTCTGCAATTATAACATTTTACCAAAACTTCCTGTTTCCATCATCGCTGTCATGATTTTATTTTATACAGTATGACTTTATTCAGATTAAAACTGTGGATGGAAACGTGGTTTGTGTCTCACTTGAGATTGTTTGTTACCACATAATCAGAAGAAGTGGTGCACTCATAATAACTATGAAGTGTTTTAAAAAGTTTAAAAAAGCAGCAAACCGGGGGCCTGTTGCACAAAACTAGGATAAGGGATTAAGCCAGGATATCTTGGTGATCCTGGCTCAATTGATCCGTAATCCGGTTGCACTAAAGATGGATAGGGGGCAGGAGGATATGTTATGGTATAAATTACCATGGAGATTTATTCTGTGGAGCTAGCCTGCTCCAGACCAGGCTAAATTCCAGGATCTATTTAATCTCATCCCTAATGTCAGTCAGCAGTCACCACAAATGGAAACCAATAGTTATTTCACTGCTCACTATACATTGTTATCACATATAACTAGACCCACTGTCATTATTTAAACGTTTGTGATCATTAATTTCAATGATTTTGGATAAAAAATGATTTTTAGATGTTGCTATCATTAGATAATTTACAGTTTCCCATAGACTATATATAAAATGATAGAATATTAGGGCCACAGAGGAAAAAAAAAAAGACAAGTCATAATATTGTAACCAGTTGTTTTAAAGGAGGACAGTTGTTAAAATGACAGATGCGGGGCATTTCGTGAAATTGTACTTCAGTATGGTTTCATAAACAAAGACATGCTGATGTGCCAGAATATTAAGTATCACATTGTCATAAGTATCAAAACTGTAAAAACAATATGTAGCTTTTCTGCAGAAAGAACCAGCCTCATAAATTTATGACTTTATCCTTTTTCTTCAGTGTGGCCCTAGTACTCTGTCATATAAACAAATACACATTCCATATGAATATAAAAACACAATGTGTAACATTATGTTCCTTTATTGAATAAGGACAAAACAAAGCAGGTAAACCATCAGCTCCTTTCGAAACTGAAGTCACAGTGACTCTACAAGATGGAAAGCACAGAATCCAAGCATATTATACAAAATGATACATACACATTCAAAGGTCTGTATATAACACACCCTGCATGTCTGCACACTAAAATAAATGCAGGACAAATCCATACACATCAACTGAACAGACAAATGAATGGATGCAGTAGCCTCCCTGCAGCCTTGTATTACACACAGTATACCGCACAAACATCATAAGAGGCCAAATTCGTAAAAAACGAACCCAAAAAAAAACAAATTCCTCTGCCACCGCAGGACATATTTAACCAAAATTGAAAGCACACATACTAACTAAAATAATTCAACACATATTGGTCCCTCAGCAGCCGACCACTGTCGTCATCAGGGAAGATTGCCGGATTGTCCCAGTCCATGGCTGGTGGCACTCTGGGGGCCCTCTCCTTCCTCAGGCAGGCCACATTGTGGAGGACAGCACAAGCCACAGTAATATCACATGCCCTAACAGGGCTGACCCTTAATTTGTGAAGGCAGTGAAAGCGTGCCTTCAGGAGGCCAAAGGTCATTTCAACTCTGGCCCTGGTCCTGGCATGGGCATGGTTGTAGGCCTGCTGTGCTTCCTGGGGGTCTGTGAAAGGTGTCAGGAGAAAAGGCTGGCAGCCATACCCCCTGTCTCCCAGCAACACACCAGAGAATTCACCTGTCAACACAAAATCTCATCATTACTACCTCATAAACACAGTGATATTCTTGACACAGCCATGATGGTTATAAATAGGGGTTGTGTTGCTTACCTTGTGATAGGCACTGATAGATTTCAGAGGCCCGAAAGATTCTGGAGTCATGGACTGAGCCAGGCCATTTTGCCACAACATTGCTGATCACACAGTCAGCATTGCAGACCATCTGAAATCATAAGATGAGGAATATTACACCAATCAATGCACATCACTGGCAATGCAGAATGTTCTTGTATTTGATTTTGACCTGCTGCCATGTCCGTTTTGGCCCGTTCATGTTTAATCTACACACACACACACATTTAATGGAGTCACACTGCAAAAAATTACTTGGTATTTTTGTCTTGTTTTCAGTAAAAATATCAACAAAAAAAAAAACTTAAATAAAGATGTATTTTCTTGATTTGCTAAATGACCTAGCAAAATAAGTATAGTTTAGACAAAAAATATAAACTTTAAGTAAATGTGTGCTTAAAACAAGCAAATAAAAAATCTGTCAATATAATAAAAATTATCTTGAAATAAGTTTACTTTTTCCATAAACACTTAATTTTAGAAAAGTTCTCGTTTCACTGGCAGATTTTTTTGCTTATTTTCCTAGGTAATTTTGCTCAAGAAAATATTCAAGATGTTTTTTAGATATTTTTTTTTTTTTTACTGAAAACAAGACAAAAATACTAAGTAAGAAAGACATTTTTGCAGTGCAGTGAGCAACCGACCTTGGGTCCTTTGAAAGGCGCTATATAAATTAAAGTGATTATTATTATAGCTCATCTATTTATTCAATTAAATTTTATTTATATAGCACTTTTCACAATTGTTTCATTCTGTCAAAGCAGCTTTACATTAATGAAAGCAGGAGAAACACAAAAAAACGGCGGACAACATAAGAAGCAGAGTACAACGGCTAAGATTAAACCGTACTGAGTGTAGTAACGTTAAACAATAATGTAAGGCTTTAATAATAATTTATCATAGCTTTATACAGTGTGATGGACTTACTTTACACAATTTCACTCATATCTGCAGTGCATTTCAATTAAAAATTTAACCGTTTCATAATTACAGTACAACTGCGTTTTTGGAGATGTGAATTAAATATTTGAATTGTAATTGTGATGTTTCAGCGGAGCGGTGAGTGTGTAATTGTGCACTACTTACGCATTCAGGCGGTCTGCAATACTTTGCCACGCTTTTTCTCTTTGCTTTATCACTGTGGCGGTGTTGCCTTTCTTCTTAATTATATCTTTTACCTCCTCGTATGCCTCCATGAGGATTTGTGCTTCCGACGGGGGAAAAGTACGCGGCTCTAGTTGCCATGGTAAATCAGTTAATCTGTGATCTGTGGCGGGGTCTATTTGAGTGAGCCGTGAGCGCGCACCTATCCAGGATTGGTTTCACCTGGCTTAATGAATCCGTGTCTGCTCATCCTGGCTTGGTCTTTGTGCAACCAATTAAGCCTGGACGCACATGTTTTGGCTTCATTGAGCTCAGCTTAGTCATTTATCCCGGATGTCTTAATTCTACTTTTGTGCAACAGGCCCCAGCAGTTGAAACAATAGCAAAACGTTTTCCCCGCCTGTTTCAGTAAAAAGCTGAGGGACTGGGCTGGAGAAATGTAACCACTCTTGAATTCATAGTCAGACCTATGAATGCAAGGACTGACCATCCATCATTTAAAAAGAATAGTTCGAGCCATATTTTAAAGCTTTATAGTATTTGTTTACATTTACTTTGTTTACAAACATTGGAGTTAAACAAGCTCAGGCCTAGATTCAATCAAATCAAGCATTAACCGGTGATACACCTTGCCACGACTTCCGCCGAGGTCGGTCCCTCTCCTTGTACGGGCGGCGTTCGGCGGTGAACGTCACCGGTTTTCTAGCCATCGCTGATCCATCTTTCATTTTCCATTGGTTTTGTCTTTATTTTCTACACACCTGGTTTTCATTATCCAATTGCATGTTCATGTTCATTTAACCCTCTGTTTCCCCCATGTTTTGTTGTGCGTGATTATTTCTATGTTCAGTTCGATTCATTATGGCTGGTTTTTCGACGGGTGCTGTGTTCACCCGTGCGTTATATTTACCGTTGGTTTTTGGTCAAGTGTATTTGTTTACCATGTGCCTTTATTGTTTGAGTATAGCACGTTGTTCACTCATTTTGCTCTCGTGCGCCTGACTTCATGCACCAGCTACACTCACCTTCTGACACACCTGCATAGCTGTTTTGGCGGTGTCGGAGGTGTAACTGCGTTGGTGCAGTCAATTTGTTGTGCAGCTGCTCTTGATCATTGTCACGAATCCACACCCATCCCACTCATGTTAGAAGATCAGAACAAGATAGTGTAGGCTATATAGAACCCGGCTTAAGATCAATAGAAGACTTAGGACCAATAGAATTTGACGCTCAAATTGACTATCAATTCAACGAAATATTGAGGATTTCTATCAGCCTAATAGAGGTGTAGATTACATCTTACATTTCAGTGTTCGCTTGAAAACAAGGCTGCGTTGGATTTATCTTAATGCGGCTCCGTGCTGCCAATGTCAATGTCAACTTTAGGTATAATGCCATGAGCTGCTTGTGGAAGTAAATTCCAACTCGGACACTGTCAAAACATCAGCTATGTGGATATAGGCTAAAACGGATCTGATTGAATTAGGCCCTTATATTTTGGGTTCTGATGGGTTACAACAGTTGAGCTAAGCTCACGAGGCACTAATAACTGATGTTCTTCAAGAATCAATAATCAATGGTTACATATCATATCATTATATTCATTTATAAGTCCAAAAATGGATTGCCCCTTTAAAGAATGAAAAGGTTTACCAGGCCAAGTGTCCATGGTTTTCATGTCTCAGCAAAAGCCTTGCTCAGACAGCGAGCCTGCCTTGTCTTTCACCTTTCTTCTGTGTGTTTGCTTGCTTTGGTCACTGACAGCACATCACCTTATATCACATTGCACTTTTTTTTAACATCTGTCTGTTTTGAATGCTTGCGATGTTGTTGTTTTTTTGTTTTGTTTACACTGTCCCATGGTCTTGTTGCCTTTCTACTTGGCCGATTTGCTGAATGAGCTAACCGACTCCATGTTTGTTCTTCTTTTGTCTTTTTCTTTATATACCCCTCCTTCCATCCATCCATCATTACTGTATCACACCTCACCTGCCTATCTGTGCCTGGCTGTCTCTCTCGCTGCTGGTTTTGTGGCTGTTTGCTCTGTGTTGCATCTGCATGTGTGGGCATTCGTGTGTGTATTCGTCTGTGTGTGTTGTGTGTATCTGTGTGTCCTTGTGCACCCCCTGCTTTTGGTACTGTTCATATTATGTGTATGCTCCCTTCTTTCTACCCAAAATGTAGCCTCTCAGAAAGTTCTGTGTACCCCCCCCGTCTCCAGACTTCTCCCAGTCGCCCAACTCCAGCCCCTGCCCCTCCCCCGAGCCCCTTGCCCCCCACACCAACTGGACAGTTGCCCATCGCGCCCCCACCCCCAACTCCCTGGCCCCGGACAGCGGGCAGCTGCTACCACCCGACCCCAGAAACCAAACCCTCCCGGCCAAGCCCAAACTGCTGCCCAAGCCCCTTGCGTCCACCCACTCCAACCCCCTTCCGGAGACCCCCTCCCTCAGCCCAGCGATTGTGCCCCCCAAGTCGGAGACCCCCTCCCTCAGCCCAGCGATTGTGCCCCCCAAGTCGGAGACCTCTACCCTCTGCCAGCCCCCATCCCCCTCCTCCTCCGCCACCTCTGTCACATCTCTCAGAGCACCCCCGAGCAGCCCCATGGGGCAGCGGCGCCCTGCTCTCACAACGCCCTCCCCCACAATCCCCCAGCTCTCTGTCACCCATGCCCCCGACGCAGTGCCCCTCTCGCCCATTCGATGGCACCCCTTCCACCCAGTGGCGCCCTCACCCACCCCCTCGCCCACACCCTCTCCCTCTCACTCGGGCACTGACTACGGTCCCAAATCTATCCCCCTCATACAGGTTACCCCTCACCCATCCCCCCGGGGCAGCCCCCTCCCCACCCCCAAGGGCACCCCTGTGCACACACCCAAGGAGAGCCCGGCGGGCACGCCCAACCCCACGCCGCCCCCCAGCCCATCTATCGGCGGTATGCCCTGGAGGACACGCCTCAACTCCATCAAGAACAGCTTCCTGGGCTCGCCGCGCTTTCACCGCAGGAAACTACAAGGTACTGAGAGAGGGAAAAGAAATGGGTTTCCTAAAGCCTTCAAAGTGAAAATAGTCATTCCTTTTTTGTTCAGAACTCAGCTGCACAGCTGTGAGAAAACAATTCTAAAATCAATGTTTGACAGTCAATCTTTTGCGAGTGGATGAACAACATTCGTTGCATTAGGGACTTTGTTGTTCTGAGTATAGATCTGCAAGAGAAATAAAGTACTACTTTAGCTATGAAGGCTTTGGGATACCCATCTCTCATTGCTTTATGAGAGCAGGCTGCATGCATTTCGGCTCTCGAGTGGAGCAGCGGTCTAAGGCACTGCATCTCCATGTTAGAGGCGTCACTACAGACCCTTGTTGGAGTCGAGGCTGTGTCACAATCGACTATGATTGGGAGTCCCATAGGACGGCGCACATTTGGCCCAGCATTGTCTGGGTTAGGGTTTGGCCGGGGTAGGCCGTCATTGTAAATAAGAATTTGTTCTTAACTGTCTTGCCTAGTTAATAAAGGTCCAAAAAAAAAATGCAACAAGCTTTTGATCCCCTCTCTAACCTTTGCGCTTTCTATAACCTGTGACCTTGCTTCTCTCTACCCAGTTCCCACACAAGAGGAGATGTCCAGCCTCACACCAGAGTCTTCCCCAGAGTAAGTACCTTTACCTATCCTCTCCATGTCAAAACAACTCAGTCCTTACATACGACACACTGACTAACATAACACACACACGCACACAAACACAGCATCACCCCAGAGTAAGTACCTTTACATGTCTTCTCCAATTCCACACAATACAGTACACACAACACACACACCAACAAAGTAGAGTATCAATAGATGGTCGGGTGGCCGGCACATAATTACAAATCATTTGTTAAACTGCAAATTGACCGCAATAAGCCCAAAAACATGTCATATTTGATTAAAACGCAATCATTTAAACCTTGCTTACATTTATATACAATCACGTGTTTCTCTATTATGCGTTGGAATACTTGGGAACAGGTTTCCAAAATTCTCACTTGGAGCTGATATCCTGGTGTCTTTTCTGTCCAACAATGAAAATAAAATGAAAAGTTACGTGTATATGTATGGAAAATACCTTAGGAGTGATAATAGAGCCCTTAGGAGCAATGTAAGAGTAAATCAAATATAAAAATGCTGTTGTATATCCTACCCTAGGAAATACAAAGGCAGCATCTCACCAGACTCATCCCCAGAGTAAGTATTCAGACTCATCCCCACTTCAACTCCCTCACTCACTCAGTACCTATTTCTCCCGGTCTCTCTCTCTGTCTCGCTCTCTGTCCCTCACTCAGTACCTATTTCTCTAGGTCTCTCTCTCTGTCTCTCGCTCTCTTTCTCTCTCTGTCCCTCACTCAGTACCTATTTCTCTAGGTCTCTCTCTCTGTCTCGTGCTCTCTTTCTCTCTCTGTCCCTCACTCAGTACCTATTTCTCTAGGTCTCTCTCTCTGTCTCTCGCTCTCTTTCTCTCTCTGTCCCTCACTCAGTACCTATTTCTCTAGGTCTCTCTCTCTGTCTCTTGCTCTCTTTCTCTCTCTGTCCCTCACTTAGTACCTATTTCTCCCGGTCTCTCGCTCTGTCTCACTCTCTCTCTGTCCCTCACTCAGTACCTATTTCTCTAGGTCTCTCTCTCTCTCTCTCTCTCTGTCCCTCACTCAGTACCTATTTCTCTCTGTCCCTCACTCAGTACCTATTTCTCAATTCAATTCAATTCAATTGACTTTATTGTCATGGCATGTTCATTATTACTTACATTGTCGAAGTATAGATATATCGAAAAATAAAAATACATATTTATATATAAAATATATATTTATATATAAATAAATGGTGGGACCAACAGCAATAATAATAGTAGTAGTGGACATGGGATTACCATTAACAACAACTACAACAACAATATTAATGAGAACAACAATACATTATAGCAATGGTAGTAGACCAGTGTAAACATGACTGAGAAGACACATGACGTGGTATGAAAGACAAAACAAAACAGGATGGGAAATATTATCGACATTACTTTGCACGTTTCACTGGCTGTCCCTCAGGTTGTGGCTGCCAAAACTGCACATTTGGACTTTTGAATTATAATTTTGGTGCAGCTCTGTCTCTACCTCTCTCCTGGAGCAGAGTGAGCATAGCCTGTCCTCTCTGGGCAGCCAGGTTTGTCTGTGATGACCGGACTCTATAGCCTATTTCTCCCTGTCCCTCACTCAGTACCCATTTCACTTTGGGGTCTCTCCCTCTCTCCCTCTCTCCCTCTAAGGGGCTTTATTGGCATGGGAAACATGTGTTAACATTGCCAAAGCAGGTGAGGTAGATAATATACAAAAGTGAAATAAACAATAAAAATTAACAGTAAACATTACACATACAGAAGTTTCAAAACAATAAAGACATTACAAATGTCGTATTATATATATATATATATATACAGTGTGGTAACAATGTCTCTGTCTCTGTGTGTGTGTGTGTGTGTGTGTGTGTGTGTGTGTGTGTGTGTGTGTGTGTGTGTGTGTGTGTGTGTGTGTGTGTGTGTGTGTGTGTGTGTGTGTGTGGGGGGGGGGGCTTTATTGGAACAAAACATGCTGCTATGATGGCACACTATTTCATCCAACAGATATGGGAGTTTCTAATATGGTCATACATTTGGCAGGAGGTTTCCACCTCAGTTTCTGGGTATTATGCACATTGCCTGTCTCTCTTAAGAGCCAGGACTGCCTACAGCGGCCTCTCTCAATAGCAAGGCTATGCTCACTGAATCTGTACATAGTCAAAGTGTACATTTATTTATATAGCCCTTCGTACATCAGCTGATATCTCAAAGTGCTGTACAGAAACCCAGCCTAAAACCCCAAACAGCAAGCAATGCAGGTGTAGAAGTACGGTGGCTAGGAAAAACTCCCTAGAAAGGCCAAAACCTAGGAAGAAACCTAGAGAGGAACCAGGCTATGTGGGGTGGCCAGTCCTCTTCTGGCTGTGCCGGGTGGAGATTATAACAGAACATGGCCAATATGTTAGTTATTATGCTATGATATCACAACGTCATTTAGCAACTGATGGCAACACTGCCTCCAGGACACCTACCCTGCCACGGCCTGTTCACCCCACTATCATGCAGAAGGTGAGGCCAGTACAGGTGCATTAAAGCTTGGACCGAGAGACTGAAAAACAGCTTCTATCTCAAGACCATCAGACTGTTAAATAGTCATCACTAGCCGGCTACCACCGGTTACTCAACACTGCTCCTTGGAGGCTGCTGCCCTATGTACAGTACATTGACATGGAATCACTGATGACTTTAATAATGGAACACTAGTCACTTTAACAATGCTTACATACTCTTTTACTCATTTCATATGTATAGTATATACTGTATTCTACTGTATTTTGGTCAATGCCACTCTGACATTGCTCGTCCTAATATTTATGTATTTCTTAATTCCATTCTTTTACTTTCAGATTTGTGTGTATTGTTGAGGATCGTTAGGGCCAGATAGCATTCCAGTTTGCTCTGTTTTGGAACAACTTGCTCTGTCCCAGGACCAGCTTGCTTAGGGGACTCTTCTTCAGGTTTATCTCTCTGTAGGTGATGTCTTTGTTTTGGAAGGTTTGAGAATCACTCCCTTTCAGGTGTTTGTAGAATTTAATTGCTATTTTATGGATTTGGATCATTAGTGGGTACCAGCCTAATTCTGGTCTGCATGCATTATTTGGTAGTCTTTAATAGTTGATTCTTAGATTTGTATTTGATCATGTATATGTTTTTGCTGTTTGTTCTTTTGTTATAGAGACAAAAATATTTGAGAAGTGGTTTATCCATATATCTCCAATTTGGATTGATAACTCTTCGTGTTGTTGTTTGTTTTAGTGTGTTCCAATTTTCCTAGAATCTGTTAGATTCTATGGATTCTTCAATTACATAGAGCTGATTTCTGACGGGCTGTTCCTTCTTTTTCCAAAGTGGATATCTGTATTGTTTTAGAGATTCACATTAGTGAAGGTGTAATCTCAGGTTTTCTGGGTCTCTATGTTTTTGGTTGGATAGGTTTCTCAATTTCTTTCTTAGGTTTTTGCAATCCTCATCAAATAATTTATCATTGTTGTTCATTTACTTTGTTTTTCTGCTTGACATTTTTTGATTCGATAGGAAAGCTGAGAGGTCAAATATACTGTTTAGGGTTTCTACGGCCAAGTTTACACCTTCACTTTTAAAGTGAAATGTTTTGTCTCGGTAATTGTCTAAAAGGGATTGAATTTGTTGTTGGCGCATTGTTTTTTGATAAGTTACCACACTACTTTCCTTCCATCTTTATCATTTCTTAATATTATTCAGTTCCTTTGGCTTTGATGCCTCATGATTGAGTATTGCTCTGTTCAAGTAGACTTTTCTGTGATCTTATAGGGGTGTCAGTGGGCTAACTGTGAACGCTCTGAGAGACTGGGTTGAGGTCAGTGATAAAGTAGTCTCTCGTACTACTGCCAAGAGATTAGCTATAGGTGTACCTACCTTAGGAGTCCCCTCAAAGCCTACAATTGACTATATACATACCCTGCTGAGCATCTGGTACATGCCATTGGCTTGAGCTAGTGTTAGAGTCGGGGTTGGGCCTGTTTGCCTGCTCACGGCCGGGCGTATGAGTGACTTTCATGTTGAGGCCCTCCTTGTGGGAGTGGGGGCATGGGGTTAGCAGAAGGGGCATAGGTCTTATTTGAGGGGGGCAATATGGGGTGTGGGAATGGTTGGTTTGCAGGGGTATTGATTGGTTGGGGTGGGGGTGTGGATGTGGCTGGTGGTGCTGTGGTCTGGATGTAGGTCCTCCCGGCGTGGATCCTCTAGTGTAGGTCCGGTGGGGTGGTCCCGCAGGTCTGGTAGAGTGTCTCGCTGGTCTGGGCGGGGTGTCCGTTGAGGTGTTGGGGCTGCGGTTAAGGGCGATGTCCTTTAGTCACTCTCTCTCTCAATTCAATTTGGCATAGAGGACATGTGCAGGTTGGTTGGTCTGTCAGACACTGTGCCTCGTCTTATTGCAGGCAGCAATGTAGTGCGCTGCCAACCCACAGCTCTCTGCGTTTTACCCCCAACAGGACGGGTAGCTTATTCTCATCAGAGAGGTCTTTGAAACCTTCAATAACGGTTTAAAATGTAGGGAAATGACACTGTCTAATTGTTTTATATTCTTTACATGTTGACAGGAAATGCGGCTCTGTCTCCGGTTCTGCTGTGTTTTAAGTGGTTGCACAGCCTTACCTCTACAGGGAGACTGCCCTTCTCAATGGATTGGCTGTGCTCACTGAGCGTGCACTTTGTCAAGGTTTTTCTAAGGTTTTGATCAGTAACCATGGTCAAATAGTTTGCCATGATGTACTGTCAATTTAGGGCCAGATTCTGCTGCATTTTGCTTTGTGCTTGTGTTTCTTGTGTTGCAATTTAGTTTATTCTGATTGATTGGATGTTCTGGTCCCGAGGCTTCAGTGTGTTAGTAGAACAGGTATGTGAACTCAGCCCCAGGACCAGCTGGATGAGGGGACTCTTTTCTTTGCTCAGGTCTTGGCATTGCATGGCTTGGTAATGATTTGAGAATGGCTCACTGTATTTTAGATGTTTTCAGAATTGAATTCTGCCCTGCATGCATTGTTTGTCATTTACTTCTGGACATGTAGGATAATCTTACAGAACCCTGCATGCAGGGTTTGAAAGGGGTGTTTGTCCCCTTGAGTAAAATCTTGTTTTGCAAGTGGACCCCACACCTCGCTGCCATAAAGTAAAATTGGTGCAATGACACATTCGAATCGTTTTCGACACATTTTTATTGGTATTTCGATAAGAATGAGCTTTTTAATGGCATAGAATGCCCTGTGTGCATTCCCTCCCAGTTCATTCATTGCCTGATTTAGGTGTCCAGTTGAGATTATTTTAAAACAGAAGTAATTGTAGTTAGTGTATGCAGTACTCTGTATATTTTGTACCGATTGAGGACTTAGCTCTAATTCCCTGAGATCTCTGGAAATCGTTACTTGTGTCTTTTTGGGGTTTTACTGCCAGGGGCCCAGGTTTGACTGTACTGTCCTAGCAGGTCCAGGCTCTGTTGTAGGCCATGTTCTCTCAATTCAATTTCAATTCAATTTAAGGGCTTTATTGGCATGGGAAACATATGCATTACCGAAGCAGGTGAAATAGATAATAAATAAAAGTGAAAATAACAACAAAAATGAACAGAAAACAAAAACAAATAAAAAATAAAGATGTTTAAAATGTCATTATGTCTTCACACAGTGGTTCTTCCTTTAAAGGGTACGAGATTATGCCGCGACTGTCAGTGGTAGATGGTGGCATTCTGAGAGTTTCTCTTCTCTGGCACGAGAGTCCTTGCATCATGCAACAACCAAAAAAACTGTTGGGGGTCCTGGAGTTAAGAGAGAACTTGGGTAAATACAATGAGGGAAAAACACGTGACTTGTGGACTGACAATTTTTGAAAAATAGGCACAGTGGGATTTTTGTTTCTCGCCCTCTAAAAACGGGGGGAGTAAAGGAGCTTGTCTGTCAGCCCTGCATTAAAGACCAAAATTAGTTAAAGAAAATTGTGATAAATAAAAATATATACCAGTTTCATTTAAGAGCAAAAAAATGACAGCTGTGCCATATAGATTGCAAAATAGTTGGGACGAGGTTTTCGATTTACGCATTTATGAATTGACATGCAATTTTCCATTCCTCCTGAAAGCCCTAATATCTCTCCGTCGTCCACACACACTTTATACATTTGCATAATAAAGGACTTAAAGGCTAATTTAATTTGATTTTAATACTTCTCACAGCCAAAAAACGATGTACAAAAGGGAAAATAAATCAACTTAAATATGGGTTGTATTTACAATGGTGTTTGTTCTTCACTGGTTGCCCTTTTCTTGTGGCAACAGGTCACAAATATTGCTGCTCTTATGGCACACTGTGGTATTTCACCCAGTAGATATGGGAGTTTATCAAAATTGGGTTTGTTTTTGAATTCTTTGTGGATCTGTGTCATCTGAGGGACATATGTGTCTCTAATTTGGTAAAACATCTGGCAGGAAATTAGGAAGTGCACCTCAGTTTCCACCTCATTTAGTGGGCAGTGTGCACAGCCAATCTTGTCTTGAGAGCCAGGCCTTCCTATGGTGGCCTTTCTCAATAGCACGGCTATGCTCACTGAGTCTGTACATAGTCAAAACTTTCCTTAAGTTAGGGTCAGTCACAGTGGTCAGGTATTCTGCCACTGTGTACTCTCTGTTTAGGGCCAAATAACATTCTAGTTTGCTCTGTTTTTTGTTCATTCTTTCCAATGTGTCAAGTAATTGTCTTTTTGTTTTCTCATGATTTGGTTGGGTCTAATTGTGTTGCTGTCCTGGGGCTCTTTGGGGTCTGTTTGTGTTTGTGAACAGAGCCCCAGGACCAACTTGCTTAGTGGACTCTTCTCCAGGTTAATCTCTCTGTTGGTGATGGCTTTGTTATGGAAGGTTTGGGAATCGCTTCCTTTTAGGTGGTTGTAGAATTTAACAGCTCTTTTCTGGATTTTGATAATTAGCGGGTTTCAACCTAACTACTCTGCATGCATTATTTTGTGTTTTTCATTGTATACAGAGGATATTTTGCAGAATTGTGAATGCAGAAATGTTATGTTCCTTTTGATAGCCTTCTCTCAGCTCGTTCACAGCTTTGTGGAAGTTACCTGTGGCGCTGATGTTTAGGCCGAAGGTATGTATTGTTTTTTTGTGTGCTCTAGGGCAATGGTGTCTAGATAGATGGAATTTGTATTTGTGGTCCTGGGAAATATACTTTTTTTGGAGCACTATTATTTTTGTCTTACTGAGATTTACTGTCAGGGCCCAGGTCTGACAGTGTCTGTGCAGAAGATGTTGGTGCTGTTTGTAGGCTCTCCTCGGTTGGTGACAGAAGCACCAGGTCATCAGCAAACAGTAGACATTTGACCTCAGATTCTAGTAGGGTTAGGCCGTGTGCTGTAGACTCTTCTAGTGCCCTTGCCAATTCGTTTATATATACATTAGATTTCAAAAGTGGGGTCACTTAGAAAATGTCCTTGTTTTTGATAGAAAATCATTTTTTGTTGACCATTAAAATAACATCAAATTGATCAGAAATACAGTGTAGACATTGTTAATGTTGAAGGGGAGCATCCCGGAGTCGCCTCTTCGCTGTTTACGTTGAGACGGATGTTTTGCGGGTACTATTTAATTAAGATGCCAGTTGAGGACTTGTGAGGTGTCTGTTTCTCAAACTAGACACTAATGTACTTGTCCTCTTGCTCAGTTGTGCACCGGGGCCTCCCACTCCTCTTTCTATTCTGGTTAGGGCCTGTTTGATCTGATCAATGAAGGGAGTTGTATGAGATCTTCTGTTTCTTGACAATTTCTCAAATGGAATATCCTTCATTTCTCAGAACAAGACAAGAATAGACTGACGAGTTTCAGAAGAAAGTTCTTTGTTTCTGGCCATTTTGAGCCTGTAATCGAACCCACAAATGCTGATGCTCCAGATACTCAACTAGTCTAAAGAAGGCCAGTTGTATTTCTTCTTTAATCAGAACAACAGTTTTCAGCTGTGCTAACATAATTGCAAAAGGGTTTTCTAATGATCAATTGGCCTTTTAAAATGATAAACTTAGCTAACACAACGTGTCATTGGAACACAGGAGTGATGGTTGCTAATAATGGGCCTCTGTACGTATGTAGATATTCCATAAAAATCGGGCGTTGACAGCTACAATAGTCATTTACAACATTAACAATGTCTATACTATTTCTGATCAATTTGATGTTATTTTAATGGACAAAAAAAGTGTTTTTCTTTAAAAAAAAACAAGGACATTTCTAAGTGGCCCCAAACTTTTGAACGATAGTGTCTATATTCCTATTTATTGAACAAGTAAACTTTTAGTACAATAGGTGTGTGTGTGTGTGTGTGTGTGTGTGTGTGTGTGTGTGTGTGTGTGTGTGTGTGTGTGTGTGTGTGTGTGTGTGTGTGTGTGTGTGTGTGTGTGTGTGTGTGTGTGTGTGTGTGTGTGTGTGTGTGTGTGTGTGTGTGGTGCAGTTTAGTGCAGTTTAGTGCAGTTTAGTGCAGATGTATTGGAGGAGCTGTTTAATCTCACTCAATTCTACGGTGTTCTCCTGTACTCTGATGGCCTCCGCTTAGCTGCGCTGGTCCTGCTGTTGGCCCTTTTGGAAGGGCCAACAGGTGGTCTGGTACAGGTTGTCTGGTACAGGGTAACAGGCTGGACCCGGTCTAGTCTGGCTAATCCGATGGAAGTGGTGATGCTCTGGTGGTGTGCGGGGCATGTGGAGTGTGCTGGGGCGTTGAGGGGGCCTGGGGCTCTTTGGTGGGGCTCTCTCTGTCTCTCTCTCATAGCTAAGTGTGGAGTAAGCAATGCTCAATCATGAGATTTGATACTTCATAATGGAGGTTGCTAGGCAGCGCCTGTTACTAGGCCTTTATCATCCTCGTGGCAGTTCTAAAGTTTACGAGACATGTCACTTTGCCTAGCGCCGGCTGTTTTAATCAACTGAAGCAAATACACGCCTGGCCATTAATTGCATTTTACAGAATGGACTCATGAGTGCATTTAGGTGCGTGTTCTGCGGCAAATTCTCTTAATTAACAATAGACAAACATGGGCTCATTCTGTTCAGAACATCCCAGGGTATGACACTGTGTAATCTTGTAACTGTACATGAAACATAGTGATCATAAACATTGACATGAGTTTTATGATATGGACATTTTGAAGTGCACATTTTGAACTCTTGATTATTTGGCTTGCTTGTGTGACATCAAAGCAGTGTTTATTGTTATTCTCGCTTAACGGTCTCATCTTTCAAAATACACCAATTCCTCTTCATTTACAGCATTTCACTCAGACAACAAAACAAAAGTTGCCCAATTAGTGGGAGGGATGGGTGCGTGTTCTGAGGTGCTCAAGTTCAGAACGGCCGTCAGTCAAAGCTCATACAGCGTTGTGAAAGCGCAGAGCTTGAGCTCTGACGTCATGTACAGCATGTTACTGTACAGCCCAGCGTTCCAATTCAGTTTCTTATCAGTGCCAAAATCTGCCATTTTCAACCGATATAGAGGCCCAAGTGTAAAGGGTTAAATGTATGTTAAACATGCAAACAGTACAAATGTGAGGTTATGAATCTTCAGCCCGTAGTGATTTGTTTCAAAGAAACATGTACTTTGATCAACTGTGTCAATCTGCCGTTTTCTCCCCTCCTTGCAGACTTGCCAAAAAATCCTGGTTTGGTAACTTCATCAACCTGGATAAAGAGGAGCAGATCTTCATCTTGATCAAAGACAAGCCTCTGAGCTCCATCAAGGCTGACATCGTCCATGCCTTTCTTTCGGTAGGTAAAACCTCTCTACCCCTTTCTCTCACTCTGTCTTTTTGCTCTCCTCCCTCTCTAGTTACTCCTCCCTCTCTCCTCTACCTCTCCATGTCTCTCTCCTTCTCCTGTACTGATCTTATTTTCTGCCACTTCTCATTCAGTCATTCATTCACCACATTTTCTCACTCCTACTTTGCTTTCCCGCCTCCTTCCTTCTCTCCGGCCTCCCTTACATCTCTTCTTTTCCTCACTCTCACTCCCCTCCACTCTGCTCTCCCTCTCCTATCATTCTCTCCTCCTCTCCTCTTAACTTCTCCTCCTTTCTACAGAATGTATTCCCTATATCATTATGGATATGCTCTTTCCATGAGATAGCTTTCACTTGGATTCACCTGGTCAGTCTATGGTCCCTTATTGATGTCACTTGTTAAATCCGCTTCAATCAGTGTAGATGAAGGGTGAGGAAACGGGTCTAAAGGGGTTTTAAACCTTGAGACAACTGAGACATGGATTGTGCCATTCAGAGGGTGAATGTACAGGACTAAATATTTAAGTGCCTCTGAACGGGGTAGGGACCAGGCACACCGGTTTGAGTGTGTCAAGAACTGCAACTCTGCTGGGTTTTTCACACACAACAGTTTCCCGTGTGTGTCAATAATGGTTCACCACTCAATGGACACCCTGCCAACGTGACACAACTGTAAGAAGCATTGCATCCTTTGACTCTCTATGTCCCCTATCCTCCAGGCCGGCTCGGTCCTCCCCTCCCGCTCCGTGGCTCGACGACTCATTGCGAGCTCACAGAACAGGGCTCCGGGCAGCCGAGCGGAAATGGAGGAAAACTCGCCTCCCTGCGGACCTGGCATCCTTTCACTCCCTCCTCTCTACATTTTCCTCCTCTGTCTCTGCTGCTAAAGCCACTTTCTACCACTCTAAATTCCAAGCATCTGCCTCTAACCCTATGAAGCTCTTTGCCACCTTCTCCTCCCTCCTGAATCCTCCTCCACCCCCTCCCTCTCTGCAGATGACTTCGTCAACCATTTTGAAAAGAAGGTCGACGACATCCGATCCTCGTTTGCTAAGTCAAACGACACCGCTGGTTCTGCTCACACTGCCCTACCCTGTGCTCTGACCTCTTTCTCCCCTCTCTCTCCAGATGAAATCTCGCGTCTTGTGACGGCCGGCCGCCCAACAACCTGCCCGCTTGACCCTATCCCTCCTCTCTTCTCCAGACCATTTCCGGAGACCTTCTCCCTTACCTCACCTCGCTCATCAACTCATCCCTGACCGCTGGCTACGTCCCTTCCGTCTTCAAGAGAGCGAGAGTTGCACCCCTTCTGAAAAAACCTACACTCGATCCCTCCGATGTCAACAACTACAGACCAGTATCCCTTCTTTCTTTTCTCTCCAAAACTCTTGAACATGCCGTCCTTGGCCAGCTCTCCCGCTATCTCTCTCAGAATGACCTTCTTGATCCAAATCAGTCAGGTTTCAAGACTAGTCATTCAACTGAGACTGCTCTTCTCTGTATCACGGAGGCGCTCCGCACTGCTAAAGCTAACTCTCTCTCCTCTGCTCTCATCCTTCTAGACCTATCGGCTGCCTTCGATACTGTGAACCATCAGATCCTCCTCTCCACCCTCTCCGAGTTGGGCATCTCCGGCGCGGCCCACGCTTGATTGCGTCCTACCTGACAGGTCGCTCCTACCAGGTGGCGTGGCGAGAATCTGTCTCCTCACCACGCGCTCTCACCACTGGTGTCCCCCAGGGCTCTGTTCTAGGCCCTCTCCTATTCTCGCTATACACCAAGTCACTTGGCTCTGTCATAACCTCACATGGTCTCTCCTATCATTGCTATGCAGACGACACACAATTAATCTTCTCCTTTCCCCCTTCTGATGACCAGGTGGTGAATCGCATCTCTGCATGTCTGGCAGACATATCAGTGTGGATGACGGATCACCACCTCAAGCTGAACCTCGGCAAGACGGAGCTGCTCTTCCTCCCGGGGAAGGACTGCCCGTTCCATGATCTCGCCATCACGGTTGACAACTCCATTGTGTCCTCCTCCCAGAGCTAAGAACCTTGGCGTGATCCTGGACAACACCCTGTCGTTCTCAACTAACATCAAGGCGGTGGCTCGTTCCTGTAGGTTCATGCTCTACAACATCCGCAGAGTACGACCCTGCCTCACACAGGAAGTGGCGCAGGTCCTAATCCAGGCACTTGTCATCTCCCGTCTGGATTACTGCAACTCGCTGTTGGCTGGGCTCCCTGCCTGTGCCATTAAACCCCTACAACTCATCCAGAACGCCGTAGCCCGTCTGGTGTTCAACCTTCCCAAGTTCTCTCACGTCACCCCGCTCCTCCGCTCTCTCCACTGGCTTCCAGTTGAAGCTTGCATCCGCTACAAGACCATGGTGCTTGCCTACGGAGCTGTGAGGGGAACGGCACCTCAGTACCTCCAGGCTCTGATCAGGCCCTACACCCAAACAAGGGCACTGCGTTCATCCACCTCTGGCCTGCTCGCCTCCCTACCACTGAGGAAGTACAGTTCCCGCTCAGCCCAGTCAAAACTGTTCGCTGCTCTGGTCCCCCAATGGTGGAACAAACCCCCTCACGACGCCAGGACAGCGGAGTCAATCACCACCTTCCGGAGACACCTGAAACCCCACCTCTTTAAGGAATACCTAGGATAGGATAAAGTAATCCTTCTCACCCCCTTTAAAGATTTAGATGCACTATTGTAAAGTGGCTGTTCCACTGGATGTCATAAGGTGAATGCACCAATTTGTAAGTCGCTCTGGATAAGAGCGTCTGCTAAATGACTTAAATGTAAATGTAATGTAAATGAGTCAACATGGGCCACCATCCCTGTGGAACGCTTTCGACACCTTGTAGAGTCCATACCCCAACAAACTGAGGATGTTCAAAAAAGGGATTCAACTCAATGTATTGTACACTCAGTGTATATGCATATGTTGCAGGTATGTTGCAGTATAACCCCAATACCTGCTATCAGCAGGGTATTTATAAAACCAATGTTGATTGGTTTAGCTTAGAGGCGCATGAGTGCACAGATCTGTGAATGTGTGCGTGCCCTATGTGTGTGTGCATGTGAACATGTGTGAGTGTGTTTGCGTATGCTTACATGTTTCTGATTTATCTAGCCATTCAGTAAGCTGATTGTGTTGCTATCCCTCCCATTTTCCTTTTGAATGGCACTCTGTACTCCAGGGGCTACATCCCAATTGGCACCCATTTCCCTACATAGTGCACTACTTTTGACCAGAGCGATGTGGGTCCTGGTCAAAAGTAGTGCACTATGTAGGGAATAGGGTGGCATTTGGGACGCAAACCAGGTCAATGGAAAATCAACACGGACCACTGATCATTAGCATATAGATGCTTTGCCCTGAGTGCTGTGTGTGCGTGTGTGTGTGTGTGCGCACGCGTGTGTGTGTGTGTGAGAGACTACAGGTCTCTCTCTCTCTCTCTCTCTCTCTCTCTCTCTCTCTCTCTCTCTCTATCTCCAAAGCCAGTGAATGAATAGTGAAAGCCGGTTTTCAGTGCAAGCCAACAGAGAAGCACATATAAAATTTTACTCACAGCTTTAACAAAGTCTTATAGCAAATGGAAACTCTTGCTCCACTGTAGGTCAATGGCAAACCAATCTTCTATTCCTCTGAGGTAGCTATTTTGTCCCCTAGTGTATTCTTGGTGGCCCAGAGAGTAGATGGACACTTGAATAGTTGGAACTATACTCCTCAGCTCTCTAGGATTAATCAAACTCTTGGTAGCAGTTTGGTGAAACATGACAATTTGGGTGTTGGCAGGGTTGTCACTGCATTAGCCTGAAATATGCGTTCCAAATGGCATCCTATTCCCTATGGTATACTACTTTTGACAAGAGCCCTATGGGCCCTAAAGTCTTTCTCAATCTCAGATGTACTGACGTTGTAATCTGGTTAAAGTTGAATCTGTGCTTGGTTGCATCAGGGTAATTTTAATGACGTTTTATTCAACCTGTTATTTACATAAGAGGCACGTGGCAAAAAGCTGAAAGTCACTCTCAATGTGTTATCTGTTTACTCACTTGAGCGAGTGAGTCTTTCTCTGTGACACTTTTCTCCCGCTCTCTGTATGCTCCTCGCTCTCTATCGCCTCTCTATGATCCTCTATCCCTGCTTCTTTCCTCAGGAGCCACACAATCAGCCGCTCCACCTCTTTCTCTCTCCCCCCATTTTTCTCCCTCTCTCACCCTCCCTCCTTTTCTTCAGTCTCTCTCTCTTTCCTCTCTCTCTTCTTGATTTCCCCCTTTATATATTTGTTTATCTCTCGATTCAGAATGTCCTCCTCTTCTTCATAACTACAAAACAAAACAACAACAACAACAAACAAGATGTATCGCTCTTCCAGATCCCGAGTCTCAGCCACAGTGTGATCAGCCAGACGAGTTTCCGGGCAGAGTACAAGTCCACAGCCGGCCCCACGGTCTTCCAGAAGCCAGTCAAGTTCCAAGTGGACATCACCTACACGGAGAGCACCGCCGCCCCCAAGGAGAACGGCATCTACTCTGTCACCTTTACCCTGCTCTCAGGTACACGTACACGCATTCATGCAATATGCACACGCACATGCACACAAACACGCACACGCGTGCGGACACAGCTGCTGCTCGGTGTTTGCGTGTGCGTGTATGTGTTTGTGTCTTTCACAGTGTGTGTGTGTGTATGTGTTTGTGTCTTTCACAGTGTGTGTGTGCTCCATGGGACCAGATTGGAGGGAGAGAATACTTTCCCTGGTACTAAATCATAGGCCTTTTTGGGTCCCGCTGCTTCTCTGATGTCCGTGGTTCCAGGAGACCGCACGCAGCCACACTCCCTTTTTCATCTCCATGATCTATCCTAACACTCTTCCCTCCTCCCCCACTCTAACCCCCGTCGTTATCTTATTTTCTCTCCACCCTTCTCCTTTCCCGTCCTCTCCTGACCTCTCCTCTCTTGACCCCTCTGTTTTTCATTTTCATTCCTTTTATTCGTTACTTTTCCTCTTAATTTCTTTACCCTTTTTTCCTCCCCTCTCTGTCTTTCTCAATTTTTCTCCTCCCCTCTTCTGCCGTTTTCATGTTCCTGTGTACAGTACCTTTGTGTGTGAGTACAGAATGACTAACCTTGTTCTCCCCTTGTCTATTGCAATCATGTGTGTGTGTGTGTGTGTGTGTGTGTGTGTGTGTGTGTGTGTGTGTGTGTGTGTGTGTGTGTGTGCCTGCGTGTGCGTATTTGCCTGTTTGTGTGTGTGTGTGTGTGTGTGTGTGTGTGTGTGTGTGTGTGTGTGTGTGTATAGGACCCAGCCGGCGCTTCAAGCGGGTGGTAGAGACAATTCAGGGCCAGTTGCTAAGCACACATGACCAGCCGGGAGTTCAGCAGCTTTCTGGTGAGTTGAACATGCCCCCTTCCCCCCCCACCAATACCCCCGTCACCCTCTCTCCCCCTCACTGCTAAAGCTAAGCTAGCACTCCTCCCCCACTCTCACGCCCTTTCCTTCCCTTTCACCCCCTCTCTGCTACAGCCTCCATATATTGCATGGCCCTCACTCCACCAAGTATGGGTAGAGTTTGCTCCATAACTACTGATCTAAGGTCAGATGTTTTTTTTGGTCCCTTAATTGTTATAAAGGATCAGGGGTAGGGTAATCTGATCTTGAGCCCTAAATGCCACTGCTCCACGGCTCCTCGCCATGGAAATGACAAAGCAAGCACAATGCACCTCAATGAATTGCACTGCCACTACATTGAGATGTAGAGGGATCACACTCTCTAGCTAGCTCTATCTTTTTTAAACCCTTGTCACTCAAAATCCCCACCTCTTGTAACCATTTTTGCTGCCCATACCTGCCATTGACTAGACCACAGCTATCTGGTTAGACAGTGAACTTAGAGGACAGGTCAATTTAATCCTGGTGCTAGGATCTCCTCCTCCCTCATCCAGAGAGGTTTTACTATGCCCAAAATCTGTCAATGAAAACAAGCCTACGAAGTGAGGAATTTGTATGGAGGTCAATGAGAGAGTGTCAAATTTGGTCAACAACAAATGTAATTGCTCATTTGCTTACATGAGGCTTATTTGATTGAATAGAAGTTTAGTAATGGTTAGGTTGTTACGAATACACGGATGTAGTAAGTGGACGCACGTGACATTTCGGCAACATAGTTGTCATAGAAATAGATAGAGGACTCATCATGGATATAACCCATTTTAGCATGGACATTGCCATGGAGGGCTTCCACCATTTTAAAGCTGTCAACTGGGTGGGAGTTCCTATGAGTTGGGAGCAATCAGCCAAAGAGGAAGAAAATAATCACCTGATTAAAAATGGAGATGGCACTGCCCATGTCACATATGCTAAAATGGCACAGATGAGACCTCTATCTATCTCTATGGTCTGTTGTTCTAACATATCTGCCTTCTTAATGGCCCCACCTGATCTCACCTCCCCCTGTTTTTCCATTGTTAGAGCGGTCACGTGAATATCTTGTCAATATATAATAGACAATCTTCGCTCATCTCTTGTTTTATCCATGAGCCATTTGGCCAATAATAAGTCATCCTGTCCCAAAGTGCCTACCACATAGATCTCTTATAGACAATAGAAATGTCTATAAAGATTGAGAGAACAAAAGACACTCCTCTGTCCTCCTTACTCACCCTCCTCATGGCCTTCCTCCTGTCTTATCCATCCATCTATCGCCGTCTCTCATGTACGTGTTCGTGTGCGTGTGCGTGCGCGTGTGCGTGTGTGTGTGTGTGTGTGTGTGTGTGTGTGTGTGTAAAACAAAGTTTCACAGTTTGACTTAGAAATTGAATGTTTTGTCCACGTTTTTCCAAACGTCTATGGGTGAGGTCAAGGCAAATGTTGTTTTTTGACGTTTAGGTTGAGACATGTTACTAAACTCAGCAAAAGTGAAACCAAAAACACTGCAGGTGGGCTGGGAGTTTCACATTTCGTTAAGTTAAGGGTTAAATAAATAAATAAATGCTCGCCTCCCTACCACTGAGGAAGTACAGTTCCCGCCCAGCCCAGTCAAAACTGTTCGCTGCTCTGGCTCCCCAATGGTGGAACACACTCCCTCACGACGCCAGGACAGCGGAGTCAATCACCACCTTCCGGAGACACCTGAAACCCCACCTCTTTAAGGAATACCTAGGATAGGATAAAGTAATCCCCCCCCCCTTAAAAGATTTAGATGCACTATTGTAAAGTGGCTGTTCCACTGGATGTCATAAGGTGAATGCACCAATTTGTAAGTCGCTCTGGATAAGAGCGTCTGCTAAATGACTTAAATGTAATGTAAATGTTAAATTAAGGAAAAATAGAAGAGGCAAGTGGAATACATGTATACATTTACAGACATTTCTAAACTTGTTTTGGCTTTGTCATTATGGGGTATTGTGTGTAGATTGATGAGGGAGAAAATTAATTTAATCCATTTTAGAAATCAAAAAGTAAAGGAGTCAATACTTTCCGAAGGCACGATATATATTTTATTTATATATATTTCCCCCCCAAAAAATATGGGGGATTGGAAATGATGCAGACAATTACATTAATGGAAGCCACAATCTATCGGCAAATATTTAAGCTGATCTACCCCCTAAAAATACACGTAGAAAAGTTTAAGTAAAAGGTTTGGGATATGGTTCAAATGGGGTCGTTTAGGAATTTATTCAGAGTGGTTAAGATAAAGGTTCAAGTTTGGAAAAGTTTTAAAACAGAAAAACAAATAACTATTGCCTAGCACTGAACACGCAACCTTTGGTGCCAGAGAGCAGCTTTTTTACACCCATCCACCATCCCCACAAAGCTGCCAGCCTACTTGAAGGTAATAGTGCTCACCTTTGCCCATAGTGGCCGGTTTTGATGGCAATTCTAGATGTTCATGGGACCTGGATGGTCATCTAACTTTGACTTCAAACGAGAGCAATCTCCCTGGTGTGTATTCCTTGTTCGCCATCCTCCTGATACCAGTACCATCTGCTGGCCAGACAGTAATACCACTAATATGTCTCTTATCAGTTCACTTACATTTTTTCCATGTGTACTACTATTTTTTATGTATTTTAAGTAACTAATTCTGCACCTATACTACTAACATTTTAACAATCACTGAATCAATACGTTAAAAGGAGGAGTGGTAGATGTTAAAAAAAAAAATGTAAAAAATGGTTCAGTGTTGAACAGTGCGAGTTTCCCTGTTTGTCTGAAATCCAAAGTCAGATCCTTTGGTATCTATGATTGTGTTGACAAATGAATTAGCATATTGATATATTGCTACATCTGGCTGATATTAGGAGTTTGAGACCAGGCAGTCACCCTTCAGCCCATCCCCATATCATGTCCACTGCAACTCACTAAGCTTTATATTTGTTTGTCTTTCATTCCTCTCTCTCACTCTCACACACAAACAGTATGCACGTGTAACACAAACACAAGGACGTGCCATTCAAGAGTGTTGGAACAGAGCCACTGTTCATTGTAAGGTGGAATGTCGTTAAGGCGAGTTGGTGTTATCAGTGGACTCTTAGAAAAAAGGTTCCCAAAGGGTTCTTTGGCTGTCCCCATAGAATAAACCCTCTTTGGTTCCAGGTAGAACCATTTTGGGTTCCATGTAGAATCCTCTGTGGAAAAGGGTTTTACATGGAACCCCAAATGGTTCTACCTGGAACCAACAAGGGTTCTTCAAAGGGCTCTCCAATGGGGACAGCCGAATAACCCTTTTATAGGTTCTAGATATAACTTTTTTTGCTAAGGGTGTGTTTTCTGATTTAGTATACTTTTTGTATCATTAGTAATTCAATTCTTATCCCTGTCACACCTGAAACATCTCAGTGTTTAGAATGCCAGCTGAAAACTTACCTTGAAGTCATAGGCCAAAAGCCTGTGTGTGTGTGTGTGTGTGTGTGTGTGTGTGTGTGTGTGTGTGTGTGTGTGTGTGTGTGTGTGTGTGTGTGTGTGTGTGCGTGCGTGCGTGCGTGCGTGCGTGCGTGCGTGCGTGCGTGCGTGCGTGCGTGCGCGTGTGCGTGCGTGCGTGCGTGCGTGCGTGCGTGCGTGCGTGCGTGCGTGCGTGCGTGCGTGCGTGCGTGCGTGCGTGCGTGCGTGCGTGCGTGCGTGCGTGCGTGCGTGCGTGCGTGCGTGCGTGCGTGCGTGCGTGCGTGCGTGCGTGCGTGCGTGCGTGCGTGCGTGCGTGCGTGCGTGCGTGCGTGCGTGCGTGCGTGCGTGCGTGCGTGCGTGCGTGCGTGCGTGCGTGCGTGCGCGTGCGTGCGTGCGTGCGTGCGTGCGTGCGTGCGTGCGTGCGTGCGTGCGTGCGTGCGTGCGTGCGTGCGTGCGTGCGTGCGTGCGTGCGTGCGTGCGTGCGTGCGTGCGTGCGTGCGTGCGTGCGTGCGTGCGTGCGTGCGTGCGTGCGTGCGTGCGTGCGTGCGTGCGTGCGTGCGTGCGTGCGTGCGTGCGTGCGTGCGTGCGTGCGTGTGCGTGCGTGCGTGTGCGTGCGTGCGTGCGTGCGTGCGTGCGTGCGTGCGTGCGTGCGTGCGTGCGTGCGTGCGTGCGTGCGTGCGTGCGTGCGTGCGTGCGTGCGTGCGTGCGTGCGTGCGTGCGTGCGTGCGTGCGTGCGTGCGTGCGTGCGTGCGTGCGTGCGTGCGTGCGTGCAGCATACCTGACAGGGATTTAGTGTGTTTCTCAGAACAGAGGATGATAAAAGGGGGAAAAGATGGGGATGATGGATGGCGTTGAAACAATTAACTGTCCTGTCTGTCTGATGCAAGCCTCTCTCCTTTCATCATTTAGATTGGCATGACCGAGAGAGAGAGGAAGAGAGAGATGAAGGTTGAGCAGACAGAACACAGCACATGTTCTATGCTCAAATCAAATCAAATTGTATTTGTTGCATACACAAATTTAGCAGATGTTATTGCAGGTGTAGCGAAATGCTTGTGTTCCTGGCTCCAACAGTGCAGTAGAATCTAACAATATACACACAAATCTAAAAGTAAAAAAATGGAATTAAGAAATATATAAATATTAGGACGAGCAATGTCAGAGTTGCATTAACTAGCATACAGTAGAATATAGTATATACATATGAAATTAGTAAAACACTACGTAAGCATTGTTAAAGTGACCAGTGATTCCACGTCTATGTACTGTACATAGGGCAGAAGCCTCTAAGGTTCAGCGTTGACTAACCGGGTGCTAGCCGACTAGTGACAGTGACTAAGTTCAGGGCAGATTTCTGGGTGGAGGCTGTCCGTCGATGTGGATGGGGGAGTGCTCGCTCTGTTGTCTCCTGACGTCCACAATCAGCTCCTTAGTTTTGGTGACGTTGAGGGAGAGGTTATTTTCCTGGCACCAGGGCCCTCACCTCCTCCCTGTAGGCTGTCTTGTCATTGTTGGTAATCAGACCTACTACTGTTGGGTCATCTGCAAACTGATGATGAAGTTGGAGGCATGCGTGACCATGCAATCAAGGGAGAAATGGAGTACAGGATGGGGGTGAGCATGCACCCGTGTGGGGCCCCTGTGTTGAGGATCATCTTAGCGGAGGTGTTGTTGCCTACCTTCACCACCTGGGAGAGGCCCGTGAGGAAGTCCAGAACCCAGTTGCACAGGGTGGGGTTCAGACCCAGGGCCCCAAGCTTAATGATGAGCTTGGAGGGTACCATGGTGTTGAAGGCTGAGCTGTAGTCAATGAACAGCATTCTTACCTAGGTATTCCTCTTGTCCAGATGGGAAAAGGCAGTGTGTAGTGTGATGGAGATTGCATCATCTGTGGATATATTGGGGCGGTATGCAAATTGAAGTGGGTCTAGGGTGTGAGTGGTACGGGGTGATAGTCATTTAGTTAAATTACCTTTGCCTTCTTGGGTACAGAAACAATGGTGGTGCAGGGCTCTCCAACCCTGTTACTAGAAAGCTACCTTCTTGTCAGTTTTCACTCAAATCCCATTTGTAACAAACCTGATTTAGCTTATCAACCAGCTGATTATTAGAATCAGGTGCATATATTCAGGTTGGAGCAAAAACCTACCAGATGGGGTCTCTCCAGGACCAGGGTTGAAGAGCCCTGCTCTAGTGTCCATCCACTCAGTTAACTGTTCCAAGTTGTAAAATGTTCAACCGAGAGATTTTTCGTCAAAACTTTGCTGAATAACTGTATGATCCTAAGGGTTTCAAACTATTGCCTCAATATTTTGGAGTGACTCGGCCTTTCTGTAATAGGGGTTTGAAGACAGTCTGAAACTGTGTTTACTGAAGTCATAAAAGGCTAAGTGAAAGTTAGCGTCCTCCCAGGTTTTAGAGCCTAGTATAGTAGCAGTGTGTGTGTGTCCTTCAGCCTGCTTCACAGTTGTGGCTGTCACAGTTGTGCCTGGCTCTAAAAAGTTAGTGGTGCAGAGTTTTTAGAAAACTACATAAAAAGGCCCACTAAAACCGGCCTGAATTGCCAACTTTTAAGTAGTTTTGGAGATCATTCCACATGAGGCGAAAAAAAGCAGATTTCCATAACTCGGAGATTGAAGGGATCTCCAGGGCACAGGAGGTTGGTGGCACCTTAATTGGGGAGGACGAACTCATGGTAATGGCTGAAGCGGAATTAGTGGAATGGAATCAAATACATGGTTTCCATGTGTTTGATGCCATTCCATTTCCTCCGTTCCAGCCATTATTATGAGCCGCCCTCCCCTCACCAGTCTCCACTGCTTCGGGGGTAGCCGTGTCTCTGAGTCCGGGTCTGGTAACTTATAAGTCTGAAGGTTAACAATTTTATGCAAGAGGACTTTACAGGCAAAAAGAGAGCAATGCATCGAGACTTCATTCGAGGGCAAGGTTACGCTTTGATACAAATTGCAATGATGTTTGCCGAACCTATCATTCGTAATAAAGCACAATGCGCTATGACAAACTGTGTCCAATGGCTTCAATACAGTGGCAGCTGCGTTCATACAGATGATTTCGCCATATTCAATTACTGGAATGAATGTTGACTGAATTATTTGTTTTCTGCTATTTAACAGAAGACAGGGCCTGTTCCTATGGAATAAGCCTAATGTCATTCTTAATTTTTTAACTAATTCATCAACATGCTTTTTGAAAGATAGATTTTCGTCAACTCAGATTCCCAGATATTTCTAAGCGGGGACACGATCAATGAGGTCACCTTCCAAAGTACGAATACATTTTTACGTGATTTGGAAAATAACATATACTTGGTTTTACCTGCATGAAGTACTCATTTCAAGTCAATAGATGCTTTCTGCAGGGCAATAAAGGCAGATTGAAGCTCTGACAGAGCCTGGTCAGCTGTGGGAGCAGTTAGAATACACCACCGCGTCATCTTCATGCACGTGAAAGTAATAACAAAATATGAACTGTTAATGTAAATAGTGGAAAGAACTGGACCAAGATTCGATCCCTGTGGGAAACTCCTGAATGTTCAAACCAGCTACACGTAGCCTGGTCCAGGCCAATTGATTAAAGCAGGGTGCTCCTTTCCCTACCAACTTGCTTAGGTAGGTAAAGAGAGGTATTTTCATATTTTGGTGCGTTAACTGTTTTCCAAACTTTAGATGGATCACCGGCAGTCGGAGATAGAACTGAAAAAGTAGAAGTTGACACAACTTCCATCGAGGCAACTAAAGTCTGGGAGAGGGGCATGCAGTCAACTGGCTAACCAGGGTCAATTAAACCACAATTTCTTTCAAATAAAAAGCCCACCGACATAAAATGCTGATTAAAAGCGTCTCACTTATCTAATTTTTCTCAGTAATGGTGCCAGAGTCTTAAACAACTTTCTTAGGCAGGGAAAGAGAGGAATTTCCACGCTTCAGTGCATTAACTGTTTTCCAACATTTAGATGGATCCCCAGCAGAGTCATAGATAGAAAAAAGTATCTAGATGTAACTTTATTGAGGTAGTGCATCTACAGAGTCAGTTCTTCTAGCCATGGACCAGACGTGATTGCACATCAGAAGATCTGAAAGTTCTATAGAGAACCAAGGATTTTTTATATTTTTTTACTCTAAGGCGCTGGCAGTGTTTCTTTGCCAGAGGGATAAAAATAGATGAGAACAATTCTAGAGCTAATTTAGGGTCAAGCATTCAGCTGTCAGAGTAAAACATATCATGAAGAAAAATGTGCGGGGAAAATGTTTAAAATGAGTGTTAATGTGTTTGGTATCTCTAATACATGCAATAGAACAGTGATCACTGAGATCATTAGCAAATACTCCACTGTACTTGTGGGCGATATTTGTCAGAATCAGGTCAATCAGCAATACGTTTGCTGGATTTTTTTTACATGAATCTGTATTGGTTTTGCAATCAGTTGAGTTAGGTTAACGTCATGACAAATATTGTTAAAATGGTCTGAGCCCGGGGTAAGCTAATCTAAATTAAGATCCATAGAGTCGACTACTTCAGATGACAGAAATGGGGGGGAGTTAGCTAGCTACTCTGGATAAAGTCAGTCATGAGAATATGCTGGATCATATTTAGGTTATAAGAGTTAAATGTATCATTGGTCTGCTTTTTTAAAATGACTTTTTAACCCTAATTGGAGGTTACAGTCTTATCCCATTAGTTAAACTCCTGCACGGACTCTGGAGAGGCAAAGGTCGAGAGTCATGGGTCCTCTGAAATACGGCCCTGCCAAGTCGCACTGCTTATTGACTCACTACTCGCTAAACCCGGAAGTCAGCCGCACCAATGTGTCGGAGGAAACACTGCACAACTGGCGACATGCATCTGCCTGGCCCGCCACAAGGAATCACTAGAGTGCAATAGGATAAGGACATCCCGACCCTAACCAATTGTGCGGCGCCTTATGGGTCTCCCGGTTGCAGCTGGCTTCATCACAGCCCAGGATCAAACCCGGGTCTGTAGTGACGCCTTAGACCGCTGCGCCACTCGGGAGGTTTCAGGTTGAATTTTTACTGATGATAATACCCACGTCCAATTTCGAATCACTCTTGAGCGATCTGGCTAAGGATATAGCACTCAGTATAGCCTAAAGAGCTGGATTTGCTAATACGTTACAAAACAATACACTGAAGTTGTTCAGACAGCGTTTGTGTTTTATTTGAAATGATATTTTTCAAATAAATGATTGATTCAGGCTGTCATTCGCTGGCATGCTTCGGAATGTTGATCACGTGATCACCTATTTTGTTGAACAACTGCTAAAATATTAAATATTGTATTTATAATTACCATTGGATTGTACTGTATATGGTAAATAGCAGTCCAAATTGTTGCTTTCTCTTATAATGCTCCAACCTTTACCACTGACCTAAATTGACCTACATCCCACTTCTCATTGGCTAGACCCGACGGTGATATCATATTGTGGTGTCTTTTATATGTTGAACCCACACACACATTCACCCGACGTGGCTGTCACAGTGGCCCTCACCCTCCCTCCATCTCTCTCCCTCTTTCTCTTCCCCACCTTCTGTCAGTCTCTCTAGCCTCCTCTTCTCACATAAACCCTAATGTTCATTGTTTGTTCTCTCTCTCTTCCTCTCCCTCTCTCCCCGTTTTCTTTGCTTCCCGTTTGTGTACCTAGGTAGCCCCTTGAATAACTTCTTTGACGTAATTGAAAAACTTTTTTCAGAGGAGAAGAACGGCCAGGTGCCTCACCACCAACCCCCCGCTACCCCAACCACCCGACATTGCTCCTCTTCCATGCGAGAAGATACAAAATGTCCGCCCGCCACGGGCCGAGACAGAGTCAGGATGGCGTCCATTGGGACACTGGAGGAATCCTAGACCAGGAAACTAGTAGCAGTAGAGCCAAAATGTTAGTTAGAGCTAAGATGAAGTATTAAAGATCCAAACCCGAGTATCACTTTAGCCATTCTTATAAGGGGTTTTGGAAAAGTGGTCAGAGACTTGACAATGAAAAAGCTAGCAGTACTGTAACTGAACATACCCTCTTTGGACTCAATATACTTTTTGTATGAAAGAATGACTGTATAGAGAATTTGAATCAAACAGAAATTTTACCAAACCCACAATCTCCCCTCATCTTAACACACACACACACACACACACCACCCCATCTAAGCGTCCGTGCCATTTTGTGTGCTCTCCCTCCCCCACTCTTTTGATCACATATTGGCACTGTTCCAAATATAAATACATCCTTGAAGTAATCACAGATCTGAATAGGTTAGATTGGTGAAAGTAGTAGGGTGGTAACCTTGCTTACATCTATCCAATCACTGTGCTTACCTCAAGGAAACGAGGAAGGAAGGATCCATTTCTGTATTAGTACAGGGCCATTGTGTTCTCTCTCCTCTGCTCACCCGTGTGATGACTTGACTTGTTTCTACTACCAGGAATTATCCAGAAAACCTATTAGATCCTCCTCCTGCCTCCCTGCTCCACTCCGCCTATCCTCTTCCTCCTTGGCCATCACTTCAACCCCACCGTCTGCACACCAAGAGATGGACATTTGTTGACTGAGTTGGGGACCGCTTTTCAAGGGGCCTCCTTCGCTACCCCGAGCAGCAGTCCCCGAGGGAGAAAACAGCAATCCATATCCCTCTGATACACAAGCATGTTACACACACACACACACACACACACACACACACACACACACACACACACACACCTTCACATGTGTATACACACACACACACACACACACACACACACACACACACACACACACACACACACACACACACACACACACACACACACACACACACACACACACACACACACACACACACCTTTCACCTTGAGATTATTAAGCATTTAAAACCAAACACACAATCTCATTACACAAATAAATACACGCTCCCCTTCTAACACTATTGCACAGTATTTATAGACAAACTCTGGGATGTAATAACAAGAACAAAGAACAAAAAAATGGACAGAACAATGAAGTGAGCAAAAGGAGAAGCGAAGGAGGATAAGTTTGTTGATCTACTGTAGCATCAACATCCGACGCGGACGCTTGCCGGATTGTATCGTTTCTCTTTTTAATGTACTTCCTCTTTCTTCGTGAAGAAACTGGATTTAAAAATACTAAATGGACATTTATTAGACTCAATACCATTGCTGCAAATTGACTGGAATTGCTATTTCAGAAAGCAAGGGGTGTATGCAGTATGGGTTGGGGGGGGTACGACTTGATCTTGGGTTGTGGGAAGGGGTGGAGGGATTCAGGGTGGAGGTGGGTATTGGGGGTTATCTAAATGAATGATCTACTCTGTTGTACAGACTGAATTCATTTCTTATGTAAAAAGGAAATGTCTAGTTGTGACAGTGTTTAGATATACCAGTAGGACCAGGTTTTACAAACTTGCGTTGCCACACTTCCCTTTTTCCCCCCTTTATTTCGCCCTGTATTTTTGTTTATATGGTAATTTAGGATTATGAATTTGTTTGATTTGATCTGAGTAAGGTGTCATGGTACAAACATTACTGTATTCACCAAGTTTCTACCCCTTTTCCCCAGAGCACTTTGTGTCATTTGTCATGTACAGTATACCTATTTTAGTCTTAACTACCAGCAGTAGGAGTTTGAGGAGAAAAAAAAGAAGTGAAATGCAATTGTGGATATTTTTGTATTTTTTCCTTATTTATTCATATTTGTTCACTTTCTCTGTTCCGTTTCCTAATTTGTTACTGTAACCTCACTCTTTATATGAAAGAAAAGCTGTTAGATCAGCTGAATGTTATTTATTTATTTACCTGCTTGTATGAGGCAACAAGCTTTTGTTCAGTCAAATATTTCATTTTTTTTTTCATTCCTTTGTCTGACTGTATTTCTTTCCTAGTGTTAAAGAGGGAGGGGGAAATACTTGTGTTGTATATGTTTAAAGGTCCACTGCAGCTGTATTTTTCTTTCCTCAACATCAAAACATTTCTGGGTAACAAACCTTTAATGTGATTGTTTTCAATTAAAATGATCAAAAACAAAATAAAAAATTAGCTTCTTAGCAGAGATACATTTCTCAAGCAACAATTTTACTAGGACTGTCTGGGAGTGGTCTGAGTGGGGAGGGGAAACTGAAAACTAGCTGTTATTGGCAGAGAAGTTTGGGACACTTTCTTATGGGTCTATTAACTCATTTACCGCCTGGTGATGTCACCAGGCAGGCCAATACTCCATCCCACTCAAACAGGCTGAAATTTCAGGCAGTCTTTTCAAACAGCTCTTACATTAAAAGGGCATTATCATCATTTTCACAATGTCACAGTATTATTCTAACCTCATAGTGTGGAAATGTATATAACATACAGTAAATCTAGATTTTGACTGCACTGGGCCTTTAAGAAAAATTATTTTACCAGTCATTTAAGAATGTAGAATTTAGCCTCTTTTGGGGAGAAATATGGCTTCTATTGATATTTGTCAGTTTCATCTAATCATCATGTGTGTAGACCAGTTAGAGGTGTCAAACAACTTCCTCATCCACTCTTCTTCTCTTGTACAGTACATAGACAAACATGGGGGTTGAAATGCTTCTTCTTCTTCTACACTGGAGATATTCCTGCTCTTATGCTTTTATCTTGTATTGCTGTGTGCATGTAAACATGAGCTTTTCTTTGCATGGCTTTTAGTGTCAATGCTCCATAGAACTCTCTCACTTTCTTTCCCTCTGCCCTTAGCCTAACAATTCTCTCTCTTTCTCTACTTATGTTTAGCCTCCGCCACCTCTTCTTCTCCACTCTTGTTTCTTTTCCTCTATCTTTCCTTGCCCCCTCCTCTCTCTCTTCTTCTCCCCCCTTATCATCTATCTTCTGCACAGCATTGAGTGATGCTTCCTCTTGCTCTGTCCGTCACTCTGTACGGCTGTAAGGGAGGAAGCGCCGAGGGCACCGGGTGCTAGGGGAATCACACAGTCCTGGGTGGTGTACCAAATAGCACCCTATTCGCTACGTAGTGCATTACTTTTGACCAGAGACCTATGGGTTTTGGTCAAAAGTAGTTCCCTTTATAGGGAATAGGGTGCCATCTGGGACACACTCTTAAAGCGTTAACCGGTGAAAAGGGGCACCCACATTGCTGATGTTTTGGCGGTGTCGGAGGTGTAACTGCGTTGGAGCTGTCAAATCGGTGAGCAGTAACTCTTGATCATTGTCACGAAGCCACACCCATCCAACTCGCGTTAGAAGTTCAGAACGACAGCGCATATTTGTATAAACCTTGCTGTCTCTCCGACATTTGCAACATTGAATTCGAATATTGAAACAATCTCCAGCTGTCCCATAGTATTGAACGTGTCAGGAGTCGGGAAGACAGGCAGGCAGCTTTTCTCAGCCAGTCGAAATCATGAACCAGCATAGTTCTTTGTATATATCCATACAAATGATCAATAGAAAACAGGTCAAACCAAATGAAGTGCAGCTAGTTTAGAGTCTTTCCAGCTTCAGTTTGCAGTGACTGTGTTCTCGGCTAGCTCTCGAACAACAATGTCCTGACGAGGTGAAATCGCGTATCATTAGCTTATTATTATTATGGATGTAGCCAAGTAAATGTCACTACAAAACAGCTTAAACAAATGCAAATGCAGCTATTTTGTTGTTATTCTGGCTGCACTGTTTGACGTGACTGTAAATTAGTCATAGTTGGCTCGTGAGCAAGCAAGGGATAAGAACGTTGCCAGCCAGTATGGTAATGGGACGTTTAGATCGAACGACTGAGTCGCATCCATAGATACAGAACAAAAAGACTGAACGACTGGGTCTCTTCTCTGGCAACTGAACCGATAGAACGATTGACCAGCCGACTTGGGTAGCAACCCTAGATTTGTTTAGGAACTATATCTTGTGGAAGGATAAAGTAGTATGAAATAATTAATCATAACAAAGTTAATGAAATATGTCAATCATTATTTGAATATGTTGGTAATAAGGAACAACCTCTATTCATCTTGTGTACAGTAGTTACAAATCTCTGAACTCATTGCTATGCCATTAAAATGCAATTACCGAAGTATTATGTGTCACAACGCTAATAAAATGTTGCTCCAAATGTAACTGAAATGTTTTACCCAGGCACAAGGACAGTTTCATGTTAATTGTTACTGAGAACGCTAACACTAACATAAACATTTCTATTAAGCGTCGAAAGGAAACTAAATAGTACAAAACTGCCTTCGTAAATCAACTACAGCCAAGGTAGGTTGAAAGTTATGTTAGTTTATATTCTGTATTCTGTTAGTTTGTATTCTAAACTACCCCTTTAAAGATGGTGCATTGTGTGTTTGAAACAAGAACACTTACCCTGAGATGGACAAAGAGGTTCGAAGTTGTTTTTGCTAAGCATCCAACTTGCTGTTTGCACATGGTTTTGAATTCTCTGCAGTATTTTCAGGTATGCTAACATTTATTGCAGTTTTCAAGCGTTTCAGTGGCATGTTGAACGAGTCATACTTGAGTTGAAAGTCACAACCTATTTACACTTATCTGTACAATTAATTAGCTGGTTAATTGGTTTGACTTGACACCTGGGGCAATGGACATTTAGGAGAATGGACATTTACAGAATGGTCAGATAGAAAGGTATTGTGTAGATCAAATAGGCCTGTTAGATAGATTGGAATAGTATAGGAGATGGTGTGTGCTTTATTCATTCTATTTCCATCTTCAACATGCAGCTACAAATTCATCCCTGACCATAGTTGAAGTTAGCCAATCCAATGGTTCCTGAGATCTGTATTCAAATATTTGCTTAAAGTTGTTGCTTTCTCAGATTTGTAATCAAATAGTGTAAAACAGTAGTTACTTTCGGAGATGTGTATTCAAATATTTGTAAAAAGTAGATTATTTATTTATTTATTTTTTTTGGGGGGGGGGGGATCTGTATTCAAATTGTTTTAATCACCTACAAAGAAACTAGTTATCCCAGGTTTGCAAGGCTGCATGGGATTTCTGCACGCAGAGACATAAAAATAGTATCTACGAGTTCATCTGACTTGTTAATGTGACTGTGCAGCCAATGGCAATGTCCACTTTAGGTATAATGCCAAAAGCCACTTGTGGATTTGACAGCTCTAATGCAGTTCCACCTGTGACACCGCCAAAACAACCTCTATGCTAAAGCAATACCCTACTGTTAGTTACCTCTTCACCCTCCCTATTTTCTACAGTGGAAAAACTAGCGACATTAAGGTCATCCGATGATACCAGTTATGGTTACAGAGCATTTTGGGTATTGTAGTTCTCATGCTACACCGGGGCCGCAAGCACTCCTTTTATTACCAGAGCGGGATACAAGCAAATAAACAATGTCATCCTTCTTGTAACATAACTGTGAGCAACTTCAGTATGGAAAACTCCAATAAACTCAGTTAAGGGTTTTGTGTTGCCGTGTGTGTGTGTGTGTGTGTGTGTGTGTGTGTGTGTGTGTGTGTGTGTGTGTGTGTGTGTGTGTGTGTGTGTGTGTGTGTGTGTGTGTGTGTGCGTGCGTGTGCGTGCGCGTCTGTCTATCTCTTAATGCAGTTAATGCAGAAATCAAAGAACCAGCATAGTTGTTTGTATATATCCATAAGCATTATCAATAGAAAACAGGTCAAACAAAATGAAGTGCAGCTAGTTTAGTCTCTCTCTTAATGCAGTACCTTTCCACACCAGCAGAGAGAACCAGATCGCTTCAATAACATATACTGGACCTTTTCTCAGGTAAGCTATCTCCTATGGTGTTGTTGGGGTCGTCCTCAGGCTTACATACATTAAAAACACACACTCCAATCTACTAAAACTCTTATTCTCACCATCTCTGCATTGCTTATATCCTGTTGGAATTCCAAGCTACATAACAGGGGACACTCTGGGATAATCCCAATTGCATACTCCTTGCGTCCACTCTCTTCTCTCCTCTCGTCTGCTTCTCAAAACCATTGGATGAGAAAGCCAGAGGTCCATCCAATCTCAACTTCTCCTCCAATGGGTTTTGAGAAGGAGGCGAGGAGAGAGGAGGACACAAGGAGTATGCAATTGAGATCTTCCCATTTTAAGAGTCAAAAGGGGCATAAGTGACACTGGGTCGAATGTAGTAGCATCATATAAGCATCATATAAGTATTATATTTAAATAGTCATCTACATCTGCTCAATTGAATCCATAACGCTGAAGTTCAACGCTATAGGGCAATTGAAATTTAAAGGCAATGCTCCCACGTTTGCGGAGACTGCGTTCCCCATAAACACTGTATATGTCAGTGCAATCGGAAATTGGCTTTATATTTCAAGCGCTCTATAGTGCTGAACTTCGGCGATAAGGAATGAATCGAGCCTTAGATCTATCCAGTGGCAAAAGAACCTACTCAAATCTACCCTGGTCTCAGATCTGTTTGTGCTCTTGCTAATTCCATTGCTGTCAACGGCATGGCAATTCCATAAGGAGTTGGCAACGGAGAAGAAACAGACAGGCACCCAGGCTAACAAATACTTACCTGCATTGAAATAAAAGGTAGAAACATAAAGACCTATTAAAACCAATTGCTTGCCAGGCTTGATGCTTTATTACAGTATTTATTACAGTATTGAGCAGTAAAGCAGAGTTTACGTAGGAGGTTGCAGTTCCAAATCCCATGTTGGCTACTGTTAAATCCTATTCATACTATTGTGCCTAACCAACCAAGCTGCACTGGCCTGGTTCCTCATCCACCATAGTTTCTGGAACTGTGCTGAAAATGAGAATAATAAAATAGCCTGGGCAAGCACAGTGTGGTTCAGGTCAGCACAATAGTGTGAAATGATATTATTGTACCTTGCCAGGGTTTTGTTCATTAGGGCACGTAACGGAAAACATTTAGCAATGTAAAACAAGACATTTGAAGGTACCTGTGTCAGTCTGGTTTCTTCCATTTGAACAGGACCCAGTTTTACTTACAGTTGAAGTCGGAAGTTTACATAAACCTCAGCCAAATACATTTCAACTCAGTTTTTCACAATTCCTGCCATTCAATCCTAGTAAATATTCCCTGTTTTAGGTCAGTTAGGATCACCACTTTATTTTAAGAATGTTAATAGCCAGAATAATAGTATCGAGAATGATTTATTTCAGCTTTTATTCCTTTCATCACATTCCCAGTGGGTCAGAAGTTTCATACACTTAATTGGTATTTGGTAGCATTGCCTTTATTTTGTTTAACTTGGGTGAAACGTTTTGGGTAGCCTTCCACAAGCTTCCCACAATAAGTTGGGTGAATTTTAGCCCATTCCTCCTGACAGAGCTGGTGTAACTGAGTCAGGTTTGTAGGCCTCCTTGCTCGCACACGCCGTTTCAGTTCTGCCCACACATTTTCCATAGGATTGAGGTCAGGGCCTTGTGATGGCCACTCCAATACCTTGACTTTGTTGTCCTTAAGACATTTTGCCACAACATTGGAAGTATTCTTGGGGTCATTGCCCATTTGGAAGACCCATTTGCGACTAAGCTTTAACTTCCTGACAGATGTCTTGAGTTGTTGCTTCAATATATCCACATAATTTTCCTTCCTAGTGATGCCATCTATTTTGTGAAGTGCACCAGTCCCTCCTGCAGCAAAGCACCCCCACAACATGATGCTCCCACCCCCGTGCTTCACGGTTGGGATGGTGTTCTTCGGCTTGCAAGTTTTTCCTCCAAAAATAACAATCAATGGTTATTATGGCGAAACAGTTCTATTTTTGTTTCATCAGACCAGAGGACAGATCGGACTCCAAAACGTACCATCTTTGTCTCCATGTGAGGTTGCAAACCGTAGCCAGTCTTTTTTATGGCGGTTTTGGAGCAGTGGCTTCTTCCTTGTTGAGCGGCCTTTCAGGTTATGTCGAAATAGGACTCATTTTACAGTGGATATAGATACTTTTGTACCTTTTCCCCCAGCATCTTCACAAGGTCCTTTGATGTTGTTCTGGGATTGATTTACATTTTTCGCACCAAAGTACATTAATCTCTAGGAGACAGAACGCGTCTCCTTCCTGAGCAGCTGCGTGGTCCCATGGTGTTTATACTTGCGAACTATTGTTTGTACAGATGAACGTGGTACCTTCAGGCATTTGGAAATTGCTCCCAAGGATGAACCAGACTTGTGGAGGTGTACAATTCTTTTTCTGAGGTTTTGGCTGATTTCTTTTGATTTTCCCATGATGTCAAGCAAAGAGGCTTGAAATCATGAGTTTGTACATCCACAGGTACACCTCCAACTGACTAAAATTATGTCAATTAGAACCTTCTAAATGACTCAAATGATGTCAATTAGACTATCTAAAGCTTATAAAGCCATGACATCATTTTCTGGAATTTTCCACTGTTTAAAGGCACAGTCAACTTAGTGTATGTAAACCTCTGTGAAATAATCTGTCTGCAAACAATTGTTGGAAAAATGACTTGTGTCATGCACAAAGCAGATGTCCTAACCGAACTTGCTAAAACTACAGCTTGTTAACAAGAAATTTGTGGAGTGGTTGAAAAATGAGTTTTAACGACTCCAACCTAAGTGTATGTAAACTTCCGACTTCAACTGTAATGGTTAGTGTGTAAAAGGCCTGGAATTGTCCAGCTACACAAAAGCTTTATCTTACATTAATAATAATAATAATAATTTGCCTAAAATTATAAAAACACAATAAAAAGGGAACGCCCTGTTAAATACTCTCACATCTTTTTTTCTTTAAATAGAAAATGTCCTTTCCATTTAGTGTTTTTCTTTCCTCTTCACTCTGGCAAAAAAAAAAAGAAATTCAAAAATAGAACTACTATGTATAAAGAAAATACACTTAGTAAAACCAACTTCTTTGAATCCACTGAATCCACTGTGGGGGCTTTCAAATCCACCTCTTCTCTCACAGTCTTTACCACTCTGAAGGGGGCTGTAGGAAAAGAGAAAAGTCCAGCCCCTTCATATCAATGGTCCGTTAAAATAACGTTCCAGACTTTCTATATTCCATCAGAACCTTTTTACCTTTATTTGAGGCATAGAAACATCATCTAGTCACTCTATTTCTATAATCTGAAGCCTTTACGGACTTTGTCCACTGGGCGGCAGCAGTGTTCTAGAAATCCTAAATGCTAAAGTTCTCACTGCCTCATTCCGCTGTCTTGTCCGTTTCTGTACACAAGCTTCCAGAGCCTTTGTGACAAACAGAAAATCAGATGGATAAGACCATTCTGTCCACTCTTCCACTGCGTATATATAGCTACTGTAATAGACCGCTGGATGTGAGTTCTTCAGGTCAAACACTGAATTGTCCGTGTAGCAAAATAAATTGTCCAGGAGTCAAATTTGGGAACAGGCCATCACGGTACCCATCCTGTACCCATCACACCCACTCTCTATCCAGCCTTATCTCTTTCATCCTCGTCTTACCCTCCATCGAGAAATAATGATTACGGAAGACGATGCCCTTAGATGCTGAGCTGAGGTCAGTTTCTGTGGTTTTCCACTAATGGTTCAGGTTAGGATCGCGGGACGGCAATCTGATCCTAAATCTGTATCTAAGGGCACTCGTGATGTCCTCGGACACTTCAGACGTCCTCCTCCTAGGAGGAATAGAGTGTGCACCGATCGCACACTCTCTTCCTCCTTCTCCTCTCCTCCTCTGCATTCCATCCTTCTCCCTTCCCCGTCAGACACGGGAGGTGATGTAGAGAGAGCGTAGCCGGCGAGCCAGGGTTGTCTCGAGTTCCTCCAGTGGCGAGTCTCCCCTCGGAGGCACCATTTTAGGCCCAGAGCCCATCTCCGTCACCCAGCGGGCCCCCAGAGGCCCCAGGAGCAGGGACCGGAAGGCCTCTCTCTCCAGGAGCCCTGCCATGTGCTGCAGGAAGAAGCCCTCGCAGAACGAACTCAGCACTGAAGCAGCGTGGGCCTGGGGTGGACAGAGAGAGAGAGACACACAATTATGGCTCAATTCGCTACAAAACCAGACTGCAGTATTTACGTAGTAGTTATTTTTTCCATGGTACTGTTTAACAACCTACTACAAGATAAGCTCCAGTCACAGCTATTCTTTACCTTTTCAGAATAACACGGAACCCAAACCGCCTGCGCGCGTGCGCCATTGTGCGCTAGCGTGCATACATTTATTTTGTCCCCCTACACCAAACGCGATCACGACACGCAGGTTAAAATATCAAAACAAACGCTGAACCAATGACATTCATTTGGGGACAGGTCGAAAAGCATTAAACATGTTTGGCAATTTAGCTAGGACTTGCTAGCTAATTTGTCCTATTTAGCTAGCTTGCTGTTGCTAGCTAATTTGTCCTGGGATATGAACATTGAGTTGTTATTTTACCTGAAATGCACAAGGTCCTCTACTCCAACAAGTAATCCACACATAAAACGGCCAACCGAATTGTTTCTAGTCATCTGTCCTCCTTCCAGGCTTTTTCATCTTCGAACTTATATGGTGATTGGCAACTACACTTTCATAGTATTACCACGACAACCAGCAAAACAGTTTGTCTTTCAATCACCCACGTGGGTATAACCAATGAGGAGATGGGAGAGGCAGGACTTGCAGCGCGATCTGAGTCAGAAATAGGAATGACTTCTATTTTAGCCCTTGGCAAAGCAGACGCTCATTGGCGCGCGCGAGCAGTGTGGTTGCAATAATTGAATAACATGGATTTCTACATTTATTTTGCAACGCTCGCGCACGTGACGTGTCCGGTTTGGTCAGCATGTAAGAAAGAGTGTAGTGTGACATTTGGGTGAAATTTGTAAACTGAGACTCTTAATACATGACGGTATGCAACAAACAACTGAGATCCAGAATACACAGTGAGAGTCTATATCTAGGGCCTTACCTTGGCCGTCCTGTAGATGCTGACAGCATTTTCAAGATCGATGCTCTGGGAGCAGATGATCTCACAGTGTCTCTGTAGGGCCCCCAGCTGAAAGACGCTGGCTGCTGAAAGCAGCTGGGGGACACCAAGCACATAACAAAATACAGCAGATTAGATAATGCTACAAGTTCTCAGGCCTGTGATCCAATCAAAGCGTTTTTTTTTTGCCCAACAAATCAAGCAAATTACGTGATCTCAGTATGGATATGTGAAGAAAAAACATCATTACAATGAATGAGTGATTTACTGCTATGGTGAATTTGGTTGTAGATTTAGTACAAGTGACATACAGTTTGGCTCTATGTCAATGTCTTATAAATCTGTCGTGTCCTCACCTACTCCCCTTCATCTGCACTGATTGGAAAAGGCTTGACAGGATTTGACCTGATCAGTGCCTTCAGATCAGTGCAATGAATGAGTAGGTGAGGATGCATAATTGGGAAGGAGTCTATGTGTCTTTCTATGAGCATTTCAGAAACAAAATGGCTGAATTCTCACCTCCAACAAGTCAGACACGTTGGTCTTCAGCGATTCTGTCCCTCCGCAGTACAGGTATGACATCATCATCTGGACAGAGGTCAAATAAATGTCAGAGCTACCATCATCCAATATTCCATCAACTCATTGGTCATACTCCGCTATATTCCGATGTGATTTCAGATCATTGGTTAAAGGAAAGGGAAGGTAACAAGGATGAGGAAACAATGTTTTGGAGTCTAAAGCCCCGCCAAGCTAGTGACATAAATTCTGGGATTCTCCAGTCAATATGGGGCTATGTAGACACATAACTAAATATCTACATGATACTCAACAGTGAGAACTAAGGTTCAGGTTGAGAGCTCATTATCTGATTCAGTTACCTGGAAGACGTTGTACTTGACGTCACTGATCTCAATATCTTTAGTTCCGTCTGGTCCTGATGAGGCCAGCAGAGACTTGAACCTGCGCACCACAGAGAAAAGTTCAGGTTAGACAATGGTCATCAATTGGCAACTCCATGGTTGTAATTCTTCCACAAACACAACAACATTTCCGTAATCCCTCCTCTTGCCAATTCTAAACAATATCCTCCTCTCTCCCCTACCCTCCAACATGAACATTATCTGCATGAACATCACCTCCACCAACCCCTCTCACCTTTCTGCTAACCCCTCTCACCCTTCTGCTAACCCCTCTCACCCTTCTGCTAACCCCTCTCACCTTTCTGCTAACCCCTCTCACCCTTCTGCTAACCCCTCTCACCCTTCTGCTAACCCCTCTCACCCTTCTGCTAACCCCTCTCACCCTTCTGCTAACCCCTCTCACCCTTCTGCTAACCCCTCTCACCCTTCTGCTAACCCCTCTCACCCTTCTGCTAACCCCTCTCACCCTTTTGCTAACCCCTCTCACCCTTTTGCTAACCCCTCTCACCCTTTTGCTAACCCCTCTCACCTTTCTGCTAACCCCTCTCACCCTTCTGCTAACCCCTCTCACCCTTCTGCTAACCCCTCTCACCCTTCTGCTAACCCCTCTCACCCTTCTGCTAACCCCTCTCACCCTTCTGCTTACCCCTCTCACCTTCCTCACCCATCCTCCCCATTCCCTCCCCCCTTACTCTTCTCACCTGTCTGAAGCAGTGATCAGCAGGACTTTGTGGGCGTAGAAAGGTTTCCCCTCCACCAAAAATGTCACATCTGACATCTCCATGTTATTCAGAAAATGGGGGTCTGGAGGATCAGGAAAAAAACTTTGATTTCAACTAATATCCACTCCCTTGCAAATAAAAACTAAAACAATGAAAAACTAACACAGGAGTCGTTGGCCGGTTTCGGTTATGTTTGCTTGCACAAGAAGATCATTTTTATACAAATGTTTAATAAAATGTCATTACATTATCTGTTCATTTATTACATCTATTTGACAGGAACAATGCATCAATCAACATTTCTATAAATGCCCCAAAGTCAGCTAGCTAACTACTTTTCAACTGTAGTCCCAATTAGATAAAAACATTTAAAACAGTACACATAGAGCCGTTTAAAAAGTTTAGACATTAGACATTAGAAATCAAATTTCTTAATACAAATTCGCAATGATTACATTCAAATTCAATGTCTGGTTGAGACGATATCACTCCATAGTAACGTCTGTTTGCACAAACATCATTAAAAAGGAGATCTCCATTACCCAGCTGTGCTGAGAGGGTGGCCTTCATCTCCGGAATGGCCGGTAGTGGAGCCGGGCCGAAGCAGTGGCTAAAGATGGCTGCAAGCTGCTGGGTGATGGCATCGTTCTGAGAGGGAGTGAGGAAACTGGTTAGACTAGATCCAATAGCCTACGCATGAAAAGAACAATGTATTACAATACTGTTATTTATTTATATTTGCTTGTTCATTTCCTTCATTTTACCCTTGTTGAGTTGTTCATTCGTTTGTTTGTTTGTTCACTTTTGTCTTTACTATGAAATCTGAGCCATGTGAAAGCACATCGATGCCAACAGAGAAACCAGATTTGAGACCCAGACTAGAGAGTAGAGAGCAAATGAAAAAAGACCTGGATTCAAAGACTATTAGAAATCTTTCATTTACTTTGAGTCTTTGCTCTAGTCTGCCTGGAGTAAGAGATGGGAGGAGTTTGCAGTTTTGGGACTATTCCATTGGTCCAATAAGCCAGGCCCGCTCGATCAAGCACAGATAACGTATTTGAACCCAAGTCTGAGAGTGACATAAAGTTGACAAAGTGAAGTAAGGTGGCTGGCTCTACCTTGGTGGTTCGTAGGATGGTGAACATGAGGGGTAGGCCCAGAGAGACTAGCTCGTGGCAGTAGTCTTCCTCCCTGATGGAGGTGAACTCTCGAAGGAGGGACAGAGTGACCGAAGCCCTAGACTGCTGCTGGGCCACTCGCAGAGACTCCAGCCACACGTGCAGCTTCCATGGGACACCTGGACAAGTCACATTACACATGATGATAAAATCATTAGAAAGGGCATTTCCAAATACTGTACAGTACCAGTCAAAAGTTTGGACACACAAACTCATTGAAGGGTTTTTCTTTATTTTTACTATTTTCTACATTGTAGAATAATAGTTAAGACATCAAAACTATGAAATAACACACATGGAATCATGTAGTAACCAAAAAAAGCCGTCATTGTAAATAAGAATTTGTTCTTAACTGGCTTGCCTAGTTAAATACAAATTAAAAATTATAGCAATGATGGTCTGTCTTTTCTTGTTGCTGTTCTTGCCATAATATGGATTTGGTCTTTTACCAAATAGGGGTATCGTCTGTAAACCGCCCCTACCTTGTCGCAACAAAACGGATTCAAACGCGAAGGAAGGAAATTCCACAAATTAACTTTCAACAAGGCAGACCTGTTATTTGAAATGCATTCCAAGTAACTGTCATGAAGCTGGTTGAGAGAATGCCAAGAGTGTGCAAAGCTGTCATCAAGGCAAAGGTTGGCTACTTTGAAGAATCTAAAATATAAAATATATTTAGATTTGTTTAACACTTTTTTTTGGTTACTATATGATTCCATATGTGTTATTTCATAGTTTTGATGTCTTCACTATTAGAACATAGTAAAAATAAAGAACAACCCTTGAATGAGTAGGTGTGTCCAAACTAATTGACTGGTACTACATGTTCTATCCATCTTGTAAAAAGAACAAATATGCCAGCCAGCACACCATGGTCCTGTCTGACTTGAAGTAGATCCCATGCGAATCAGAAAATCCTCACTACTAAAAGGTGATGGGAGCCTAATAGGTTGTGTGCCTCTTAGTCTTTATCATGTACAGTATATTCATTTGCCCAGTATCTAAGGGCTCTATTCAATCCGCATTGTTGAAATTCAGCCTTACAGCGTGACAAAAATTGAAAGGCAATGTTCCCACTTTTAGCGGAGATGGTAAACGTTTGTTATGTCGGCTCAATCAAAAATGACCTTAAAATGTATATAGAGGAATCTGTAATGGTTCAGTTTTATAGAGGGTTATGAGATTTCCATCCATAATGTGACTATTTGGATTGATGATGAATTGATGCTTAACACAGCCTCTTTTATGTCACCATATTGAGGCGGTTTACACATTTTCTATCTGTGGTCCCATTCCCCACTTACCCAGTGCCCGTAGCTCCATGGTGACATCCAGGTAGCCGTGCTCGGCGCTGTAGTAGCTAGCCTCCTGAAGGGCCTTCATCCTGGCCTTGCACAGCCGTGGGATACCCCCCTCAGACGGGCACCCAGGGGATGGAGGAGGCAGGCTGGGGAGAGGGTAGGCATCCTCCCCTTCCACCCCTTCAGCTAGGATCTCTTCGAGGGAGAGGACGTCCTCTTTGACCTGCTGGGGCTGGGTGAGCAGTTTGCGCAACACGTTCCTGTTGGAGAGAGAGACAGGGGGAGGGAGGGAGAATGAGAAAGGGAGAGAGGGACGGAGGGAGGGAGAGAGGGCAGCAGGGGGAGTAGATGATAGGGAGGGCGAGGGAGAGAGCAAGTGAATCAGTGGAGGTTGTTTAAGATTTACTTGGGCAAAAGCTATCATGCACATGTAGCTACATTAATGGAGTCCGCTGGACATAGCCACAATTTCCACTCAAAGTTCCATGAAATGCAAAGGTATAGCTCCTCTTAAATGATATATAGGCATCCACGTGTGAAGTCTACATCCTGATCCCCTAACACACACACACACAGAACAGGTGGAGCACTCTACACTCTTCAACAGTTGGTTTCTGACAGATGGGCTATGGACGGAATGAAGCCCCTGATCCCACCCCTACATCCCCTTAAACACACACACACACACCCTTCCTCTAACCCCCTTATCACATATGCCAGGGGTAGTAAGTCAAGTATATGACAAATAACAGGGCTAGTACGGTTAACATAGGCTACATTTGACTACTCTCAAGTGTTTCTTTCCTACCCTTACTTAGAATGACAACACATTATAGGGAATTCCAATTCCATGGTGTTGCTTTCACTTATTCCAACTACTAAGCTAAACCAAGCCGAGTCAAACCAAGCTGTTGAGCAGTACTGAGCTGGCCTGGTTACGCATTCACTATTGTTGCTGTGAAAAGAACATATCTGAGCCAGCATAGTTTGGTTGGGTTGGTACAATAGTGTGATAAGGGTTCTTCAGACGGTCCTCCTCGTACCTGTGTCCGTGCGCTGCGGCGTGACTGAAGCAGTTCATGTCCTCATAGAGTGATGATGTCAAAGCGTTGCCATCATGGGTCTTGGACAGAGGGTCTGCCCCCCTGGTGAGGAGCAGGCTCACCATCTCATAGTTCCCTGGAGGCAAGGAAATCAAAGGGTTAATAGCGCAAAACGGATTTGTGCAACTCTGATCTGACAAACACAGTGAAACACCTTTGAACTAGAATCAAGGACGATAAAATATCACACTTACAATATACGACTTACAGACTTGCTCGTGTATATACACAAACACAAACACTCACGCACATACTTGTTGGGAGCGTACAGACTGTCATAAGCCGTGTGTGGTTTGTGTGTGTGTGTGTGTCCCTATCTGCAGCTTCTCAGATATCTGTGTGGCTCCCCCCCGCACACGCACACACACATAACGACAGACAGTGTGTTCATTCACTCCTAAACACTTATTCCCTCCCTACCTAATTCCTTCCATCCCTTATTAATTCTCTGAATTCATTCCTCACTATCCCTCCTTCAGTCAATCTCACACTCCTTCCCTTATATTCCTCCCTCGCACTAGTAACTGACCTCAGTAAATCAGAGCCAGCTTAACTTCTGTTGCTGTACAGAGTTACTGTACTGAGAAGAGCCCTATTCTACGAATGAGGTTTTCGGAGTTAGCAAGGTAACCTTTGTCAACTGAGTTCAACTCAGGATAAGTAGTAACATTAATTAACGTGATTCACCTTTTAGCAAGGAAACTAATCCTTCAGAACTAATCTGCTCCGGGGCAGTCTAACTCGGGGCTTACTCTATTTATCCTGGGTAAAGTGTTGGAGCTGTGAGTTGTGAGCTGTGAGTTGAGGACCAATGAAATCAGATTCCCTCCCTCTCGCAAAGATGGTGTGATCATCGCCTTCTTTTTAATGTAATTTGAGGAAGATGGCAGATGAAATATTTTATCAATCAAATGTGGTTGTTTTTTGTGTTAAAAATAGTCATGTTAAAACACCTATCACATAACACATTTAGAAATGAAAGAATGCATTTGAAACTTCAGCGCAGTAAAACTTTTGCATGACTTAATACAATTATTTTATCGATAGGAGTGAGAAAAAGGTGTTTGTGCTGTCGTGACATTACTTTCATTAATCTGATGACTGTTATTTATTTAATCCACTAACTATGTTTAATTGTTACCCGATTAAATTCATCAATTAACTCATTAAGAATTTGGGGCACCACTGAAGAGTTAATTCAAAGAGTTACCATCTACCGAATTTAACTCGACAAGGTCTTCATCTATAACATCCACAAAACAGTCAACATATTAATCATAACCTCTTATCATATCATCCTTCAAGAACAGTCAACCTCCTGCATCTGCAAAAAACCCATCCTTACTCGTGATTCAGTACTACACAAATTTGTTTATTTATTTACTAGCTAACTAAATAATAACAGGATAACATACATACTTAAAACATGAGACACTTGCAGACTTTTACAATATGGTGGCTACTACACAACACCATGGAGACAGAGAGAGACAGAGAGAGAGAGAGAGAGAGAGAGAGAGAGAGAGAGAGAGAGAGAGAGAGAGAGAGAGAGAGAGAGAAAGAGAGAGAGAGAGAGAGAGAGAGAGAGAGAGAGAGAGAGAGAGAGAGAGAAAAATACACTTATTGTCGACACAGAACTATTCTTTCAGTAATCATATAAATTGCACACGAATTGCCACCCATTTGGAGTAAGAAATCATTCATGTATTTATGTGTGAGGCCCTTTGTTCGGTCGGAACCAGCCCTCCTTAGGAACGTTGTTGGCCTTTCAGCAGCAAGCTGTATGGCTCTGATTGTCAGAAAGTGGTCTCCCCTTTCCCGTCTTCTACTGTTGTTCACTCTGGAAGATAGCTAGCCAGCCGTGTCCACGGTACCCATCGGTGATGAGCGTAGTAGGATAGTCTCACTTAGATTAGCTTTTCTAGATATTTGACTCAAGACAGCTAATCAGCTGTCTCAGTGGTTGTCTGAGAGGAGAGTTAGTTTTCCTCCTCGTGTTGGTATTCAGGATTCGGACCATGATGGACATGAGCTGCAGCTCGCAGTCTCTCTGGTCTAAAGGAAGGTGAGTTTATTTCTTCACCTCGTGTTGAGGTTCAAAGTTCAAACCATTTCAAACATGTAGCTCCCGCCGCACGTTTCCTGGTCTGAGATTCAGAGTTTAAACCACTTTAGACGTGGGCTGCAACTCCCCATATTTCCTGGTCTAATGCTAATCTCTGTGGGCAATCCTTTTATGCTCTTTGGCTGAAGGGCACGGTTCCATCAGGCTGACACACTCTTCTGACCTCACTCATGGTGTGGCTACTTACTGTGCAAAGTTTATAGGAGATAGAATCTCTTATACCTCCTACAATCGCATTCATATCTTTACTTCAATCAGATGAAAACGTTACAGATAAAGGGGATATACTTTCCAAGTTATAGTATTTAGACAATTTTTTATGACATCACAAAATAAAAACCAATATGAAATTAGTTTTCTATAGCTCAGCACTGACCCTTCCCCACATTCTTATGTTAGAATTATTGTTCCAGTATCCACTTTTGACTGTGTTAGAGTTTCGGAGGAAAAAACCTGTTAATTAACAAAGATATTCCTCTGGTGGATTTTACTGGAGGGGGAGAAGGAGCCCCCCTTCTCCTGTAATTTTACAACAGGGTGTGAACTGTCAAACCAGCCCAGTTCCCTTCTCGCCTCTTCTGTGGGTGAGAAAAGGTCTGGATATTGTCAACCATTGCCAAGCTGATCTGATCCATTGTGATCCTCACAGGACAGTCATTACAGTGCATTGAGAAGCACACCAAAGACAGCATTAACGATATGTTATTAAAGAAAGAAGGCAGCTCTTAACAGCCTATTTCGCACCATAGCCTACTGAATTTGTAAGTGGCAGGTGCACGATCAATATCCACCTTCGTAACATGGATGAAGCCTGAGCTGGAATGTAAAGCTGACTGAAGCTGGCTTGCTTTAGAAAACACTGAGTAGATCGTACACTGAGTAGATCTGAGTAGATCGAGCCGTGGTATACCTCTCAGGTCTGACATATATTTCCAGTACACACTTTTGAATGGATGCTTGTGTGTTAAAGTGTATGTGTGAGTGTTGAGTGGTTTGTGTGTACGTGTGTGCGTGCTTGTGAGTGTGTGTGTGCGCACGTGTGTATGCCATGTGGCTGTTCCCGCGTGTGCCCGTGTGGTGCCCACCTGCTGCAGATGCCAGCTGAAGAGGGGTGTCTGCTGTGCTCTCCTGCCCGTTTCGGATGGCTGCCCCTTCCACGTTAGCCCCTGCATCCAACAGCAGCTGCCAACGCACACACACACCACACAGGGTAAGGGTTAGGCACAACATACTCTAATCTACAGTATACACCCTGTCTGTTGAGGTGGAAGAAGGTGAAGCAAACCACGGCAAAATGATGATAGGTGTTTCTGTGAAAAAAGACACAAGGCCGGGATGCCAAAAAATGCAGATTATAAAGCGGTAGTTTGGGTGCTGATTGGCTGAAATGTGTATATTAGACAATATACCACGGGTATGATGCAAAAACCTTTGTTTACTATTTGATTGATGTTTGTAACCCGTTTATAATCGCAATAAGGCACCTCTAGGTCTTGTGGTATATGGCCAATATACCACACCCCCTTAGGCATTATTGCTTAATTAAAAACCTGTGTACTGAGATTGACTTTTATAGGTGATTTCTGCCTGTGCCAATATCTGTAGTGTTTAGAGCGAACATGATCTACATGGACATAGAAAATTGTACATTCAAAATTGTCTTTAAAAGTATATCATTGTGTGCTAATTGCTAATCTGCATTGCATTGAATCCAGGCCTTTGAAGTAAAAAAACATTTTTTTTTTTGGGGGGGGGGGGTTCCCTTTCTTCATCTGGAACAACATAAGGTGTGCCAATTAATAACTGTCTTTTCAGTCATTCATACCTGCACCACAGAGATGTGACCGTGCAGCACAGCGAAGGTAAGAGCCGCCCAGTGGCGACTGTCTGGGTGGACAGAGGGTTGTTTGGAAGAACAGGCAGGCACCTGGGCAGAAGAGAGAGGGAGAAGAGGTTATAGGTATCAATGTCATGATAGATGTTTACTGTAATGCATTGCTCACAGCTGCAATTTTACATTTTTAATTTAGGGCTCAATTCAATATATAGTGTTGAAGATCTGCATTGTAGCGAGACCTTCAGCGATACGGATTGAATCGAGCCTTTAGTCTTAGTCCTATTCAGAGTGACTTTCAATCAGCACATTCTACTGAGGTACACCAGGGCCAGCCGGTCATGGCCGGCCCTTGTCAAATTTACATCAGATGTGACTTTTCACAGCAGGTTAGGAGAATTTACGCAGCAGGTTAGAAGAATTAACGTAGCAGGTTAAAAGTAAAGGCCCCAACTATCATTTGGGTCGTCACCCGTTTCTTGTGTGATATACGTGGTTTATTGATAACAACTCTGTTCCCTACTATAGGCAGTTAGCTGCCGAGTGAATGCAACGTTGTAACTCTCCGACGTGAATAGTTGGCAACGATGTTTAGTTTCCAATTGCTACACAATAAGCTCAACTGAAATGGAACAATTGCGCATGATACACAGCCCTGTTTCTTTGTCTTCAAAGAAGGCGTGATCTTGAGGCCGTCTTTACTCTGCTTTGGAGAAAGGGGGATAATCAATACAATCTTTTCTAATTTGGTCAAATTCGGGTACACTTAGCTGGCATTTACCGGCTACCAGAAACCCTGCTCAAGAGTAACCAATCAGAGCAGGGAAAAAAAAGCCTTACCGCCACATCTAGGTTGGCCCCGGCATCAATCAACATCTGGACGAGAGCTTCATCTCCCGCTGAGCACGCATACATTAGAGGGGTCATACCCTGCAGAGAGAGGGAGAGAGAGGTCGAGAGAGAGAGAGAGAGAGAGAGAGGTCGAGAGAGAGAATGAGTGAGAGACAGAGAGAAAGAGAGAGAATGAGAGCGAGAGAGAGAATGAGAGAGAGAGAGAGAGAATGAGAGAGAGAGAGAGCGAGAGAATGAGTGAGAGAGAGAAAGTGAGAATGAGAGAGAGAGAATGAGAGAGACAGAGGATGTAATGCTTTGTTTAGAATATGATCTACCAACTGCAGCACGTTAGACCTCAACTCAGCAGTTGAGTTCACACAAAATGAGCACACACACACACACACACACACACACACACACACACACACACACACACACACACACACACACACACACACACACACACACACACACACACACACACACACACACACACAGCACCCCCCAATCCCACCTCACACACACCCTGCTCAACCCCTCACTCTCTCTCAATACCTGGTCATCCATGCTGTTTACCCCGTCAGGCCCCAGCAGGTCGATGGCCTGGCCAATCAGGTCGGTGCGTCCACAGTTGAGCATGCGGAAGCCCAGGTCCAAGTGAAACTTATCAGTGGCCGCCTTAGAGTCCAGACGCCTGAAAGAACTGAAACAACACTCAGGCCTGGGGGAGAAACAGCGGGAAGGGGGAAAGACAGAAGAAGATGAAGAAAAAGAAGAAGGACAACAGAAAGAGAGGACGGGAGAGACAAATGAAGGAGAAAAAGTTTATGGTTAGGTTAGTCAGTGTTCATCAATGTTAACAATGTTTATTTGAGGAGGATGATGCCTAGACTAGACATATGGTGTTAATCTAACTAGGCTGAGACCTTTTAAAAGGGACAGAAATAAAGTTTTGATGACTGATAAAGTAATGTGTTGATGATTTAACTAGCTAATTTGACAGAAGCAAAACATAAGTGAGAGACATATCTTTAAGCCTTTCCTCCATCAGCTGATCTACTGTAGGATCAGGTCTCCTCTGTCAATATAATCTCATTCATTGTGATCGAAAAGGCAAAACTGTTCCAAAATCAGATGTGTGCAGCGAGCAGTATCAGTGTTTACTGCCACGACCAATCAGATTACAGGGTCAGGAGGAAATGAACATTCAAAACTTGACAACTTCATTTTAGGCAAAGGGCATTTCAATAGACTTTTTAAAAAATGACTTACTACATTGTCCAGGACATAGATTAAAACAAGTAGTTGCACCGGAAAAACTGGGATTAAGTGGAAAAGTAGAATAAGTGTGGAGAATAACAGTAGTGATCTTGCTGACACAAGCACACTAATTACCCTATATGTTAGCATATTGCAAGGAATGAGAAAACTTACAATAGCTATTGTGAAAGACCAAATAAGTTCTATAGATATGCAGGAAATGTTAGTTGGTCAAAGTCAAAAATGTTTACCGGAGCCTGCATTTGGGCTTATTTTAATTATTGTTCATCAAGATACAGTTGAAGTCGGAAGTTACCATACACTCATGTTGGAGATATTAAAACTCATCTTTCAACCACTCCACAAATGTCTTGTTAACAAACTATAGTTTTGGCAAGTGGGTTAGGACATCTACTTTGTGCATGACAAGTCATTTTTCCAACAATTGTTTACAGACAGATTATTTCACTTATAATTCACTGTATCAGATGTCTTGTGGGTCATAAGTTTACATACACTAAGTTGACTGTGCCTTTAAACAACTTGGAAAATTCCAGAAAATTATGGCATGGCTTTAGAAGTGTCTGATAGGCTATGTGACATCATTTGACTCATTTGGAGGTGTACCTGTGGATGTATTTCAAGGCCTACCTTCAAAATCAGTGCCTCTTTGCTTGACATCATGGGAAAATCAAAACAAATTAGCCAAGACCTCAGAAAAGAATTGTAGACCTCCAAAAGTCTGATTCAGCCTTGGGAGCAATTTACAAACGCCTGAAGGTACCACATTCATCTGTACAAACAATAGTACGCAAGTATAAACACCACGGGACCACTCAGCCTTCATACCGCTCAGGAAGGAGACGCGTTCTGTCTCCTAGAGATGCTATAAAAAGTTCTGCTATAAATTCTCAGACAGCCCAAATATTCCTAGATGCCTTTCCAGACTCCCTCTGCCTACCCAAGGACGTCAGAGGACAAAAATCAGTTAACCACCTAACCGAGGAACTCAATTTAATCTTGCGCAATACCCTAGATGCAGTTGCACCCCTAAAAGCTAAAAACATTTGTCATAAGAAACTAGCTCCCTGGTATACAGAAAATACCCGAGCTCTGAAGCAAGCTTCCAGAAAATTGGAACAGAAATGGCGCCACACACCACTGTAAGTCTTCCGACAAGCTTGGAAAGACAGTACTGTGCAGTATCAAAGAGCCCTCACTGTTGCTCAATCATCCTATTTTTTTCCAACTTATTTGAGGAAAATAAGAACAATCCAACATTTATTTTTGATATTGTCGCAAAGCTAGCTGAAAAGCAGTATTTCCCAGGAGAGGATGGCTTTCACTTCAGCAGTAATAAATTCATGAACTTCTTTGAGGAAAAGATCATGATCATGAGAAAGCAAATTACGGACTCCTCTTTAAATCTGCGTCAGTCTGGTTTTAGACCCCATCATAGCACTGAGACTGCACTTGTGAAGGTGGTAAATTACCTTTTAATGGCGTCAGACCAAGGCTCTGCATCTGTCCTCGTGCTCCTAGACCTTAGTGCTGCTTTTGATACCATCGATCACCACATTCTTTTGGAGAGAATGGAAACCCAAATTGGTCTAACCGGACAAGTTCTGGCCTGGTTTAGATCTTATCTGTCGGAAAGATATCAGTTTGTCTCTGTGAATGGTTTGTCCTCCGATAAGTCAACTGTAAATGTTGGTGTTCCTCAAGGTTCCATTTTAGGACCACTATTGTTTTCACTATATATTTTACCTCTTGGTGATGTCATTCGGAAACATAATGTTAACTTTCACTCCTATGCGGATGACACACAGCTGTAATAATAATAATAATATATGCCATTTAGCAGACGCTTTTATCCAAAGCGACTTACAGTCATGTGTGCATACATTCTACGTATGGGTGGTCCCGGGAATCGAACCCACTACCCTGGCGTTACAAGCGCCATGCTCTACCAACTGTGCTACAGAAGGTACATTTCAATGAAGCATGGCGAGGCCCCAAAATTGCCCAAGCTGGAAGCCTGTGTTTCAGACATAAGGAAGTCGATGGCTGCAAACATTCTACTTTTAAACTCGGACAAAACAGAGATGCTTGTTCTAGGTCCCAAGAAACAAAGAGATCTTCTGTTGAATCTGGCAATTAATCTTGATGGTTGTACAGTCGTCTCAAATAAAACTGTGAAGGACCTCGGCGTTACTCTGGACCCTGATCTTTTGACGAACATATCAAGACCGTTTCAAGGACATTTTTTTCCCATTTACGTAACATTGCAAAAATCTGAAATCTTCTGTCCAAAAATGATGCAGAAAAATGTATCCATGCTTTTGATACTTCTAGGTTAGACTACTGCAATGCTCTACTTTCCGGCTACCCAGATAAAGCACAAACAGGTTATATCCTTCCTGTTTGGCCCTGTCGGGGGTGTCCTCAGATGGGGCCACAGTGTCTCCTGACCCCTCCCGTCTCAGCCTCCAGTATTTATGCTGCAGTAGTTTATGTGTCAGGGGGCTAGGGTCAGTTTGTTATATCTGTAGTACTTCTCCTGTCTTATTTGGTGTCCTGTGTGAATTTAAGTGTGCTCTCTCTAATTATATCTTTCTCCCTTTTTTTCTCTCTCTCTGAGGACCTGAGCCCTAGGACTACCTGACATGATGACTCCTTGCTGTCCTCAGTCCACCTGGCCGTGCTGCTACTCCAGTTTCAACTGTTCTGCCTTATTATTATTGGACTATGCTGGTCATTTATGAACATTTGAACATCTTCAGTTATAATCTCCACCCGGCACAGCCAGAAGAGGAAGGGCCAGCCCTCATAGCCTGATTCCTCCCTAGGCTTGGCCATTCTAGAAAGTTTTTAATATATGCCATTTAGCAGACGCTTTTATCCAAAGCGACTTACAGTCATGTGTGCATACATTCTACGTATGGGTGGTCCCGGGAATCGAACCCACTACCCTGGCGTTACAAGCGCCATGCTCTACCAACTGTGCTACTAGCCTCTGTGCTTCTACACCTGGATTGCTTGCTGTTTGGGGTTTTAGGCTGGGTTTCTGTACAGCACTTTGATATATCAGCTGATGTAAGAAGGGCTATATAAATAAATTCGAAACAAATGCAAACAATGGTACGCAAGTATAAACACAATGGGACTACACAGCCGTCATGACGCTCAGGAAGGAAACGCTTTCTGTCTCCTAGAGATGAACGTACTTTGGTGTGACAAGTTCAAATCAATCCCAGAACAACAGCAAAGGACCTTGTGAAGATGCTGGAGGAAACAGGTACAAAAGTATTTATATCCACAGTAAAACGAGTCCTATATCGACATAACCTGAAAGGCCGCTCAGCAAGGAAGAAGCCACTGCTTCAAAACAGCCATAAAAAAAGCCAGACTTGCAACTGTACATGGGGACAAAGATCGTACTTTTTGGAGAAATGTCCTCTGGTCTGATGAAACAAAACTAGAACTGTTTGACCATAATGACCATCGTTATGTTTGGAGAAAAAAGGGGGAGGGACGCAAGCCGAAGGAGACCATCCTAACCGTGAAGCACAGGGGTGGCAGCATCATGTTGTGGGGGTGCTTTGCTGCAGGAGGGACTGGTGGACTTCACAAAATAGATGGCATTATGATGTAGGAAAATTATGTGGATATATTGAAGCAGCATCTCAAGACGTCAGTCAGGAAGTTAAAGCTTAGTCGCAAATGGGTCTTCCAAATGGACAATGACCTCAAGCATACTTCCAAAGGTGTGGCAAAATGGCTTAAGGACAACAAAGTCAAGGTATTGGAGTGGCCATCACAAAGCCCTGACCTCAATCCTATAGAACATGTGTTGGCAGTACTGAAAAAGTGTGTGCCAGCAAGAAGGGCTACAAAACCGACTCAGTTCCACCAGCTCTGTCAGGAGGAATGGGCCAAAATTCACCCAAGTTATTGTGGGAAGCTTGTGGAAGGCTACCTGAAAAGTGTGATCCAAGTTAATCCATTTAAAGGCAATGCTACCAAATACTAATAGAGTGTATGTAAACTTCTGACCCACTTGGAATGTGATGAAAAAAATAAAAGCTGAAATAAATCATCTACTATCTACTATAATAAACTATCTACTATCATCTACTATTATTCTGACATTTAACATTCTTAAAATAAAGTGGTGATCCTAACTGACCTAAAACAGGTAATTTTTACTAGGATTAAACGTCAGGAATTGTGAAAAACTAAGTTTAAATATATTTGGCGATGGTGTTTGTAAACCTCCGACTTAAAACTGTAAATTAAATACACTACCATACAATTAATGTGGGGGCCCTAGGATATTTTTGCTCTTTTGAAGTTAATTTCCTGCAATTCTATATAGTGTAAAATGGACTGTCTGTTGTTGCTGTTTTTTGTTTTGTTTTTTACAACACCAGGATTTATGAAAATTTTCGCAGCAGATGGAAACTATTATCTTTGACTTCACCATCTATTCATATGTCCAAAGTTTTAGCATCTTTCATAAATGCTTTTAAATTCACCTTTATTTAACTAGGCAAGTCAGTTAAGATCAACTTCTTATTTACTAGGACGACGCTGAGATAATTATGCGCCACCCGATGGGACTCCCAATCACGGCCGGTTGTGATACAGCCTGGATTCAAACCAGGGGGTCTGTAAGTGACGCTTCTAACACTGAGATGCAGTGCCTTAGACCTCTGCGTCACTCGGGAGCCCAAAAGAGACATGCACTGGCAGGCTTTTGAGGCGGAATAGCAAAGCCAAGTCAACCCATGCTCATGGTTCTCACAGGAGAAGTGAAAGTATAGGCTACAATTACTTTGCAAATGATGCACTTCACAAATGACATGTTACAACACCGTGAGGTCATTGGACACGAAACACCAATACGAATGTAATAACAGCGCCACAAACAGATAAACAAGTTCCTTGAATTTTCACTTGTCGTTTAGCTGCACCAATCAAAGCAGTTTTGGGGTGACGGGGGAGCATATGGAGCGATTTCTGTGCCAACAGAATTGTATTTGAATTTTATCATTTTGAATTTGAATTTGAATTTAGATATTGCATTTGAATGTGATATTTTTGAATGTGGATATTCAAATGTAATATTTATATACAGTGAACTCGGAAAGTATTCAAACCACTTTACATTATCCACACTTCGTTATGTTACAGCCTTATTGTAAAATGGATTAAATGTCTTACCCCATAATCACAAAGTAAACATTTTTTTGAGAAATGTTTGCTAATTAATTACTTTTTATTGACTGAAATATCACATTTACATAAGTATTCAGACCCTTGATTCAGTATTTTTGAAGCACCTTTGGCAGCCTCCAATCTTCTTGGGTATGACGCTACAAGCTTGGCACAGATGCTCTCAAGCTCTGGTTGGATGGGGAGAGTCGCTGCACAGCAATTTTCAGGTTCTCTCCAGAGATGCTCGATCGGGTTCAAGCCCGGGATCTAGTTGGGCCACTCAAGAACATTTAGAGACTTGGTGGAGTGCGGCAGAGATGGTTGTCCTTCTGGAAGATTCTCCCATCTCCACAGAGGAACTCTGGAACTCAGAGTGACCATCAGGTTTTGGTCACCTCCCTGACCAAGGTCCTTCTCCCCTGATTGCTCAGTTTGGCCGAGCGGCCAGCTCTTGGAAGAGTCTTGGCGGTTCCAAACTTATTCCATTTAAGAATGATTCCCTGTGTTCTTGGGACATTCAATGCTGCAGACATTTCCCCAGATCTGTGCCCTAACACAATCCTGTCTCGGAGCACTATGGATAATTCCTTCAACCTCATGGCTTGGTTTTTGCTCTGACATGCACTGACATGCACTGGACCTTATATAGACAAGTGTGTGCATTTCCAAATCGTGTCCAACCAATTGAATTGACCAAAGGTGGACTCCTATCAAGTTGTAGAAACAGAAACAGGATGCACCTGAGCTCAATTTTGTGTCACAAAGCAAAGGGTTGGAATACTTACGTAAATAAGTGATATGGTTTTTTATATGTTATAAATTTGCTTTGTAATTATGGGTTAATGTGTGTAGATTGATGATGATTTTTTTTTAGAATAAGGCTGTAACGTAACAAAATCTGGAAAAAGTAAAGGGGTCTGAGTACTTTCCGAATGCAATGTAAATAAACTCAGCAAAACAAAAACGTCCCTTTTTCTGGACCCTGTCTTTCAAAATTCGTAAAAATCCGAATAACTTTACAGATCTTCAATGTAAATGGTTTAAGAGACTCTGGGGGCAGTATTTCATTTTTGGATGAAAAAAAGTTCCCGTTTCAAACAAGATATTTTGTCACGAAAAGATGCTCGACTAGCATATAATTGACAGCTTTGGAAAGAAAACACTCGGACGTTTCCAAAACTGCAAAGATATTATCTGTGAGTGCCACAGAACTGATGATACAGGCGAAACCAAGATGAAACTTCAAACAGGAAGTGAGACAGATTTTTGAGGCGCTGTGTTCCAATGTCTCCTTATATGGCTGTGAATGCGCCAGGAACGAGCCTACACTTTCTGTCGTTTCCCCAAGGTGTCTGCAGCATTGTGACGTATTTGTAGGCATATCATTGGAAGATTGACCATAAGAGACTACATTTACCAGGTGTCCGCCTGGTGTCCTCCGTCGAAATTGGTGCGTAATCTCCAGCTGCAAGTATTCTTCCATGTGATTCAGAGGAGAAACCAAACTTCCACGAATGATATATCATCGAATAGATATGTGAAAAACACCTTTGAGGATTGATTCTAAACAACGTTTGCCATGTTTCTGTCGATATTATGGAGTTAATTTGGAAAAAAAGTTTGGCGTTTTGATGACTGAATGAGGTAAATGATTTTATTTGAATGCTTTTCTTGTTTTTGTGAAAATGTTGCCCGCTGAATGCCAGGCTTAATGCTATGCTAGCTATCAATACTCTTACACAAATGCTTGTTTTGCTATGGTTGAAAAGCAAATTTTGAAAATCTGAGATGACAGTGTTGTTAACAAAAGGCTAAGCTTGAGAGCCAATATATTTATTTCATTTCATTTGCGATCTTCATGAATAGTTAATGTTGCGTTATGGTAATGAGCTTGAGGCTATGATTACGCTCTCGGATACGGGATTGCTAGTTTCAAGAGGGTTAGGGTTAGGGTTAAAAAGAAAAAATCCAGAAAATCACATTGTAGGATTTTTTATGAATTTATTTGCAAATTAAGGTGGAAAATAAGTATTTGGTCACCTACAAACAAGCAATATTTCAGGCTCTCACAGATCTGTAACTTCTTCTTTAAGAGGCTCCTCTGTCCTCCATCTCGTTACCTGTATTAATGGCACCTGTTTGAACTTGTTATCAGTATAAAAGATACTGGTCCACAACCTCAAACAGTCACACTCCAAACTCCACTATGGCCAAGACCAAAGAGCTGTCGCAGGACACCAGAAACAAAATTGTAGACCTGCACGAGGCTGGGAAGACTGAATCTGCAATAGGTAAGCAGCTTGGTTTGAAGAAATCAACTGTGGGAGCAATTATTAGGACATGGAAGATATTCAAGACCACTTATAATCTCCCTCGATCTGGGGCTCCACGCAAGATCTCACCCTGTGGGGTCAAAATGATCACAAGAACGGTGAGCAAAAATCCCAGAACCACACGGGGTGAGGGACCTAGTGAATGGCCTGCAGAGAGCTGGGACCAAAGTAACAAAGCCTACCATCAGCAAGGGCATTGAAGATGAAACGTGGCTGGGTCTTTCAGCATGACAATGATCCCAAACACACTGCCCGGGCAACGAAGGAGTGGCTTCGTAAGAAGCATTTCAAGGTCCTGGAGTGGCCTAGCCAGTCTCCAGATCTCAACCCCATAGAAAATCTTTGGAGGGATTTGAAAGTCCGTGTTGCCCAGCAACAGCCCCAAAACATCACTGCTCTAGAGGAGATCTGCATGGAGGAATGGCCCAAAATACCAGCAACAGTGTGTGAAAACCTTGTGAAGACTTACAGAAAACGTTTTACCTCTGTCATTGCCAACAAAGGGTATATAACAAAGTATTGAGATAAACTTTTGTTATTGACCAAATACCTATTTTCCACCATAATTTGCAAATAAATTCTTAAAAAATCCTACAATGTGATCTTCTGGATTTCTTTTTCTCATTTTGGCTGTCATAGTTGAAGTGTACCTATGGTGAAAATTACAGGCCTCTCTCATCTTTTTAAGTGGGAGAACTTGCACAATTGGTGGCTGACTAAATACTTTTTTGCCCCACTGTTTGTGTATATATATATATATATATATATATTTTCTGGTTAAAAAAAAAATTAAGATGCAAAAACACGTTTTGCACCCCTTATTTTAATTTGCTCTATGGCTCAGGTGGCCAAGTGTAGGCTATGGCAAAAATATTTTTGGCTCAGTTGTGACTCACGAAGAGGTAGATATTTGCAGGTGTTTCTGATTAATAAACATGCTGGTGGGTGATAACATTCAAAGAAAACCCATCCCTGAAAAGAAATGTAGACCACAAAGTATTAGCACGTCATATCAGAGGGAAACACAAGGCATTGACATTAAAAAAATCAGAAGCCCCTATTTCAAGCCCAAATACACTGAACAAAAATATAAATGCAACATGTAAAGTGTTCATCCCATGTTTCATGAGTCAAAATAAAATATCGCAGAAATGTTCCATATGCACAAAACGCTGATTTCTCTCAAATTTGTTTAAATCCCTTTTAGTGAGCATTTCTCCTATGCCAAGATAATCCATCGACCTGACAGGTGTGGCATATGAAGAAGCTGATGAAAAGCTATGATCATTACACAGGTGAACCTTGTACTGGGGACAATAAAAGGCCACCTTAAAATGTGCAGTTTTGTCACGGATGTCACAAGTTTTGAGAGAGTGTACAGTAGGCATACTGACTGCAGGAATGTCTACCAGAGCTGTTGCCAGAGAATTGAATGTTCATTTCTCTACCATAAGATGCCTCCAACATCATTTTAGAGAATTTGGCAGTACGTCCAACCGGCCTCACAACTTCAGACCGCGTGTAACCACGCCAGCCTAGGACCTCCAAATCCAGCTTCTTCTCCGTGCTGAGGAGTATTTCTGTCTGCAATAAAGCCCTTTTGTGGGGAAAAAATGATTCTGATTGGCTGGGCCTGGCTCCCCAGTGGGTGGGCCTGGCTGCCAAGTGGGTGGGTCTAAAGCCCTCCAAGGCCAACCAATGGCTGCACCCCTGCCCAGTCATGTGAAATCCATAGATTAGGCCTAATTCATTAATTTAAATTTCCTTACACAAACTCTAACTCAGTAAAACCTTTGAAATCGTTGCATTTTGTGTTTATACTTTCGTTCAGTATATATCATACTTTGACTAATATGATGACTTAATGACTTCAATCATTGTCCAACATCATGAGTAATCTCTGGGCATCGTCTTGTGGTACTTTAAACCACATCAGGCAACCACTTTTGAGGTCTTGGAAAAATACCCCAAAAACATTTTTTGGAGGCTGTATCTGCCCTTTAATTTAATTGTACACCAGCAAGAGACCTAGTTTTGTCTGGCTTTGTTTTTGTACTGTGCAATGTACAGTATTGTACATATGATGGCAGAGTTTGCAAAAACAAATGACCACCCGATTGATAGGCTATAAATCTTAATGGAAAAAACAATTGGCATGCTAACTGGCTACACAACACACACGGGCACACACAAACAGGCCTTACTTCTTCAGAAATCTGCTGGAAATACAAATCACTGATTTCTTTTCATGAATTATGCGAAACGAGTTACATTGAAATAACCTACCGCTATTTTTCGTCTATGAGCTGCACCACATGACAACCAATTGTTTGAGCTGTGCACTCTTGCTGCCTGACCAATGATGTTCTGCTCAAACTAAGCTATGAGTGCGGTGTGTGTGTAACACACATTACGTAACACACACATTATTTCACCTTTATTTAACTAGGCAAGTCAGTTTAAGAACAAATTCTTATTTACAATGACTGAACCCTTCCCTAACGACACTGGGCAAT